>NW_008794776.1:4816673-4848161 GCF_000699145.1 Aptenodytes forsteri
ATCCCACTGGGGGGGAGTGAGCGAACAGCTGTGTGGTGTTCAGCTGCCTGCCAGATTAAACCACAACACCCGTTTTTCTAAAAAGCTGCAGAGAATGGTTGGCAGAAAGGAGGAGAGTGCCCCTTCACTCCGCGCTTTCAGTGTGGTACATCCCAGTGCATCCCAATTCAAATGAGGGAGGAGCAGCAGCATCTTCTCTTGCCTCTCACCATCTGTAGCCCCTGCCTGGATATGATGCTTTGAGGATGGGTGGAAAATCTCTGTTCTTGAAGGCATTAAGGTTTCTAGCTTATGCTGAAATCCATGAGAATTAAGTACCCAAATACTGTACCTTGAAAACCTGGGCTGCAAGGTCCATTTTTTGTTAGAGAAGTTGAAGAAAACCTTCTGTTCATGCTGCTTCCACTCTGACCTGACATTTATTTGACATTGAAAACATCAAATTCTTTTTCTTGGATGCTTGGGAGATACTTGGATTGCCTGATAGCAGCATACTGACTGTAATTGAGACAGATTAGAGGCACTGGGCTGCCTTTGGGTGCGTGTGGCAGCTTTCATGAAATGGAGAGAGGAATTGAAACACACTTTTGACTTCGGAAGCTGTAGCAGGAACTGATTAGCAATTTCAGGACACAAACAGGATTGGAGGAAGTGTTTGGGTTGGCATATAATAAATTATTTAATAATGTGAGGGAGTCTTTCCATATGGCACTTGCTTATAAAATGCTTATAAAGGCAAGATTGCCTGTAATGAACTGAACAGGCTTCCGATATCAGTCCTGGTGATTAGGAATCACTGACCTTTCATTTCTCTAGGCTGAGACTGGACCTGCTAGCTTCTTCTCAGCTTGGATTCTGATAACCTTTCCCAAAAAAAGGGTAGTTGTTTATATCCAAATATTTCCTTCCTTCTGGGAAGTATTTCGAAGTGTTTGGTATTTCCATGAGGGTAGATCCACTGGAGAATAGACAGATTTATTCTTCTTTCTTATTTGAGGAATTCAAGCTGTGGAATTCTGCTGCCCTTCACTGCCTTAAGCAGACGGGCCTCTAACAAACAACTGAATTGATAGGAATAACCACATATACCTGTGTAATGGCTTATGACCATTTTATATAAAAATCATGATGAGAAGTGGAAGTATAAGTAGACTCCGGTGAAGCATGAGTAACCCAGAAAGAAGTTTTCAAATTGGCTTCTAAGCATAGTTCAGTGTGTGTGAGCTCTGAAAGATTTTGTTTTTTTCTTGAAGTTGTTTTTCCCTTGGCACTGAAGACAAAACTCAGACAGGCTGCGAAGGGGAGAACCTGACAAGTGCCAGCCCGAGTGGAAATACTGTCTGTCGATCCTTGTCTGTCGCAGCTCTAAGCAGTGCCCATTGCTGATACCTCCAAATGCTTGTCAGGAGTGTGCGGGCTTTCAAACCAGAGCAGAAGGTCCCTCAGCAGCAGGACAGTGTTTTGAAGCGCAGTCAGTGGAAGCCCCCATAGTCCATGCCTGACAAAGCAATCCCGTTACTGTAAATTCCCGACTGATGGAGGATTTGGTTTTGCCTTGCTGGTTAAGATTCAGTGTCAGCACCCCGGTGCGTAAAGACAGAGAAGGGCTGATCCCACAAGGTGCTGTGGGTCCCCCCACACCTTGATTCACCACAGGCCTGGTGGAGAGAAATAGCATCCATGGAGATCTGGAGGAGTGTGGCTGCTGCACCCAGGCGAAGAAGTGGCCACTGCTGCAATCCCCCCGACGCCAGCCAGGCTGCCAAAACGGCTGGTTGCTGCCTTTCCTTAGCTGCTAGCTCTGCAGTACCACCTTGCGGGTGGGTGAGCGCAGAGCTCTCCAGTCTCACAGCTGGTTCCCACCTGGTGCTGGATCTTACAGCTTTGCACTGTGTAGCACTGTGGTCTCTCTCCCACTCCACAGCCCCATATGAGCTTTCATTTACTGGCCTGGTGTGTCCCATATAAGTCGTATAGCAGGGGAGGGCACTTAGTGGGACCATACCCAGCCTCATGACCCAGTGCATTTCAAACATTCTCTCTTGGAGATAGGAAAGATGCTTAAGAGGTCTGCAGAGTTGAGAAAGAGTTTTCTGTGCTTTTTCCACTGTTCTTGCATAACTCAGTACTTAATGTCTGAGGGTGTGTGGATATTTCAACTAATAAGTATTACCATGTATGGTTTTTTTAGTTTTGCCTTGCAGCTGTCTTCTGTAGTGTTTCTTCCCCTTTTCTGTGCTTCCCTACTTGCTGAGGTTTTCTGTCAGTAAGTTTATAAAGCTGTTCAACATCTAAACGGTTCTGAATAATGTCAGAATCTTTTTAATAAAATAAATTTACTTAAGTGGCATCTGGAGCCAAGGACTAATGCATGATTCCTTTTGCAGTAAGCTTTTCTCTGCAAACAGGTTTCTGCTACTGAGCTGGGAGGAAGCTAAAAGCTCGTTAGCTTCCCAGAGTCAAAGCAGCTGATTGGCATCTGGAACTGCAAAGCTGAGTTTTACAGGGGCTTGAGGCCAAAAAAGGGCCATTTGGAACACATGATCCTTAGTTAAACACACACAAAAGACCAGAGGAAAGAAAATGGTTAGGTCCAGGCAGTCACAAGTCGATGGAAGGAGTCCCTTAACAGTGCTGTTGATTTTCAGTGATGAGACTACTTCTGAGACATTTTTGTGTTATGAGGCTCTTGGACTTGTTGATAAGATACTAACAGCAACACGTTGTATTTGATTACTGGACATAGCTGCGGTGTGATTTTTTTATGGGCTTTCCTTCAGGGAATCACTCAGTATCTCTCTTTAATAAACACATTTTATACAGTAAGGTCAAACCTTCTGATGGTTGGGCTGGACAATTAGGCATCTGCACTAGTAATGGCAGTGAAAAGAGTGTCTCTTAGATCTCAGGTCTGTTCAGCTGCATCATGTGGCAGCTATGATCAGAAAAACAGGAGCATGCTTTACTGAGCTGTATGTGGGTTTTGTAAGGAAAATGCTTTTACCTGGCTTTGGTCCCTGAAAACACACATGTTCTGGCACGTATACGTGAATGTACAGTTGTAAAACCACATTTGTTTATATAATGTGAAAAGTAATAATTTTCCTCAAGTTCCCAATCCTCATTAGGTTTGCGAGCCGTCTCTCTATTCCTTTTGTTCCTTTGGGAAAGCTTAGCTAAATGGAAAAGGCTTGCAATATGCTCCAAAAAGCAGTGAATTCAAGCCCTACCAAGGCAGAGAGTAAGCAAGTTCCAGCCTAGAGATTCCTCCATTTAAAAGCTTTCCCCGTTAAGAAGAGGGGTCCATCTTCATACCTGCTTGAATCAAATGAGGCTTTCTGTAGTGTCACCCCATTACTGTGTCTTTCCAGAGTTGCAAATGGGGAACGATCTTTGGCAGTGCTATGGATTTGGATTATTGTGGCGTCCCCACATGTTCTTGGCTTGTGCTTGCAGCTCTGAGGACAGAAAGGTGACATCTCCCCGAGCTTCCGTGTTTTCTACTGGTGTAACTGGCCTAAACGCCAGAAGCCAGACAAGTCAGAGGGGCTGGTCAGTGTTCTTACTTCTAGCATGGATTGTGCAGTCCTTGCAATTGCTATCTGTGACTGAAAAGGAGGGGTGACAAAAATAGAGCTGTCTGATGCCACGCAGAAGGAGAGACCCCTCAGGGCATGTGATTGATCACCAAGCACTACCATCTGGATCCTTTCAGAGAGGAGAAAGAAAACAAGTCAGTCGTGTGTAATTCTGGACCCTCGCAGAGGCAGGAACAGACGTGTCAGAAGCACCCATGGTCAATAGTAGCAGCACTGAGATCTAAAAGAATAAGCATGGACATTTGACCTTGTCCACTGTTGTTCTAATATTCCTGTTATGTAGCAGACAGCATCTGGAAATTCAGGGCTTCCCTGGGAGGGAAACATAACATGATCGATTACACGCTTGGTATTGATCTTGTATGCATGGGCCAAATTGCTGTCTGTTTAAGAAGTCCCCAGTGCAATGCACATCATCACTGTGCCCAGTGTCCTGTTGGTATCAGCTGTTAGAGGCACGTGTCCAACCTGAAAGCTTCAGGAAGAAGCTTCCCTGGAGGCAGCAGGCAAGATTGCCCACGTCTAGGAGCATTTGCATTGCTGCTCTCCTAGCACATTGATCCACTGTCAGTGAGATCACCAGCCTGATAAGCCTAATCTGTCTTTTGTCTTAAAATACTGTAGTGGTCGAGACAAGAGCAAATGACCGGTAAGACTACCACAGACACAGAATTTCTCCAGGCAAGAGAGTGTTCACCCCTAGGTTAGAGTCTCAGGTGTGCCTGAGCTACCAGGAGTACAGTACCCTTGCACAGCTAGCAATGTCATGCTGTGAAACCCTGCAGAGCTGGCAGACCTTTGCTGCAAATTAGTTTCCTATTCACTTGCGTATGTGAGCCAGGATTTTGAACCAAGTCCTGTTTTGAGATTTTGCAGTGGTGATGCAGGGCCTGGAGTGCATTCTGGGGGCTTGCAAACACCATGGTAAGCTGGTTATGGGAAAAGGGAAACCTGTACTTCCAAACAAATAGTGTTTGATATGTAGCTCGCAAAGCAGAGACTTCAATGTGTGTTCTGTGTGTCAGAGAGGGAGAGAATGTTATTTAACGTTTGATTTTTAGATACAAATTGCATTTCAAAACAGACTTGCTTTTGGAATAACATGATTATCCTGTTCCCTTTAAAATAAAATGCATTGTTATCACTGTAAAGTAAATAAAAATAACTTTGGATCAGAGAAACTGGCGAGAGGGCAAGTGTTAACATTTCATGTACTGTACTTAGTGTCCAAGGTCAGATGCAAGTCTTCTGGGACTGGGGTAAGGGAAGCTATTTGCATGAACCATCCATTTTAATCATTGAGCCAGAGGGCTCAGTGTTAACTTCGGGTCCAAAGCATTGTTGCTTGTAACAGTGTTTCTCAAAAACAAACAAAAAACACTGCCAAAGGTGACCTACAAATGCTTAATAATGTGCTGCAATTCACCTGCATGCCTCCTCTCCCTTTCAGTGGAGACCTTCAGCAGCTCTCCCTTCTCTGCGTCAGCCTGGCTGCCAGGTATTTCCTGCCCTTCAGTAACAGGCCTACGGGGACAGCACGTTCCCCTTTTGAACTAGTAGCTTGGGTAGTGCTCTAGTTATCTGCAGCAACATTCAGATCCTTATTAAGTATTGGTCCTCCAGAGCCTTCACGACTGATTAGTGAACAGAGGAGAGAAGGTTGTTAACGGAACATCTCCAGTTGCCAAGAGACTTAGCTGCATATGCTTGAAAAAAGCCTTTGTTACTGGGCAGTGTGTCATATGCTGTTGGGAGAAACGCTGTTTGCAGGGCCTTTGGAAAGGAAAAACTGTATTAGCTTTAAAATGTCTGCTCGCAGAAAACAAGTGCTGGAACTCACACAAGGACTAAGCGGGTTGTGTTTAATTGAGCCATCTCTTTGTTGAATTGCATATTCTTTGGATATGAAGTTGAATATAACCAACCTCTTACAAAGCACTCTCTGTAAGAGAAGTTACTCTGACAGCTTGTGGAGCTTGGGAAATGTAAAGAATAATAGAAATAGCAAAAGACAGTTTGCTTTCCCAGGCATCCTTATTTCTCCTGCACTGCCTTGCCCTCCCATTTCCTTTCCTTGCTGCCTTTCTGTCTTCCCTGCAGTCAGCCTAGCTTGTGTTGGTTTTTTGCATACCTCCACACTTGGTAGTGCTGGTAACATTCCTGTTACATCCTTTGGAGTGGGGGGTTGCTTGCTTCCCTTTTTAACTAGCGTGCCATTGCTCCTTTCGTTGTGGGAGTTCAAACTGGGAAGAATTTACGTAATTTTAGAACTTCTGTGTGACTTAGTAGATTAGTTGGAAAGGTCAGACACTATGGGGTTCATTTTCTAAATAGAAAAACGCCTCTTAAATATTCCCTCAAGCCTGATTTGAGTCTCGTGTGTCCCATATTATTCTGGTTGTTCTTTTCAATACTATTCAGAGGCTGTTCTGTCTGTCTTCAGAGCTCCTGCTCGGTGGTGGATGCTGCATTCTTGACTGAATCTCTGCAGTAAGTGTAATACCTGTCCTGACTTGTACTGTACCTTGAAGTGAAAGCTATAGGGACTACTCAGAACTTTCCACCTATTATTTCTTCATTTGTTGCAGAAGTTTGCTGTGCCTCTGTTGTATGACACTCAGTATTCTACATGTATCTGCATCGAGCTGCATTCTCCATCAATTATGCCAAGCATTTGGCTCTGTTGGAGCTGCCTGCGTTTTCACTACGGTTAAGCCTTTCAGTTAGAAGAATCTTGCAAGTTTATGTTGGCATTCCAGCTGCTTTGTCCACCGGGTGCTGAAGCCCAGCATACAGATGGAATCGAGCTGATGGGTCGGGTTTTTTAAGGCTCCGATTACTGTTTTTATAAAAGTAACCAGCTGCTTCCCCCCCTGCCTTCTGTGGGGTTTTTCATGTAGTCTATTATAAAACCATACTGCAGAGTGAGGCATTCCTGGAAGGGGAGGGTTGAACTGCTGAACTGATTTGCTGCTTACATGTTCTGAAAACATTTCTGTAGCAAATAATTCTGAACTCTGGTTTACAACTGTTTAACTTGCAAACAATGAGCTACACAGGCTGTAATGAAGTTACCAGCCTGTTGTCGGCAGAGGGCAGGAGTCCAAGATCTGTGGAGCTTTTCTTTCTTGCAGAATCAAATTGTTCGTTTCTTTTACTGACAAGATTGTTTGCTTTTTTCTTTTCTTTTCTTTTCTTTTCTTTTCTTTTCTTTTCTTTTCTTTTGTTGCTTAGGGAGCTGCTTTCTTATTCTACGAAGTCTGTTAGTATGTGACCTTGCGAAGAAGTTACAGCTGGGGCTCCTCTCGCTCCATCTGCCGGTAGCTGTCACATCTTGTGCTCGGAATTGGTCGGTACAGAGGATGGCCACGTTAGCGAGTGGAGTGGCTCGGTACAGGCTGATCAGCCCTTGAACTTCCATTCCTGGTCAGCACACCCTCGGTGTGGTCCTGGAGTGCATCTCCTGGTTTAGTTTCATCCCAAAAGGAGTACAGGTGGTGATGCCGCTTCTCTGTGTTGGGAACCATAGTGCAGTAAGTGAGGGAAATTCGCTTCAAAACTGGTTCGAATCAAAACACTGATGTAAACAGACCTATGGACACTGCAAGAATGAGTAGCTATCAGAGTTTGTTTTAGTGATCTTTTTTTTTTTCCCCCCTAGGTCTAGGGTTTCTTTCATTTTTCCTACAGTGTTGCCAGTGTCCTTCCAGCTTCGTATGAAATTGCCTCCCTTTTTAAACAGCAACCCAGAGTTTTTGTAGGGATAGAAAATGAGGCAGGACATTTCTGCTAGAGCAGTAGGAGAACTCTCATCTGACCAGTATCCACATGTGTATAATTTCCCGTGCCTGTAGGGGGAGAATAAATCCTAAATGGGATGGGTGGTGAAGGGGAATAGGTTTGGCAACCTTGCTCCAAAGAGAGTTGTCTGAATTTGGGATTAAGCTGGCGTATCAGAGAGAGGCACCTGGTGCAATATTTTATGTTATTGCCAGAATGTAGCTAAGTATAGACACAGGATCAGCATTGCCAAGATGAAAGCAAATAGGTTTGTGGAGGAGATAATCCAGGAACTGCTGCATCGTTCTCAGCACAGGGACTGAGGGTTGAATGGATCGAGATGGCTAAGCACCCCCAGTTAATTCCTCAGGTGTTTTCCATTCAGGATTGAAATTGCTGTCTGTGCTGTCACTGTTCTGTGGGCAAATAAAGGATAATCTACTTGGCACCTCCTGCTAGATGAACTTCACACAGAACGAATCCATTTGCCAATTCTGAGCAACTCTGCTGCGAAGATCATCATCTTTCTTTTTTCAGAAAGATGAGACTACAGCATGTTGGTGAAGATGAGTCTAATGTGGAAGATCTTCCTTTGTATACACATTCATGCCATTAGCTGGGGGGAATGCTTAGATGCTGTAAAATGTCTGACACTCACAATGACATCAGCGTCCAAGGCATTTTCCATTTCTCTAAAAGGCAAAAGCTAATATAGTGAGCTTGTTTACTTTGCTTTCTGCAATGAAAAAAAGCAATAAATGACTTAACCTCATGCTTTTCCAGGAGGAAACAGTGTAGATTGCAACTCAGCACAAATCTGTAACCCATGGAAAAGTCTCATTTATTTTGGGAGAAATTATCTTTTTAAGGGCAGTGCTGAATCTGGGCTATAATTAAAACAGCTTTTTAAAGAAAAAGAAAAACAGTGGATGTTTTTCTCATTTGATGTCTTACCTATCACTAATGACCCTCTTTTCTCATTTCCATTTAAAAAATGGATATAAGCCATTAGCCGTATATTGCACAAAAGTAGCATTACCTGAAAAAATAATTAAGATGATCTTGAAATTAAGGAAATCAGTTTTGAAGAGAAGCAGGTGCTTAATGGAGGTGAGACCAGCTGTGCTTCCCAGGAACGTGCTTGAAGCGCTTCATGGAAGAATGTGCGAGGCCTCCACACAACACTGGAAGGAAATTTATAATAATTCAGACAAATTGCATCCTATAAATAGCAGAGCTGGATTCATTAGGACAGGAGGCAGATGGAGAAAATATAAAACTTGTTTGTTTCTTTTTAAGGGACTATAACACTTAGGAAAAGTGTCAGCTTGCTGTCAATGAGGGAAGAACCCTCCGGTGCAGCAGTAACTTTCTCGCTATTAGGTTCTCATCTCTGCTAATGAGCAGCCATCCATGAGGGGCATTCATAATACTTTGTTTTAGCAACTCCTGCCTGCCTTTTTCTGGCATAGCCAGGCTGACACAGAAGTGCTGCAGTGCTGGAAGCATGCAGCAGTTGAGGGGAGGGGGGAGACATAAGGGAGGACAGAGTTTCATGTATGGTGCGTAGCACTTGCTAACTCTGTTTAAAACAGATGCTAATGGGGCAGAAGCCTAAATGTAGTTGGAATGTGGGGATGTGTGGAGCGAGGTGAGAATCATCCACCAAACTGGCTAAGGGGTTACGCCCCAAAGCAGAAATGCACTGGTAATTGGTAGAGGAAATGCTGTGAATTATTGAAGAGAGAAGGTGAAGACGTTTTTGAGATGCTCTTACATTAGTAAGTAGGAAAAAGGAGAGGTTTTCATGCATGAAGAGAAGTAATGACAGAAGGCGGGTGGGAGGTGCGTGACTGGAATGCAGCTCTGTCCACAGGAGGTAAGCGGAGGTGAGCGGGTTGTTGCATCTTAGTATTCATACACAGTGAGGTGCTCCAAAGAAGGAATAGTGTCCAGCCAAAAAGGAATGTACAGACTGACAGAAAGGGCACGTTGTAGACTGCATTTAAATGACAGGGGAGGGTGAACGTGTGGGGCTGTTTCCTAGCATGCCAAAATTATCGCTAGGCACTTTAAAACAAAGCCATCAGAGAAGACTGGCTGAACAATTGCATACTATTCAACCACAAGCAAGTCTGAGCTCTCATGCAAAAGCGGTAAATGTTCTGTATGAATATTATCTGTTAATGAACATGCCTTCATCTCTTTTGCTGATCTGATTTACATTTCAGCAAAGCTTCTTTAAAAGATAACAGTGTCAAAATTCCAGTAAGCTATCCTAAGAGATTTTTAAGTATAAGTGTTCAGGAAAGGAATACTGCACGCTTATCAGGCAGCGGTGTTTTTTCTTGAGGAGTTCTTAGATTGCCAATTCACCTTGTGAAGTGGCAGAGGAAAAAGGTGATATGAAGGTCATATTGGAGTCAGATAATCACAAACTTATTCAAGGAATGGAGAAAAGCTATACAACTGTTCATGCTTCATGTATTAGGTAACCACAGTTTTTCTCAGCATTCAATATAGAGGGCAATGATCCCAACGCAAGGAGAGGACACTGGAGAAGAGGAAAGTAAGTGGTATGGATTGGCGTTCGGGGATTGCCATCTGTTGCAGCTTGCACATATCTGTAGGGTGTCATGTAGCAAGCAAGTGGTGGCATTAAAACCAGTCACAGACATGGAGCAGGTTAACTACCCAGTCGTTTGAGAAGAATGCAAGTGTGCTGGGATGCGTGTGAGAAGCTGAGCAGGGAAAGTATGGGCCAGCATGTGGGATCTCATGGATCCTCATGCATAGATCATTTTTTTGGTATGGAGCAAAGAAACCCTTGGCTGATGAAGTGTATTTTCTTGCTTTCAGTGGGATAAATAAGCCCTCTATATCCAGGGGGTTAACATGGCCTGTGTTTATGGGTAGTGTTATACAAGGTTTAAAGTATTGAGTTCTGAGATCTTGACTCGTATAGTCCCACAGCAATAACTAGTATGAAAAATGTGGAGAAACAGTTAGATTTGAAATGAAAGGCTTTGATTTTAGAAAGCCTTTAGCAACAGAGAATTTTAAAAAGAAAAAAATTGATAGGATATCCACTTGATAGGATAGTATTGTTCAGTTTTCTTGCTTCTAGGTTTGATCTGAGATGTCTGAAATAGGATAATCTGTGATATGTGCTGAAACATATTTATATGAGAGATGGGTGATTTTGAAGAGAAAGTACTAACGAGAGGGAGTGATTTGTGTTTGTAGGTTTCCTGTCTTGCTAGTGGAAAACTTGCTTTGAATTATGCTACACTTCTAGGACAGCATCTTGTTATGTGAAAAACATTCTTTTCATGTGTACAAATAAAAAAAAAAATTCTTCTGCTCAAAACAAGCTTCAAATTTCCTCTTTGTCGAAACTAATTCACACCTTTATGCTTTCTTTCATGTCACGTTTTTCCAAAAGTCCTTTCCTAGGTAATGCCTGCTGAACTTTATTTATTGGAAACACCCCAAAAGCCACCAATCCAGAAATATCTTCCAGCTACAGTGACTGCAGATGAGTCTACGTTGACCATAGGTTGCTTGTGCCTTCCTGCACTCACCAAAACACTTTAGGGGGTTTAGTTTTTTGTTCACGTAATCTGAACAGCACCGTGATCTTTGAGATTGTGTTTGTCTGGCAAGTCCTTTAACTGGATGCTTGCATACTCTTCCCTCATCGATGCAGTGTGTCATGCCACACTTAGTGAAGAAAGGTGGGTAAAAATGGCTTCGAAATATGCAACAACTTGGAACTTCTTGCCCAAGATCCCCTTTTGAATATGGGTAGATGCATAAATCCTAATCCTTTGGATGAGGAAGTCAAGACACGGATGCTACTGTCAGTTACTCAGCATCACAAAAGGAAATCTGTGGCAGAGCTGGGAATAGTTCTCATTCCTGTTGTGCTTAAACTGCAAAGCTGATCCAGTGACTCTGGGGATATTTAGTTAACGTGTGTGTCTGTTGCAGTCTCCCAATGTGGTATGACGCTGGTGTATTTCTGTACCTAATATTTGAACTGGAGTCAGCATTTCTCCCTGTCCCTACCAACTGGGGCTTCTAGTCGCTTTGACATCTTGCATCTTTCTTTTGTCACCTAGGTGTGAGAAGGGGGTGGCTGATATGATTGTGTAGCTTGCTCTCTTTGTCCCCGTTTTTTGTGTCTGTAAAGGTACTGAGCTAGATTTGAATGAAAACAGGAGTGCAAGGTGAATTTGCAACCCAATCTAGAGATGCAAAGTAAGAATTGTTACAGACAAAAATTGTCTCTTGTCACCTTGTTATTACACACGTATACTCAGCCTGCTAGGCAGTTTGTAGCATAGCACAGATTTCAGAAAGAATTGACAACCTGAAGACAAGCAAAGGAACTTTCAGCCCAGGTGAATGTCCTGTGCATGAGTTCCTGAGTGCACCATTTTCAACAACTGTGGATAAAATGTCCTGGACGTGTCAGAAGCCCTTCTTTCTGTGGTGTAGCTTTCTCTTGGCTGTTCTCATATGTGATTAAATAGAGGTATGTTATGTGTTTATTCATACATTGCCTTCTCTGCTTCTCTTGCTTCTGTTCTCCTCTTCCCCCATCTGCAGGCTTTGAATTACTGTACCAGCCAGATGTGGTCCGACTGTACCTCTCCATCCTCACTGAAAGTCAGAACTTTAACACTCTGGAAGCTGCAGCAGGGGCTTTGCAGAATCTCAGTGCTGGCAACTGGACGGTGAGTGCAGTCTTCTCTTTAGTCTCTTATGTTTCCTTTGTGTAAATAAAGAACAAAGCTAGGTCCTGTTGTAAGTGCGCTGTTACTTTGTGCCTTTACATCTCCTTTAAAAAGGAAGGAGGTGGGAACCCCAGAGAAATTATTTCCATCTTATTTGCCCACTTAAGATGTATTGCATCTTCTGGACAGATGGTGTTTACATAGTGGAAGTGTCACTGAGCTCATGATGATTTAACCATGGGCAGGTTTTACTACGTAAACCACTTAACCATTGCTTTGTCCATTCAGAAAAGCCTGTTGTTAGATGATTAAGTGTCCAGAATACTTAGTTCATTGGATTGTCAGATTGTTCAGGAAACTGCACTCCAGAGTGTCCTCTGATATCCTATCTGAAGCATCCCCAGCACTAATCAGGCAGTTCTCTCAAAGGTATGCCTGATCACTTCTAGAACTGCAGGGCAAAGTGGGACTGATCAGCAGCCTGAGGATCAGCAGGGTGGTGTTTCACAGCTGTCTTGAATACAGTTTATTTAAAAATCAATCATGAAACAGAATAAAAGCATGAAATTGGAGGTGGGGGAAGATAACAGATGCTTTGGGTGCTTTACTGTTCCCTCCCAATGACCTCTTTTTTTCCTAATCCAGAGGGATGTGTTTTCACACTGAGGTGTGTACAGAACAGATGCTGGTGGATGATGCTCCTTCCTTCTATTTCTGTCCTCTTTCCCCAGCAGCTTGTTAAGCTGTAGGATGAACTTCTACATCCTTTCTTCCTTGGTGCTTGATGAACTTGAATGATGGGTTAAGTTATAGATGCATCAGCACACACAACCTAACTAGTCTTTGCAGGGAAAAAAAAATGAATTACAGCACTGAAAGAAATGCCAGGGGCAAGGAAAGGGCAGGTATATGAACTGACAATACTTTGTGTTCTTTCTTTTCCCTTGTGTGTTCTGATCAGTGGTCCACGTACATCCGTGCAACAGTGCGGAAGGAGAGAGGCTTACCAGTGCTTGTGGAGCTGCTCCAGTCCGACTCTGACAAGGTTGTGAGGGCTGTGTCAATTGCCCTGAGAAACCTTTCCATGGATCGTCGCAATAAAGATCTTATAGGTATCTTCTGAACTTTTCTAACCAGGCTGGGATCTTGGATACCCTTGAGAGACCTCACGTTTTCTGTCACTTGTGCTGAGGATTCATTTTGTATGTAGTTTCAATCCGCACTATCTGAGATTACTCTGTAGCCATCAAGTGGAGGGCTATCATCTCAGAATGTATTTCCAGCCCATTCAAACAAGCCATGGTTTGAGGGGAAATCTCTAACTCAGCAGTAAAAACAGATGTAGGTTTTTGCAGGAGAGGGGAGTGTGTGTAGGTGTGTAGAGGAGTGAGTGGGTTAAGAGGTTTCTTGTTTCTTCCTTAGCTCTGGCTGACTTGGCACTTGTGCTCCCAGTCGCACATGGTGGTTACAGAGACGTTGCTTCTTAGGCCTGCTATTTAGATTAGAGTGGGAGTCTTGCCCTTGGCATGCTGAACTAACCTGGGGAAGCACAGTGGGCTCTAAAGTTGTTCCTTTTTTCTCGCTTCCTCCTTCCCTTCTCATCCTTTTGCATGGTAGTTGCTTGTAGAAGCTGGGCACCAAACAACTTACTCTTCTTCAGGTTAGCAGTGCTCACTAGCTCCTATCCAAGGGGGTAAATAAGCATTCATCTGCCCATAAGCAGGAATCTGAAAGACACAGCTGTGAGTTGTTTTCCTCTGGATGCCTCTGTATTTAACTGATGTATTTGTTTAAACTATAACCTTGTCAGGCCAGGAAATACTGGTCACACGTTTAGGGCCGTCATCCGAGTTGATACTAACAAATAGCAAGGTGGGATTCTGCCTTAATACATCAGGTTCTTTTTTTAATAGTTCAGAGGTGTAGCTAGGCAAATGGTACAGACGAACACCTGGGAGTGATAAACTCTGGACTCTTTTTTTCCTCCAGTACTATATACTGAGAAGGCTAACTGCACCCAGGAGGAAATACTCTTACCTTTGCTGGGGGAAGGTTAATAAATGCATGGCTGCACACCTTGCCCCAGAAGGCCTATTACAAGGCTAAGTTGAGTAAGCCATGTGCGTGTATTAGCATGAATATGTGGCATTAGCAGCAGCTACTGGATGCTTTTTGCCTCAGGCATTGCAAAGTATGATAGATGCTGGCTGCAAAATTCTCAATAAAGATTGCTTTTTTTTCTTTCCTCAATACTTTTTAGCGTTCATGATGAAGGAGTTTGTCTTAGGTATCAACTCTCAATCACCTTGAAATAATGAATGATAAATACACTGTTAGGTTACAGTCTTGAGGTTCAAAACACGTGCATTATGAAGTTTTTTGACCTGGCAAACACCCTTGAGTTTTATCATTCAGGATGGGAAGCTGAAATTATTATTAGGGCTGACTAATGGTATCTCTTCCCCTTATCTAGGTAGTTATGCCATGGGTGAGCTGGTAAGAAATTTGCCCAGCAGGCAGCAGAGATCTGCAAAGAACCTGGAGGAGGATACAGTGGTTGCAGTGTTGAATACCATCCATGAAATCATTACTGACAGCTCAGAAAATGCAAGGTCTCTGATCCAGACACAGGGCATTCAGAAGCTGGTAGCTATCAGCAAGTCAAGGTAAGTGACAGTTGAAAGCAAAATGCATGAGAGCTCACTGCAAACATGAAAATGTCACTATGAACAGCAGCTTTTGCTTTGTGAAAGTATTCAAGCATCCTAACCTTTCCGAGCCTTTAATTTCAGAGCAATTAATATATACGCAGTAAAAACAGTCAGCACCTTTAATTTACTTGATTAAAAAAAAAGAGTAGCCACTTCAGTCATGTTAAGACATGCTCTCTCCTTGTCAGATACATCTTAGCACCATGTATGCATTTAGCAGACATCATTTGCAGTGAAACCATGATCTTTATTTTTAGTGTGGGAGGCCTTTTTCCTGTGGCAGCGTTCCATTCCTGGAATGCCAGCGGTAAAATCTGTTTCTTTTAAGTAAAATGGTTAATCACGTGCAGTAATCGTTCTGGCCGAAGGGCTGGTGGTGGTAATTTGAAGTGACAAATTTTCACTCAGCAGTTCTGTTGAAAACTGTATTCTGACTGCTTTAGAGAAAAGTTTGTTTCATGTAGTTCAGCCAGTTAGACGTTATAGGTGTGTTTTCAGCAAACTTTTGGGAGAGTAGCTGAACACTTTGTTGGGTTGCATTGTTATGAAATATGAGAGCCAACCAAGAATCTAGCCCTGTATTATTTTATAGAGGGTGCTGGTGTACTGACTTAGTAAGGAATGGATAAAATTTCATTTTCTGTTTAAAAATAGCTTATTTTTTCTGACCCAAATTGTTTCGTACGGTATTCTAAACCATGAAGCAACTTCATTGAATTGTGAGAAATATATGTAAGTTGGGGTGAAGTTTTGAGAAGTGGCTTATAATTTGTTTCGTTGGGTTTTTTTCTAAATAAATCCAGGCAGGATGGAATCCACTGTTTTTTGTTAATGACAGGTACAAGACAAAAGGGTCAGCCTGGCCTCAGTGCTTGCCCAACAATACACTTGAAAACCCAGAAATCTGCACAAATTACAACTTTTGTTTGGATTTCTTTTTTTGTCAACAAATATCTATAGATATGAAGAAGTCACTGAATGATTTCACATATATCCTATAGCTTATAGGTTCAAAGAATAGCTGTATGGAGTACTAGGTTATCTCCTGGATATTGTTTTTGTGCAGAGAGGTCAACATATGAATAGTCTTATATTGCTTAATACTTAAGCTCTAATTTTATTTTGCAAATCAGTCAGTCTCCGAGAGAAACAAAAGCAGCATCTCACGTTCTTCAGATGATGTGGAGCTATAAAGAACTACGAAATGCCCTGCAGAAGGATGGGTGGAACAAATCACACTTCCAGGTAAAGATGCTGGGTCTTAGATTTAGTTATGGAAATGCCTGAGTGGAAGATGTCCTAACTTAGTCTAGTATTACAGTCTGATAGATTGTGGGCTTTGGTTCTGTTCTTCTAGGTGATAGAACAATGTATGGTAATCTATTCAGTCACAGCATCATGCATATACTTGCTGGGTATGTTTTCCAGTGGTCTGTGAAATGTATCTTTTTAGGTTTTGGAAGTATGCCACCTTGTATAGGCCAACTGCTTATGCTTTACTGGAGGAAGAATTAGCATGTCTTTTCTTAGTTGTCTCTCATTTGAAACATTCCATCTAGCAGCGCAGGGCAGCCACCTGTTCTTGACATGCAGCCTCCTCATCTTTCCTTGTGAAAAGGTTTTGCTCCTTTTACAGACCAACAATGCTGCCGTTTAGATAACAGGAAAAAAATTCCACCGACAAATCTATATGAAAATAAAAAATAATCCAGTGCCATATTATCGACAAAAGGGGGGCTTAGCAGCATTCCATAATCTCTCTCCATACTGTTGGTGTGTTTATTTTTCTTGTTCAATTTCCCTGAGTAGCAATTTTGTATTTATGTGATTTTTGTCTCCTAGTCTGTTTCTGCAACTCCAAAGAGTTCCAAAGGTACTGCTGGCAGGTCTGGCTATGACGACAGCACTTTGCCTCTGGTGGATAAAAGTCAAGGTCAGTTCTGCTCTTTATCACTTTTTCTACTGTGCTTTGCTTGCTTGTTTTCTGGATTTGCCACATCTGTGTTACAGCATGAGGGGGTAAAAATGTAGTACTTGTGTGGTGATTTTTACCCACAGTCCCAAAATGATCAGTCCTGTTAGCTGGATATGGATAGTATTCCTTCCCTTGCGAAATGTACACTACTGATGTTGTTTTCTTAACTTGTATGCAACATAATTAGTTACGTCTTCCTGGGAGAATTTGGGATAGACGTAAATTGGCACTTTGAAAGAGGAGAACAGCCTTGTTTGACAATGTTATATATTAATAAACCTAGCCTTCAGCCAGGCAGTGGGCTTGGCCTTACCCCTACTCAGTACTGGAGTCTTTTCCTTTCTAAATAAATGTGCCTGTTTTGGCAGTGCTTCTTCCTCTACTGTGCAGTTTTTTCCATTGGAGATGGTTTATCCAAACGCTAGCTAAACCTGTCTGTGCTTTTTTCATGAGGCCTGATGCAGCCATACCAACACTGGTGTAGCTCCAGCTTTAATTTCATTATGATTGCTTTGTCTCTGAATCTGGTTCTAGTTTCTAATGCTCAGATGTCAATTTCTTTTCAGAAATCTTTAGTCTCCTACAGCAGAGCTTGCCATGTTGCACTTTACCTGGTTTAACTGCAGAAAAGACAGCCCCACACTTCCCTGCCTGTTTCCACCTTCCCTGTCTTTGGTTACTGCAGAAAAGACAGCCCCACACTGCCCTGCCTGTTTCCACCTTCCCTGTCTTTGATCAAATCTGGCAGATTATGCAGATAGAGGATGACTTGGGTCAGTTTGATCTGACAATAAACTTCTTGTTTTCTTTGTGGGTCAGCTTTCTGTTGGCTCGGTAGGCTGCTAGGTTGGATTGTGTGCCACGTGAAGCTGCACCCGTACTTTCTTTCTTTCTCTTCTATTCTGGAGAGACCAGAGAGAAGCTCGTTAATGGCAGTAGGTAGTCCACAGCAGAATTGCGGTTTCTGTTATCGCTTGGAGAGAGGGAGTTCTATATTACAGTGCCAAAGCAGAAAATATAAGGATTACATATGCTCTCTGGAGAGCTTAAATCAAACTTCCCATTCTGAATGGATAACAGTTGAATAGTTTGGGTTGTGGGGTTTTTTTTGTTTTGGTGGGTTTTTTTGGTTTTTGTTTTCTTTTTTTACAACAGTCTCTGCGTTCAGTACTTTATGGACCTCTCTGGTCCTGTGACTAATTTAAAAATACCAAGTTTTGAGAAAAGCAAATGTAACTCAAGTCATTTCAATGTTTCTGTTTTATAGATAATGAGAAGGCTGGGAGTCGTGATATGATACCTATGGATGAACTTGGCCCAGGTAAATTCAGTCATAGATTAAACCCTCTGTCTGTTTCAATAGAGCACACTGTCACTCATGGGAAAGTTCAACTATTTCTCTAGGTGACATTCTTTCAGATGGATAAAGCTGACATTTAAAAACAAAACATTACCTTACAAAAGATTGGTCGTCGTCTTTTTTTTTTCCCTGTCTTTTTTTTTTTTCTTTTAAATACATGTAGAGTGTACACAGCAATTTCTCCACTACTTTAAGCACATAATGGAGATACACTGACCTAGCTTTCATTCTAGTCTCTGGCCCTTGAGGCAGCTGCATTCTCTGTTACAGATCTGGAAGTCTGGGGATTCAGAAGGAAAAAGAGAGTTGAAAATTTACTTCAATGTAACGCTTGTGTTTAAATCCATTCTGCCTTTTTTTTCTGTAGGTAACACCAAAAATAAGTCAGTATGTATGATATTCCTGGCTCCACCTCCCATTTACCTGCATCTAGCTGGGCCTGACTTTTCCTGTAGACTGAGAACAGCCACCTACTGTCAGTGAAGTGCTTTGAGATTGATAAGCTCTGTAGTTTAAGAATTGTACAGGGTTTTTTCTTTACTGAGGTAGATAAAGGTGCTGTATGGTCTCTTGGGAATTTGCTTTACTTCTTCCAGTTGATGTTATTCTTATTTAAATACCTGTATTAATGCCTCCAAATCAAACGGTTTGATATACTGCTATTTGTGATTGTAGCTGAAAAAAATAGCAAGTTAGAACCAAGCTGAAAGCCAAGCATGTTCAGAAGTTAAAATAACAGGTATATATTACCTTTTGTATTCTTAGAAAAATGAGATGCCACCTGCCATGAATCAACTGTCCATATGTGTTTTGCCTAAGGGAGCACTGAAACATTTGTTCTCACAATGGAAGAAAATAAATTCAGAGGAGATTGCCTGGCAGGATAGCTGTGTGCTAGCAGGTGCTGCAGTATGGGCAGTGTTGATTGTTTATAGTCTCAATATTAATTGTTGCCTTATGCTTTCAGGAGTTACTGGTACAGCTCTGAGTACAAAATGAAATGCAAATTAACAGCATATGTACAACATCAGGCAGATTCTCTGGGCCGTTCTGTTCTCCAATCTTTTCATCACTATTAGAAGATGAAATCTGTCAAGTTTTCCTGACCCCAGCTCTTGAGTGCTTTTTAACTCCAGTATGACTATAACTTTGTGCTGTTTCAGAGGTCAGCTGCGAAGGGACTAAATTAATTTATCCAGTTTACTACCCTTAATTCCAAGGAACTGGAATAACAACTTTGTACTTCATCTCTTTCCTTCAGGCTTTTCCAAATGCCGTATGGTTTTTTTGTCTTACGGGCATACATACATGAGGAGCTGCTCTAGGCTATATTTTCTGATTTTAACTGCGTTGTGGACTGTTGTATTCTGGAGTTTTTGTTCTTTTTCCACTCTGGAGTGAACTGGGAGATATGAGGAGCAGAACATCCACATGCATTCCTCTGGGTTTGTACCTCCAGTAAGCACAGTTTGGTTGTATCCCCACATACTCCACACCAGTCTACATTGAGCCTCCAGGAGAGGCTGACCTTATTTACATTTGCAACGAAAATGCATGACAGAGTACCAGGGAAAGTTGTTCAGCGTCCCAGCTTATCTTTTTATTTCTTTTTATTGCAGAAAGTCCTGTGCCCTGGTTTCAGTTGTGTGTTTTTC
The DNA here is from genome assembly GCF_000699145.1 of Aptenodytes forsteri. NCBI lineage: Eukaryota > Metazoa > Chordata > Aves > Sphenisciformes > Spheniscidae > Aptenodytes > Aptenodytes forsteri. The sequence continues at coordinate 4,836,496 of NW_008794776.1, forward strand.
CCTTGTCTTCCTCTCTTTCTGACTTCACTTGCCCGAAGATCTTTCTACTTTATATTCACTGTGTTTTAGACAATTCTCATCTGCCTCCAGCTTTTTGTTGTTCATTTCATTTAGTTCAGATGCTTCCAGATTGCATAATTATCTTTCTGGTGTACCGCTTTGGTACTGAACTGTAATTGCCTCAAACACGTTACAGTGTGTCAGCAGAATTCAGTGGATTTCCATGCCACACATGTTAGAGGTACCCCTCCATTCAGCCAGGTCCTTCCAGCCCAGAGTGTTCATTCTGCTTCCCTGCAGCGTACAAGACTGCTTGTTCCAGAATATCACCGCCTGTCTGCCACTCATCCATTGCCTCTTTTTATCAGGGTTCAGCTGTCTTGGTGCCTGGGCCTTTACTGTTAACCCATGTTGACTCTTTTTCGAGATTGCAAAAAGAAAATTGCTACTGGTATCTCAGTAATGCTGTAGGGGTCATCCTTCTCTATAAAGGAAATTAATTTGCTATCAGTGTGGCTAGAGAGGCAGAAAGATATGTTCCCCATCAGCTGGCAGTGCTGGACCAGTCAGATTCCTGTTGTCTGGAGCAATGGAGGGCCTGGGTAGAGCGTGGATGTCCTGGGAGATGGAAGAAAACATGTATTATGAGTTCGTGTGGGATGCAGTCAGCCCAGCGCAGAGGTAGCTCAGGTCAGTCAGACTTCATCAGCTCCAGACAAGTGGCTCTGCTCCGAGTAATTTGAAGATCATCAATGCTTATTGTCACAGTGCTTGCCTGAGGGTGGCTGTGACCCTGAGCTGTCTGTAGAAGCAGCGGAACTGTGATCTCAAGGCTGTATGCCAAATTTGTGAGTTCTCTAAAACTGTATCTGTGCTTCAATTAACCTACAGTCAGTCAGAAAAGAGTATCTGGGAGCTGAGAATTGTTCAGACCAGAGACACAGAGTTCAGATGCCCCTGTCCTATGTGCCCATCTTCAGGCATAACTTTTCCTTTCTCCTCCTCCTTTTTGATGGGTCCGGAGGTTTGATCTTTGTAAGTTGAGAGCTGTGTGAGGGCACAGGTGGACTGACACTCAGCAGGCATTTGGTCCTGTAATTTGTGATGACATTAAAATCTTGCTGCGGAGTGAATGGGAGATAGTCAGTGAAGCAATACAGAAGACGACAAGCAGAAAGTTGAGAGAGAGGAATAAACAAGCCAAGAATGGGATGTGCCTCTGTTGACCAATATAACTTTTGTCTATATGTTGGATTGTGTTAATTCGGCATCATGCACTTATATGTTGGAGCAGTAAGATCTGTATAGGTCTCCTTTATGCCACAGAAACAGAGTTAATTCTGATCGCTTTTTAGAATGAATCTGAAACATGGGAGAAGCAGTACTTTCTAATTTCTTTGGAGAGCTGTGGTCCTTGGAGCACTGAGGTATTACTTCTCTGATGCAGCCTCCTTCAAGATATTTCTCATTTTATTAGGTCAAATCATGAACTTCCTATCTCTGCTGCTGCTTATCTTGCCAGAGTCATAGCACAGTGTGTGGTTTTCAGAAACACATAATCCGTTAGTGCTGATGTGTGTGGCACAGTTAGCGTGCAGACCACACAACAGTGGGCTGACAGTATGAATTGCAAAATATGTTGCAACTTAGATATGAACAACAAAGTTCTTGACCGTTCTTTGTTGTCAGATTACTGCCACTGTGCAAAATCTTGATCTTCCTGTTGCTGCTGTCCTGGCTAAGCGTGTTTTTTTAATTTTTTAGTAGTATTAAAGATCTGTTGTGCTTTTAATTTTTTGTGATTACAGTCCTTACTTCTGACCTTGCTCCCTGGGAAGTATCACAGCTGCCATACTTCACTTAGTAGCTGTTGCTCTCTGGGGGTAGGTTAAAGGTTTCCTTTGTATCTGGGCAGTTCATTTAAAAAATGTTTGTGGATCACCCATGATGATGGCACTACAAAAATGCAAAGTGATCCGTTACATCATTGTGAGTATAATTAATATTAGATTGTAAAAAGCTACTGCTCAGTTGTTGCGAGTTTGATTTTTTTTGGGGGGGGGGGAGTCAGCATGTTTCCATCATTTAAATACATACCTATGTGAACTATTTACTCCTAAATAAATGATGAATCTTTAGATTAGGATATGACTTACTAGCAGTATTCACGCCGGTCATTTGAAAGAGAATTGCTGGTCATGCGCTCTTCCACAAATGCTGGCTGGGTAGCTGAATGCAGCTGGTAGGCTTTAGGTTTCTTCTTTTTTGTTCAGAAGGAATAGCCAAGAATGTTAGGCATCTTCATTGTCAACAAATAATTGTAAGTAAACCTCTGTGTGGCAGTTATTTTCATGCTTTTAAGATCTGTGTACTACATGTACAACTCCAAAATTCTTTAGTTATTTTTACGCGGCGCGGTTAAATACTGTTACTATCCATGATGCCATAAATATATGCTACTTCAGGTGCTTGTTGCAGGTCTGCGTGCACTTTGATTCATAAGATGCATAGGACAACTACAGCTCTTTTAAAACTTAACCTGGCTGCGGCCAGCATAAACATCGTTTAGGGCCCTGCTCTGTGACTGTGTTTGGTACAGGTCACTCTAGCTGCGTGTGCCTTTGTCATGTGGGCAAACAGTGCCTCTCTATGCCATGGGACCCCCACAAAAAACATGACTGACTTCTTCTTAGTGACCTGTTGCAGGCAAGTAATAAACCAAGAGAGGAGCATTTTGGTAGTTTATGTAACTTTTTCTTAGTGACCTGTTGCAGGCAAGTAATCAAGAGAGGAGCATTTTGGTAGTTTATGTAAAACCTTTTTGTGGTATTCCAAGAACGCAGTTTGTCAGGACATGAAAACATTAACAATCCCTCAATTACATAGGGGAAAACAAAAGCCTACAGGGAGCTATAAATTTGAGTGTCATTTACTCCAGATTACAATGCTGTCAAAGCAGAGCAGGAGAGGATCTATTTGTCACTGATAATGAGGGAAATCTGATGCATCAGGAAAATAAATTAAGATGTGCATTGGCTGACAATGATTCAAAGCAAAGGTTCTGAAATAATTAGAGCCATTTCTTTATAAAACCCTCTCACACTTTCCTTCCTTGTGTTCATCACGCTTTCATATTGTTTCTTAGTTGTCAAGAGAAAAAGCACCAACAGGTGCTACTTTGTAGTGAAAGACAGTCCAAGCACAGCAGGGTTTGCATCAGGATTTCTTCCAACTCGACAGGCCCTTTTTTTCAGTGCTCTGAAAGGGACTCTTCCAAATTATTGTCATGTCCTGCTAGTAGTCAGGCTCAGGAAGAGTGGGAACATGCTGCAGAGCATTCAGGGAATGAACACAGCCAATTAATCAGGCTGCTAAGTAAGGAACATAAGATTTGGGCTGAATTTGGAGCTCATTAGCCACAGGGCACAAGATGACAACTTTCTGCTTTCCTTGGGCACACTAAAAACTGCAGCAGGCTGGGATTAAAACAATGCTGCCTGCTAATGAGCGCCAGCATCTGGCAGTGATACAAAAAGAGGGCTTTTCTGTTTTGTTTTAAGCTGGTAAAAATGAAATTTCAGAGCTGGAGCGCATGTGAAAAGGAGGCTGCCAACATCTTTGGGTTGTGAGGGTTTATTTTCCTGTTTCTTTGCTGAAGAATTCTGCTGGCATCAGCTCTGTTTTTGCTCTTATTTGTGCTTCATGCCTGACTGTCATGTTATTTCTCCTCAGATGGGTACTCCACCATCGATCACCGGGACAAGGAGCGCAAATACAAGACCAGTGATAACACAGGGGATGCCTCGGAGAAAGAACCTTTAAAAGTGAGCTTCCTTTTTACTGCTGAATGCTAGTCAATGCCTTTAAAAGAAAGGAAGCCTGGTGTCCTCAGCAAGAAATATAGGGTAGTTACTCACCAGGGGGCTGTAAAGGGATTTTTTTTTTTTTTTTTTTTTTTAAGGATAAAGACACCATTTTGTAACTTAGCACTTGGCTAACCAGAAATAAAAACAAAATGCTGCTTTCCAGTGCAGGCGCAAATGCAGGCAATCACTGTATTCTTGAAATTTTTTTTTTTTTTTTTTTTTAAAGATAAAGACACCATTTTGTAACTTAGCACTTGGCTAACCAGAAATAAAAACAAAATGCTGCTTTCCAGTGCAGGCGCAAATGCAGGCAATCACTGTATTCTTGAAAATGGATGAGGTTGTAAAAATAGAAAGCATTTGTTCCGTCACCCCTGTCCAGGCAGCATTCTCTAGCCCTAAAATGTATAACTGTGCTCAGACTTTGTTCTGAGAATAGTCACTTCGGACTGTCACACTGCTTTATTGTTTTCAGCATGAGAAGTAGGTGTGAGCTTGTGTGTCTGTGTACAGCAGTGTGGTGAACAGTATTCGTTTCCCCAACACTCACTCACAGTCCTGACGGTGGACTATGGGCACGGGCCAAGGAGATGGAGAGGGTGGGAGACACATGCATGGTTATGTGTGTGCCTTCTAAAAACAAATTTAGACAACTTTAATTAAAAAAAAAAAAACAAACTTACTTCACAAAGCTCTTTGTATTGTGGGTTGTGTGCAAATGTGGCTTAGTAGGCTCAGTGTAATTTCCGTTGCATTGCTACACCTTTTCAGCAGACCTTTTTAAAAGTCGCTTAATGCTGTGGCATTAAGCCAGTTCTCCCTGGCCTCAAAACAAGCTTGTGTTTTCCCCCGGGGAAGTAATTTTGAGGAGGAAGGGGAAGAAGAGGAGGATTCAGGGAGACAGGAGTCAGTGGTAGGAAACACCATTGTTAGTGTGCAGAAGGCTGTCCTTAATAACCTTCAGCACGTTGCTGATAATACCAGAAAATCCAGATGATTGATGTTCAGTGGAAACAATTAAACTTCAGTCAATTGAAAGGAAAACTCACTATTATTGAACAAGCCAAATAAAAATGTGATTTGGAGAAAAATATTTCCGTAGATCATGAATTAGGAAGATGTCCGGCTGCATCAGCCTGCCTATATTAACTTGCCTGGTCATGCTTTTCCTGCTGTGTCCTGCCTTTCCGTGAAGGTGTACCCTGGCGAATGGCCTTGATCCAGCTGGACATTTTTTAAGCACAGATCACGCTCTTCAATTTGCCAGTTCTGGGTATAGCTGCACCCTGTTGAAGGCTGCCCAGCTGGACTTTTTGGTAGAGGTGGTTGCGCTCCTTCATTTGTTTTTGGAACTGATAAAACTGAGCTGATTACTCAAGTCATGCAGTGTGCCTCCCTGCTCCAATGTGGCAGGAGATGGCCCTGCCTGAACCAGTGCCAATGAAATAAACCTTCTGGTTCCCTCATCACAGTTCTGATGTTTTGCAAGGATGCAGTGGGAATGGATGCACTGAGTGACATAAGAATGTTGATCAATAGGAGCTTGACAGAAAATGTCTTTCTAAGGAAAATAGGCTAAGGCGGGAAAATTAACAAACACTTGTTATTTTTGCCACTCAAAATTCATTAAAGTGGTCCGATACCACCCTCAAAATCACATCAAGCAGCCCAAACTCCAGTGTATGTCTGAAGTGAAGCACAACCCAGAGTTCAGTGAGTAGCTGCTTTGCTTTCATGAGAAAAAAACATTTCACCTCGACAATGTGTCTCCTATAGTCTGCGCTGCCTCTTGGTTTTAAGGACAGAGAGTAACCTGAATTCAGCCTGTTGTACACATCAAAGGTATGCGCTGCCATGCCCTCAGTTGGGCAGAGCTGAGTAGCTGCTACTCATCCTTCTCCCTGTGCTGTGAAACAGAAATATATCTGTGGGGTCTCGTGGCTTGTGAACTGTTTGATAACCATGGCTCTGAGGCTCAAGAGTGGCTGAGAATTGTGAATAACGATGGCAGGGAAGTGCAGCCTTTTGGCTGTTGCAGATGCTTTTGTCAGTATTGTGCCTTTGCTGATCTTGTTTCTTTTTCTACCACTAATTTTCCCTTGTGCTCCTTTAAGCTGACTTGTTTGGTGGTTTTGTTTGATTAATCCGCTCTGTTTTGCCTTTAACTCCTCACCCTGTGCTGCAGAATGACACAAATAGGAAAAACATTAACAGGAGTAACAGGGCTTCGGTGAATCTGGTGGATGCCCGTGACATTAAACCCCAGCCTGTTGACTCCTGGGTCTAATTTGCATGCATGGTAGGTCCTTTTAATGGTAATTGGTGCTAGTGATTAACTTGTCTCGTGCACGATCTGTATCGCTGTGGAATCTCTTCAAGGCTAACTGCTAACTGGGTCCTTTCAGACAAATGAAAATGCATTTGAAAAAAAAGTGTTTATATTATTCAGTGTATCACCACTGTTTGATTAAAAAATAACCTGTCAAATAACCAGGCAGAAAATTAATATCGGGAATGATTGGTTGTCAGCTGAAATGTGAAAGATTTCAGCTGTTAGGCCATGGGAATGAATTTGAATAGTGTGTTCCTGCTTCCAACTGTTTTTTTCCCTCTATGCTCATTATAAGGATTAGCCTGAGACTTAAGGAAAAGCATATCCTTGACTATTTATGGATGTCCCCTGCGGTTCCCATGAATTACACAGCCCTGCCCATCTGCAGGAAAGCTGCTGGCTGTACACGAGTTACTTTGCAAGAAGAGATGATTTTGGTTACACAATAAACATTGACCCACAGCTCACACTTCTCAATACCTTTTTTTTTTCCTGTCGCTAAAGAAAGGTGTCTTTTTGTCGCTTTCTAGTTCTCCGCCTTTGCCACGTGCCAAGTTCCTCAGTACTGTCACTGGCCTTTCTTCACTCCTGCCACTGCTAATCTGTCTCCTGCTGTCTTGCTAGACAGCCCTCTACCCCGGTTATACCTTCTGGCACTCCATCAGATGTGCTGCTACATTTGGAACAGCAGGTTTTGTGCCCCTGGCTATGACTAAAGGAAAATAAGAGTTACTGTTGGGAAGGCACTGGGCAACTTTCCCATCAGAGTCGACAATAGGCCTTTAAAGGCCCAAATTCCAAAACATGGAGCATCACCCACCCCCATAATTCTACATGGAAATCGCATGCATTAGTGGGAGAGAAAATTCCTGGATGTTTTTGGGTGGTGGTGTTGGCTTTTTTTTTCCCCCCCTCCTTCTTTTAAGAGTCTAGTCTAAGTGCTAAGTGTTTACAGATTGTTTCTGTTCCTGGGTTGGAAGCACCTGCCCAGAGCAGTCTTTCAGCGTTGCCAGGTACTCTTATGTAGCCACGGAGCAGGCCCTGGCACCGTTGGCTTCCCACAGCTGGTCAGCACTGCGTGGTCAGCCTTGTTGGCGTAGCCAAAGGGCAGAGATAAATGTGTGTGTGCAATGCCTGTATGCTTCACTCCTGCACTCCTCCTCTGAGCAGTGAAGGCTTACAGGTGGGGTACAGACTTTGAAAAATGAAGTCTGTGCTCGTTTTCTCCCAGTCATACCCGTCAAGGAACCCATATATTGGAGTTAGATTGGCATTTCCAGTCACTGTCCTACCACTGAGTGATGGAGATCACCAAGGTCATGTTACTTGCTGGTATTAATCAGTTTTGACTTTATTTTGCAGGGCTAGAGTCCAACCACATTTTTTTTTTAATTGAGGGGGAGAAACAAACATTGAATCGACACAGAGGATCTCATCAGTCACCACTGCCATTCAGATTTGGAGGGCGCTGCATCACTGACCAGGCTGCAGATTGTAGGGGGATGTAGGGAGAAAACACAACTGACGGCCATTGCCAACCCCGGAGCACCATGCCTTACAGCGAGACAATTTGCTTTTTAACTCAGTTACATTCCCACCAGAAATAGCCACCACCTCCCCCTCCCTCCCACTCCTGCAAGAAGAAAGAAAGCAAGAGAAGAGAATCCAAGCTTCCATCTAGCTGGCTGCGTTCTTAGGTGACTCTTATGTGTGGATGGTGCCAAGTATGAGAAGTGAAGGTCATGCGGCATCAAAGACGACAGCTTCACAAGTGAAAGAGAAACTGCAGAATATTTGAAATAATATCGTAGGTGTAGCCATGAAGATAATAGCACTTTTCTGGTTCGGGGCTCATTGTTTTGTTTTTTGTTTTGGGGGATTTCTTTTGAACTGTGAATCTAACATTTTTAAAGGCTTTTTGAAAAATGTTTAGGTTTTCCTTATTATTTCCACAGAAAGTGCAGGAATGTTGAGTGGGTTTATTGGATTTCAATGAAGGGAGAAAATGCAGAACAAAAACTATTAAACGCTGGTCAAATGAACTGGAGAGTGGATAACAAAATTGATGCAAGCTGTATAATCTGCTTTTAGAGTAAGCTATATCAATCACAGTGCTATATTATCATTATAATCTGGTGTATAATACTTCTGCCTTTTGAATTCTGTAATGGCTCTGTTTTTATTTCCACATACTGAAAAGCAGTTTATTGAAGGTTTCAGTGTTCCTGGTTCAGAAATCTATGCTGAGAAATGGAGTTGGCTGGCTTTTTATTTTCTTGTTCTCAGAGATTGCAGTAAGGAGCTTTTACATTTTAAATGTACCAGCGTTGCATTGATGATGATTAACAATTCCTTTTGCCATAGCTGTTTAACGCATTGGAAGAAAATAGGAGCTTTTTTTGTAGGATGTCTTATTTTGAACACGCTATAAATTTTAGATGGGTCTGTCACTTATATTTGATGGCAAATTTGTCACTATTGGATCCATGTTTGCTTTGGGCTATAGATCCTGATGAAAAATGCCACAAGGGAACTGGTTTGGCGTTTTTTAAATCATCATCATCATGATTTCTGTGTTCCTTTGGTTTTGTTTTGAGATTACATATTTCATTTGGTGTGAAAATCACCCATGTGCAACGGCTCTCCTCTAAGATGCCAAGGCCTGCTTTGTGTAAGGGGGAATTTTTACCTCACGAGAACGTACTCTGCATATATGGTATCTGGTAATGCCGTGAACTAAATGACTTCAGATCACTGATTTTCTCCAGGCATTGGTCAAGGGAGGGCAGCAGATGAGAATAGGAAGCAAATGTCTCACTAGTAGCATCAGAGGACTTTTGCTGATTTTATTTGGTTGCCACTGTTCTTTGATCGCCACATTTAGTTTTAAACAAGCTCCTAAAAACGGTGTGACTGGAAAGCACATTTTTGAATCTAGCAAACATCATTTGCAGTTTTCAGTGCCTGCCGTTTCCTTTGTAATTAAAAAGGGGAAATATCCAACAACCTCACCTCCCCCAAAATATTACTGTAATAGTAAACATCTAAAATTTTTGTAAAAAAAAATTTAAAAACTTTAAAAAAAAATGTACCAAGAGCTTTGTATCTTCTTGAGTATATTAAAAATTTGCCATGAATACATATATATAAATAAAAAAATCTCTATATCTATATATATATATTGTTGTGCAGAGGATAGGTTAACAAAACCGTAGTTTGCAGGAGAGGGAAGCATTTGTTGATTCAGGGTTCAGGGAAAAAGACTGATGCCAGAAGCTGTCAGTGATTTGGATGATACATGTGCTCCTTCGCACCCTCCCTAAAAATTTGACATGAATACATATATATAAATAAAAAAATCTCTATATCTATATATATATATTGTTGTGCAGAGGATAGGTTAACAAAACCATGTAAAGTAGTTTGCAGGAGAGGGAAGCATTTGTTGATTCAGGGAAAAAGACTGATGCCAGAAGCTGTCAGTGATTTGGATGATACATGTGCTCCTTCGCACCCTCCCTTTTTGACCCTCATCTTCCACGTACGTTGCAGTGGTCACTTCTGGATCCTGGGGAAGGTGAAGTTGCTTGGAGCAAATTAAGATAGCGAAGATTTGTTTTTCCACCTGCATGAGTCCTGTTGGGCCAAAGATGCTCAGCGGATCGAGGGAAGCAGAGAGATGCACCTGTGATTATCTGCATTTGTGTCAGGGCAGTGTCTCTCTATGTGTAGACATAAAGTGTGGCAATGAAACCAGATACATAGTCTGACTGTATATTCTATCAATGGTGCTCTTTTCATACTTGTTCTGCCAATACGCGGAGACCCTTTTAACCAAGCTACACAGAAGAGTTTTATATCACTTTTGGTTATGTACTTGGTGTATTCTTTTTGTATATGAAAGGATTTTTTTAAAAACGTTCAGTAATTAGCAATGGAACCTGCTTCGTAGCTGATTAGAACAGTGTAAGAGAAGGGCCGTGCTGTCAGTCTGTCCCTGATCTTCTTCAAATCTTATATTTTACCAAAGGAGTCTGAGCAGAAGTTCACTTAAAATAAAGACCTGACTGTTGAAAGGAGTCTCTGCTAAGACTTTGTGATTTAGTTATTGTACAGATATTTCAAAGCCAGCAAGAGGTTAACAGAGAAAACTGCAGGAGGGGGGAAGTGACATGGGGCCAATTATGTCCATGACCTCCTATCCCAGATACCCCAGGGCTCTCAGTGGGGCACTACAGGGACACTCAGAATCTGGATTGGAATCTACTTTGGTCTCCATCATTAGTGGGCTAAAAACACCGAGGAGTGTTTGAGAAGCAAATTCAGACCCTATCCCACTTTCCCCAAAAAATCTTTTTTGTATTTACACTGCATCCTGCGATAAGCAAACTTCCCTGTTGGGTTAGATGGCGTTGGCTGCCCAGGGTCATTGTAGCAAACTGTTTTTTGTTTTCCTGGGAGTAAGCGTTCATGACAGCCAGCGTAGCTGTGAGGTGGCAACGTGGTTTATTGCTGCAGAAAAGCAAAGGATGGTATATCAAGTCAAATACCAAGTCCATGGGCCAAGACTTCCCCTGGGAATCACGTGTCTAACACCTCCCCTTCCCATGCCTTACAATAATGACAAATTCCCAAGTATGTAGCAATAACCCATCATTTACATTACTGTGTTTTTTTTCTTCTCACCGAGCTGTTGTTTGGATATTGAGGAAGGAAAATGGATTGGGGGGTGACTTGCATGTGAGACTATCGCCTTGTATTACCAGCCCACCAGCTGAAACCCAAAGCAAGATACTCTGCACCAGGTCTGGTGATTAAATGTCCTTTTTATCTATGGCCACAAGCTCGCTGGTGGGATGTGTGCCCACACCTGCCCTTACCTCTCCCCTTTTGGTGCAAGTGTGACTGGCTGTTTGAGCTGTTCTGGGATGTGGGTGGATGAACTCGTAATTGTATTTTGGCAGCAGGGACTGTATGTAAAGAAGGGAAAGCGGCAGTGTGTGTGACTAAAGCTGCAGTAGGGTCTAGAGTCTCCTGCTAAAAGGCAGGCAGTGCTTTTTAGGGCTCAGGTATGTGACCTCCTCTTTTCCTGTTGGCTCCACTGTGAAAGCTGGAGGGAATCTGCCTGCAAAGGGCTGGGGTAGAAGAGATTTCTACCTGCAGAAATTCTAGTGGGAGGGATGGTGGTGGAAGGAAGTGACGGTGTTGCAAGGCTCCTGCTAAAGATGAGGAAGGAAATTTGATGGCCCAGTGAGGGCTGAGATAACACAGGGGAGAGGGAGACTTCTGGTGGCATGTAATTACTGCAGAACTTTCTTCCCAGGGAGGTGGCTTGCGCATCTCCCAAGCATCTTCACTAAGCTGTGGAGGTTTTAAAAAAAAAAAAAAACCACTGTGTCAGGACTCCCCTGGAGAGGCATCGTTTGGTTGTTGAGTGTGTGAGCAATTGTACTTGTGCTTACAGCTTC
>NW_008794776.1:4848242-4870118 GCF_000699145.1 Aptenodytes forsteri
AAAAAAAAAAAAAAAAACAAACCACTGTGTCAGGACTCCCCTGGAGAGGCATCGTTTGGTTGTTGAGTGTGTGAGCAATTGTACTTGTGCTTACAGCTTCCCAGGTTAGTTGGTCTGTCTGCAGAATCCGAGGAGGAGAGTGGAAAGGCAAGGCTTTAGGATATCTTGTTTCTGTCTTGGAGTTAGGTAGCAATTTAGCCCTAAGTGTAACTTGACAACCCAAGATGTGTTGCCAGCTTGAAATGCTCCCCAGAGAACAGCTTGGGCAGCCATAGGTCCTGATCTTCGGCGTCTTCTGGGCAAAACACCTGCCTATCCTAGTTCTACTCCTGTGCACTCAGACATGCCGATTCTCAACGCATCTGTATCAGGAAAGCAAATCTTGTCTCTGTTGCCAAGACCTCACAAAAGGGACTGACTTGGGGACTAGGAACTGACTTGCTCTAAGTGACACATCAAGAACGCAGGGGGTGGCATGTTTGTTACAGCAGATTAGTAAGTTCTTGCCAGCTCTGAGGAGTAGTTTTCGGTAATGCTTTCCAGCATGCAAGGCTTATGCTAGGCAAAGCAGTTTTCACTCCTAGAGCAGTTCCATGAGATTGAAGGCGGTGAGTTACCTTCTGTTACTTGCCTTAAAGTTGAGCGTATAGGCTCAGCTACCTGTGAGAGAGGCGCACGTGTTAAACCCTTTGAGTAAGCAAAGCTTCAGAAGCCAAATGGGTGCGTTAGAGTGGTTATAGCCCCTTCTGCTGTCCGACTGCCCACTCGGTGAAAAGTACAGTGTGCCAAGAACTTCAGCCAGCATTTTTGTGCTGTTGGGGTGGAGTCATGCTCTCACAGTTTTTGAAGGTGTTTATATAGGCGTAGTTTCTTGCAAAATTTCTTTGTTTTGATGGCCCTAAAATCTGGTGTTTCCTTATCTTTGACAGAGAAATTCACTGATTTATTGGTACAGTAACTAATCTAGTGCATTTAAGGGGAAGGTATTACGAACTTTTTTTTTCCTGTCTTAAGTTTTACATCAGGGTAGGATGTTCTGAAGTCCAAGGTGAGGAGGAAGATAGCGCAGATACTACAAGGCCTGCCAATCTGGTTCTTACTGTTCAGAAAAGCAAAATAACTAGACTAAGAAGCTTACTGGTAATTAGTAGCTAATGTGTTTGTAACTATCATGTGCCTTAAAATTTTCATGGTAGGAGAATAAAAAAAAAATCAACAATGTGTTTTCTGTAATACTGCTCAACATTCTCTCTGTAGTTTAGACTGGTGGGATTTTGCATTGTATTTACACTGTACTATAAACTGAAACACTTAGAATGGTTTGATTTTACAAGTATGGAGAGGAAAAAAAAAGGTGGATTATGCTTTTCATAGAACAAATGTTACCGTGACAGAATGTATTATTATTATTATAGGATCTTTCCATAATGCAGACAAGTAGAATGCTTGTTAGAAACCAGGTATGTAGGATAACAATTTGGTGTGTTTTCAATAAACCATGCCTGGAAAGAATACATGTGCCATTGGTTATCTTTTTGTTACATCAGGTATCTCAAATATTCTTTGGCTTTGCAACAGCAGTTTTCTGTGGCAGGGGATTACTCAACCCTGGCTCAGGTCAGCACTCTGTGTTAGTAAAAGGTCAGTGGTAATGAGGGCAATAGGAATATCCTTTAAACTAGTATAGCTGAAAATTTTTGATTCATTGCCATATGCTGGAGTTGTAGCACGAAGTCCTGTAAGGACCCTGGACTGTAGATCATGGGTTTTTTTCCTTTTTAATATACAAGCATATTTCTGTGGGAAAGACATCTGTGTCACTGTTCAGAGGGCTGCACGTTTGGGACCACAAGCCTAACATGCTGATGGCTTTTCCATTTGGGAAGTTAATAACCTTTCCCAATTTAGTTATAAAATCCATGTAACTCTACAAAGATTTCTCTTTTCTGAAACGTGTGCAAGTATTCTAGTGTGTAAGAATAACAGAAAATCTTTAAGTTTATCATAGCAATATATGAGGTTTGGTCAAGATGAGAAATTGTTATTTTGGGGATGTGCCAAATAATTTACACTTGTTGCTATGTGGGGGAGAAAAATCCCGATACTGAAAAGTCAACCATGTATTTCAAGTAATAGCTAGTTGGATCTAGGAACGGCTGGACAGATCTTAATTCTCTTGAGGACTGCCTCTCCCTGGCACATTCATCTGTGTCGGTAAGACCAGCAGGGAGACTGATGCACCTAAACACATCATACGTACCGCCATGCCGTCATGAACCACGACAAAACCCAGTAAATCTTGACATGAGTGCTCTGCAAGGTCTTACAGATAGAGCGGAGGTCAGTTTTCTGTGAGTGAAAGGTTGATGAATCATTGCCAGTAATGGAGTTTGCCATATGTTAATGCTTGATTGTACCATTCACAGCAATATAAGGTTCTGTTTACTTCCGAATGCTTGCAAACAGCACTTGGAAGGTCATCTTCAGCTTGCCTTCCCTTCTTATTTCAGATGTCCTGAGTGCATCCCCAGGAGTTTTGTAAAATCGTCTCCAGATTCTGTTCTTGCAGCTGGAGGATCTAGTTTCACAAGTGCTGTGGTAAGACGTGGGCTCCTGGGCTAGGTATCATCGGCATTCTGCTGCAATGAGGAATCTGATTTTTTTTTTTCTGTGTGGATGCACTAATACGGCAATGAATAGTAGATGCTGTAGGTAAGCTACTGGCTAGAACAAGCATGTTGTTTCTATAACTGACCTTTTATAGCTGCCAAAGTGATTTCATTTCCAGCTTATCACAGGTTGGGCAAATGGAAGCAATGAGTCCTGCAGGTGAAAGGTTAACCTGGTCACAACGGGCAAGAAATATCACAGCCCTCATTTGTTTCAGGTTTCAGCAGTGTCTTGGGGGAATATTCTGTCCTCTTGGGTCTTTTCCCCAGTGTCTTACGGTGAAGGTCTCTGTGCAACTGAAGCACAGCAACGGCAGAATCTCATTCTGGCACGAGCTGACAGAGGGGATTTTTTACAGTGGGAGGTTGTTTTATAATGGGACCATTAACTGAGCTGTAGAGACAGAGGCAAAGACTAAAACTCTTTTGCTACATTTAGTGTGTGTGCACAGCAAACATAGCTAGCTGTTATTCATAAGAGACCTTATAATTGATTCCTAATTGATTGACTACTCAACCAAATAAGCATGCATCACCGCCCTGGTGGTGTCACCTTTGGGGAGAGAGTTGGTCTCTCTCTTGCTGCTCTTGTAGGGGTTTCTGTATGTTCTCTTCACTGCATCTCATGTTTGACTCATTGCTCAAAATTCTTCAGTGGGGTGCTTTTCACTTGCTCATACCAGTGGGAGGAAGCACTAGTGCCTCTACAAGCATATGATGAGTGCTGTTTGCTCTGATGAGTAATTTCTGCTGTAAGGATTGCCACATGGGTGCTGTTATGCTCAATTTGGTATTAAATTAGGAAGCAAAAGGGACTAGTGCTGGGTTTGACTTCCGCGTAAATCCTTTTCCCCTCTCGTACACCGATTGGAAAGAATCCATTCAATATTTTGAAAGACAACATAATGTCCCTTTGGGGTAACAGAGAGGCTCTGACTACTGGTCTGAACCAGACCTCACTTTCACGTGTTGCCTGAATCACTAAGACAACCTACAGAGTAGCTGTCGTTCGGAGAATAGATCTCAATTACCGGTATTTGGTGGGATCAACCATTTGTGACGCGAGTTGTGAGAGTTTGCCGAAAGCTGTGTGTTGTTTTAGGGGAGTTCTTTCCAGTGGGAGCTTTCTATCAGTGGTGCACTCTCAGTGGGCAGTCTTTAGACACATGCTTCCAGATGCACAGTTCCATACCTGTTTTGTGCAAGAATAGGTTGTGTCTTCCAATTGCAATAGGCTGATGTCGCAGTAACACTCAGTAGGTTTTTAGAATATAATTGAATTAGAAGATCCATTGTCTACCTTTTGCTTCTCCCAGAATTCAGAGCATGGCTTTATTTTGAAAAGTAACTCTTCTCCCTGGGAGATTTCACATTTATGTGTCAGTGACTCCAGATCATGTTTGCTCAACTGACCAAAAGCCTCTTTCTAATGGTCAGTCATGCAAACTGAGTCAGGCTTTTGCCTTTTCATCCCTTGCCACCAATAATTAAGAGCATTTCAGAAGTGTGGTCACGTGGAAAAATTTTTCTTGCATATGGAATTCTGTAAATAATCTGATGATACGTACACTGTGTTTATTTTTACAATTTGCCACGTGGGAGATCCTTTCTAATGAATTAAAATACCTTTTTTTATACTAAAAGGTGGCTGTTATATTTGCACATTATTACACATGCATTATTCACTAATGCATCTTTTGAAATATCCGTGCTAACTCTACAGGTTCTCTCCTTCCCTAATTTTCTTGACAGTCTCTCAGACGGTAATTTCGGCCATTAACTAGCAATAGGAATGTATTTTTCTGATCCTCTGTTGTGAAATGCAGAACAGTCTACCTGTTTATTCTTACGCATCCTTCAGCATGTATCTGAGACTTTGGTTTGTTTATCAGTCCATGTTAAGTGCCCTGCTGTGGCAGGAGCGTCTGTTTAGGTGCAAAGGTGTTTAAAGCTAGAAACAAAAGAGGGTTCTTTGGAGTCATGACCGTAGGTGTACAGAAAAAATTTCTGGTCAACTGTGTGTATCCAGATTTTCCAGTGTGCTCTAGAAACTTGTGTGTGCCAGTAAATGGGCTTGAAGATTATTTTCTTTTGCAAATTTTGCAAAAATTGCTGGGAATCACCTGAAGGACTTTGGCCCAGTGACTTTGAGTTGAGCCTGAATACCAAGAGGACGTGTTGCTACGCAAGCTTACAGAATAAATCATTTTCTTATTCACAGTGTGAGATGGAAGCGTTAGAACGCAGGGTCCGCTCCTACACAGGACAGCACAACACAGTCACAAGGGGCTGCTTCTGCATAATCTAACCCCAGTATAGTGAATCTTGTGTCTGTCTCAATGTGACAGAGAAACTCTGATAATGTTGCCTTCTCATATGCCTGTGAAATGCACATGTTACAAGCTGGCTGGGTCACCGCGGTTTGCTTGGTCCTTTTCTAAACTGACTTTACTGTGGGGCAGTTCTCTGGTATGCTCATTATTGGTGTCCTGGAGGTGGGCTTTCTGTAGCACACAGGCCAGGGTAGATACCACTTCAGTAGGGTGGGCTATAAAAGGAAGAAGCAGATAACAGGTCTGAAAGAATCCATAATGGGAAAGATGAGAATGGTTATCCCTGATTTTCACTCTGATTTTCAGCTGTTGGATCATTCTGTGGCTGTTCCAAGGCTGGAAATCCCAAGTGTAGTGCAGAATTCATGGGAAACAAAGGAAGTCACATGCCTGCTCTATTGTTTTTTAGTTTTTATTTATAAATGCGACCGTTACTTCATTATATAATCACAGCAGGACAGGCCAGGAAATGCCAGTGGATTTCTGCATTATTCAGGTGAGTTAGAGGCTTCAGATTTCGCTTTGTACCTTCTCAGTGACAACCCTCACTATTCACATAGTGTTAATAACACTGAGGTTAACCAGGGTGTGCAGGACCCACCTGGTAAAACCCATTCTCTCTGGTCTTTATTTTTATACAGTGTCTTAAACTTCCACAGCACTTCAGAGGAAGAAGCTTGCCCTGCCCCTAAAAAGCACACACTATGTATATACAATATAATGAGGGGATAAGTAAATATGAGGGGATAAACACGAGCTCTCTGATACTATGTAGTTTTGGTGTTCTTTTGGAAAGACCCTGCCCCTTTTGTTATCTGTCTGTTACTGTGTTTATTCTAATCTATTTACTACTTCAGTTTTCCCTACCTCTGCATGGGCAGATTAATAACTTTGTTTGTCTTCTGCAAAATTCTGTTTTATTTTCTCATCACTGCATGGGTCGGTCTTCTTTCAGCGCAAGCCATTTTCTCTGGTATAGAGATGATTAACTTTTGCAGTAACTATGCAAAAATGTATCTGATACCGCGATAGGAGCCTCCATTGCATTAAGTGGTATGCTAGTAATTTAGCAAAATCAGGGCTCCTGAAATGGTCTTTTTCTTGCAACACACATGCTTTTTTCCACTCTTGATAACAATTAATCAGTTTAGCTTGGGGACACAAGTCTTCAGAAGGTGCACTGGCTCTTCTGAAATGGTCTTTTCTTGCAACACGCATGCTTTTTTCCCACTCTTGATAACAATCAGTTTAGCTTGGGGACACAAGTCTTCAGAAGGTGCAGTGACTTTCTCCACCCCACCCTAAGTCCAAACTGTGGTTGTGTTTGAGCTCAAAATAACAGACTGTGTTGTTTGATGATGTGTTGGTCAAGGCAAAGAAATGTGCATCACCTTGGGTTTGCTGAATTATATGAAACAATGGAGCAGACCTTTGAGCAGTTGCCCTATTTACTCCCGATCTTGGTTTCTACCTGGTCTGAAATGATCTCCACTAGCTCTTGCTTTAATTACAGGCTCCAAAATAAAAAAACAAAACAAAAAAAAATTTAAAGCATGGACAAGTTAACCTGTGCAGTTGCATTTATGTCATTTGAAACAAACGTTGAGTATTAATGGCGCTCTCTATCCCAAAAACACAGCCTTTTCCATAGCATCCTCCACTTTCATATATTCCAGATGAGATGGGTAGTTAGTACATTGGAAACGGGGGTTGTTGCGGATATAGTTAAGGAATTCTGGAGCTCCTGGGACGATGATATTGTCAGCCAGAAGAACCGAGCCCTTCCTCAGCAAGTTGCATTCCTAGAAAGAAGAGAAATTGCTTCATGGTGGCTGTTAAGCAGACGTTGGCTTGAATGTAATGTGCTTTCACGTTAACCATGTACTCAAGCGCCTGCATCCAAAAACCCATTGTACTACAGGTTTGGAGGGAAGAAAAGACATGGGAGAAGCTGAGTAACTGACTGATCCTTTGTGGTCATGTTTAATATGATGACTTTTTCTGCTAACACAATCAGAACATTAGAGATGCTGATAACATGTTGGGTCATTCAGGTTCTGAAACAGAAAATCAAGTGCAGTGGAGGCATGCAGTTTGCTGCTCAGATTGTTTCCAACTATGTCTACATGATCAGTAAGATGGTTTTGTTTTGGCTCTCATGCCTAATGTTTGAAAACTTCTTTAATATCACATTAAAATGTTGAAGTAGCTCTTAAGGTCACCTGAGAGACTGCCATGTACCAGTCTGCTTTGGCCAGTCTCAGTCAAACTCCAAAACCACTAAATGAATAAAGGAGATTTTCTGCACTTGTTTTCCTTTCATCTTGTACAACTTTCTGCCATTTTGTTCAGGAGCTGGGCATGAAGCAGGGTTTGTGCACAATGAAGATCACTCTGACAAATTTCCACAAGGCGTAATTAACTTGCAATATTCACTTCAAGTGCAATGTTTATCCTCAGTAAACCTACAAACCTAATTTTTACTGGTATTTTTGTCTAGCAGAAGTTGTTTATCTGAGCTTACCAGCTGTTTTAACACAGTCTGTAGTTAATCAGGCTGGTTGTTATCCTGTGTTTACAGGCAGCAGTTGTGGCCAAAACATGGGGTGTTTTTTATTGCTCCCAGTATATTAGAGAAGTCCTGTTGATGAGTGTGCTGCGGAGGCTGTTTAGCTTACTGCTCTTGCCTCTGGTGACTGAACACCAGTCAGCACAGTAGAAGCAATTTTAAAGACATGGCAAATATCCTCTGGTCTGTTGCGCAGCTTATAGAAGCCTACAAGTGACAACATACTGTATTTTCCACTGG
This sequence comes from Aptenodytes forsteri, assembly GCF_000699145.1. Lineage (NCBI taxonomy): Eukaryota > Metazoa > Chordata > Aves > Sphenisciformes > Spheniscidae > Aptenodytes > Aptenodytes forsteri. Next base: position 4,856,054 of record NW_008794776.1, read on the forward strand.
TCATCAGGATTTCAGATTCTCTTTGTGTCAGGCTTTTCTAGAAGTGCATGAAAAGGAATGCTGTCTGAGCCACTCTCATTATATATTTCATCTGAATATCTTATAGTCATATTTCATATTCACTATTCATACTGCAATACATGCCAAAATTGCATGTTAGAAGGTTTGTAACATCTGAGAAAACATGGGGATCTTTTCTTCATCTTTCTCCTCTTAATTTTGTAAGTTTTTTGTTTTTGTTTTTTTTGAGCAAAGCAACTTTGTGTCACAGTTGCAACAGACAACACCATGATGGAACTAAACCACCTCTTTGTTTTGGCTGTGTTGTGAAGGTTAAGCTCCGATAAGGATGCGCTAGCTCTTCCCAGTGGAGAAAGCTCAGTCACCCTTACACAAGCAGTTTAAAAGAAAACATTCTCTGGGTACAAAATAACTGTAGGGAGGGAACATTTTCTTCAGCTACTGTTGTGTAAACTCAATACTGGCTGTTCACAACCCCAAACAAATTTCCTTTTCAAACAGCTATCTGGAGGACAGGGCTGAAATTAAAAAATGGGAGCCTGGATGAGAAAATAATGTAGGGGGGATGTCACCCTCAAGCAGGGGACAGGACGTAGTTGGCAGGTTCTCGATGTAAGAGGCAGCGTCAAAAAAGGTGGATTTACTTGTGAAGAAAATAATTAAAAAATTACACTTCCATACAAATAGTTAGGCAGTTGTAGAAAATTTTATCAGCCTGCAGCTCCAAAGCTAGGAGAGTATCTGTATGTGCTGTGTTGATAGATACAGATGTTGTGAATCTCAGTTATTTAACACTTGAAAATACCTTCTTATCCAGAAGTCCTCTAGTAGTTACCTCACCTATCATTGCCTACTGCTGTTACAGCCAACTTGTTTTGTAATGCTAACAGTAACGGTTAAGGTGGATTGGGAAGAAATGAGCATAATTTTTCCACATTCAGGGCTGGAGATAAGAGTTGGACAGCACTTCCCTAGCAAGTGCCTGACCGGGGCAGTCTGCGCTCCTCCAAAGGTTGCTTTGCAGCCAATTAATTAGGTGGTGTAAAGACTCCCAGAAGGATGATACCCAGCTGTGCTACGAAAATAGTATTTCATCAGAAGGCTCTGCTGGCACCACAGACCCAGGCAAAAAAAGGGGTACTGAGGAAATTAGAGAGGTGGAGCTGGGATATGCAGGTCCAAAGTCTCACCTGCTCCCAGGATCAGGATGTTTTTGGGTCAAATGTTCCAGTTAGTGACCGTGCAGACTCTCCTTCTCGGGAGCATAAGACACAGACCATGCATTCTTCCAGCTGGGATTTCTACTGCAGACCCATTTGTTCAGGAAACGAAATGGTTCAACAGTATTTGCCAAGCCCTGAGCTATGTAGTGTCAGCAGTTGTCCCTGACAAAAGTTTTGGATCCTGTCCCCAAAATCCTCTTTTCTTGTAAGGTTGCTATTTTGGCTGCCATTCTTCATTTTACAGAGGATGAGGTCCTTCATAAAGAATATAGGCCTCACGGACATCAAGGCATTTGCTACTTTACTTTTAAGACTGGAATTGTGCAAACTGACCTGAAGCAAGATGGTGTCTGGTGTGTATCTGTCTTTCCAGTGGTCCAGGAAGACAAAATCCAGAGTATCCACTTCATATTTTTTCTTCAGCTGGGGGATAATTTCCTCTGAAGGGCCTTCTAGGAGTTTTACCTGAAATGCAAATCCATCTGATGAATTGTGAACCATTAAGAAAAAGCACATGCCTCTAGCTCATTTTAAATTGTGGCCGGACATCAGCGATTCTCTTTATAGCTCAATATTGCCTCAGTTGAATTATTTCATAGAGTTAGATCAAGTGTACTTTTTTCTTTTTGACAAATCAACTCAGTTGTGTTCCAAAACATGGGTTTGGGTGGTTTTGTTGGTTTGGGGTTTTTTTTTTTTTTTTTAAATAATAGCAGAAAAAGCGACCTGTTGTTTCTGTTGGATAATGTGATTCTTTACTGGAAACATGGGAATCTCCTGTTGAAAACAGTACTTTAAATTACTTTTTTAGTTACATCTCAGTTGAATCTTGTAGTCTAAGGGAAGCAAAAAATAGAGAGAACAGGTTAGTTTAGAATAAAGCTGGAGGCTACAGTATGTAAAATTCATATGGCCAGTAGAGGGGAGAAGGCAGGACAGAGCCTAATTACATCTTCCTCACAGGTTTATTGGCATAAGTACTGTTAAACTGAAAGAAGCTGCTGCACATTGATTTCTTAAGCAAGCGCCATATACTGTGAGTGGAGTAAAAAAGTGGTAAGGAAATCTGTCTGGTTTATGACTCATAGCTGATCAGGAGATTAAATCAGATGGGGAAAATGCTATTTTAGAGGTCACTAGTACTTCAGGTTCTCTTCAAGAAGTTAAGAAACGCATTAGAAGATCTCATGGTGGGATTTATTTCCTCTAGTTTTATCATCTGTGTTGAAGTGAGTTGTCTAGTTGAATAGACAGGCACTTCTCAGGCATGAATCCTCTGACCTGCTGTAGATGTCTGCCTTGAGCTGAGATAGATCATAGACTGGAAATACCTGCATCTCAGCCAACTGTACAGAGAGTCAAGACACCTCAGATTGCACAAAATTTAGGTATATATACTGTGACCAACTAGATTTGGGTAAGTACATCTCATCTGAAGTGCATTGCACATAATGCAACTGCTTCTTATGAGCTTTTGTAACAAATTAGACTATGGTTCAGTTTTCTGTTGTACTCAGTCTTGACACTGATTTGAACCTTTTAGTTTATATAGAGAAACCCAATATTCTAGTCCAGCTTTTGGGAGGTAACATAGTTAAGTCCTCAGCTGTGCTGCTGTGAGAGGTCAGGGACTGTAACTAGGCATGGAGCTAGTTAAATTAATAAGGACTGTGGGTGCAAGAAAAAAAAGAATACAAAATGTCTATGAATAAATGTCAGATGGAAATCATAGAAAGGCTTCTGATTATGAGGAGGAGGAATCTTTGGGGCAGTCTTGCAGTTCAATAATGGCAGTAAATCTACCCAATTTTGCAATAGTGATTACTAATTTTATGAAAAGGACTGTGTGTGCTGATGTCCTGTGACTATAAGTGAAATAATTGACTCTGGAGCCTCCCTCCAGGCCTGTATTATTATATTATTATATTTGAAATATTATTATTTCAAAACCCTATGGGTTTTGAAAACAGCTCTCGGCAAATGGCCCGTCTACTCTACTGACCAGTGAATAGCGAAGAGGCCAAACTAGAAGATGACGTCTAAATGCTTTCCAAATGTTAAGGAGATACGGATGTATATGATTGTTTCTGATCTTGCCCCTCTGAATCTTCATCCTGATTCACATAGCAAAGAACTTTGGAGAACAGCCCTGACTGTTTTGGTCACGCACACGTCTTGACAAGCCTCAAACTCTACCCTGACTCTCAGCTGGGTCTGCATCATATTTGGACTCCTGACTGATGCTAACAAATTTAGCTCACTTGCATGGTCTATACAGAAGAGCAGACAACCTTGGTCTTCTGTGTGGACACTGGTAGCTTTTCCCTGCTACCAAGCCTGATGGTTAAACTCTGCATGTTCCCACTTAGGGTGTCATACTTGCCTGACAAGTAAAAAGCAAATTTAAACCTATTATTGTTTTTTCTATGGATAAAGTCCCACTCTCCATATATTGCTTCCTCATACCAACAAGAGATAAATGGTATTTACCTTATCTTGTACTCCAGCAAACTGAATCATCTGTTTAGCTATAGCAGCAAATTCTGGGTTGAACTCCACAGTGAGAAGATGAGCTCCTGCCTTCAGTAGCCGAGCAATCCTAACTGCTGAGTAGCCACAGTATGTTCCCAGCTCCAGTGCAACTGATGGATTGACCTCTTCTACTGTCTTGTCTAGAATTAAACCTGAATAAAATGGAAATAAGGTTAACTTTTGGCAAAATCAAACTGGTTCACATACAGAAGAGCAAGTTAGTGACAAGAAACTTACAAAGTCTATGTACTCAGTTGCTCGGGACATTCAAAAATTAAGGGTTGATGTCAAATTATATATCTGTTTCCTCTGCAAATTGGCTTATCTGTGATCAAGTTGATCATGGACATTCTAAGTTTCAAAATGCAAACTTTCAACTAAAAAAAAAAATCTTAGTTTCACAATATAAACATTTCTTAGTAAGCAAAAAAAATCAGTTTCACAATATAAACATTTCTTAGTAAGCAAATACCTGAATTAACTAAAATATTTATAGTGTTACAAGGGAAAAATGCAGTGTTTTTTTCCAGTAACTTATTGCAGAAACTGGCCATATTTGTGGAATATATAACTCCCGAATTTTGAGTGCTCATATTTGTTGCAAATGTTACATGCAGTAGTCTGATACAAAATTTCTCATGCTAAATACTTGTTTTTAAAGGGAAAAAGAAAAATCTAGTTACAAAATTGCAAAATATTTGGGTTCACTAGATGAACTTGTGGAATGGAAAATGTTAGTCAATTGTTAAGAACAAAAAAATATTCCCCAAAAGAAGTGACAGTGTACTATATTCAGTCCTTCTGAAGAAAAGGATTTATTTGTGAGAAAACTGTCTCCTCTTACTTGTATGGCTAGAAACTAGATAGCTAATCTGAAAAAGTATTTGAAGGGATTTTACTCTGAGCCATGGAACTTTTCAATGTACATATACAATTAATTACATTATACTTTCCTGGGTTTCATTTGTTTATGAATAGTGTGATGATGATGCTTGCATCTTGCGATCATGTGGTCATTCTCAAAATCTTAGGAACTAAAGATGCATTAACTTTGATGGCTCTTATCTGAGGAAAGGTCATCTTGTCAGAGCAAAACGAGTGGAAATTTTAAGAATATAATCCCAAATGATGAAAGTTTAGAGCTTTAAGAATTCCTACTCAGCCACCACCTACTGTTCTGTTGCCCTAAGCACCCCAACCTGGTATGCAGAGGAGCTAGTTTCAAAATGTACCCATGACAGAGAAGCATTTTTATTACAATGCTTACAGTTGTATTTCATTAGCTATATTAATCCCAGACAAAGCAAACTTCCCCCGCAATTTCCCAGTAAGAGGTACTTTTGTGTCTAATTCATAAGGGAACATGTTAACATTTTGCCATTACAGTTTTTTGAAAAGATTCACTTCCCTGCAGCTAAGAAAAAACATGTTTTGTCCACATATTTTCCTTTAGGAGGCAAGAACAAAATTATTTACTCGCTAAGTAGCAGCAATGTCTGATAGCTGCTTTCATGTATTACACGGGTAGGATTTCTCCTCTCAACAGTAACTTATAACTTATGCTTGCATACACAGAGTTCATATTGTTTAAAATACTTTTTTTTTTTTAATTTACTATCTTTCGGTTAAGGATCTCAAAGTACTTAACATAATGAATTATGCGTTAAGGCCACCCTGTATAGGAACCGAGTATAACGCAACCCTAGATTTTTCACATAAATTGTCACCCTCTGCTTACACACCTGCAACGTACGCAACGTACAAACCCAGATTTGGTCCTATGACTTTCTGGATTACTCACTGGATACCCGTCCTCAAAAACATCTGCACAAGCATGCATTACTGTTTACAGAACTACTCTGCTGACCACAAGGCTCTTGTGGGTTTTATTTTTTTTTTCAGCAGATGGAAGTTACCATGTGAATACAATAAGATGTCCTGTACTATGCTAGTCTTGAAGGATCTTTCAAGTGCTGATCCCTGCTGTAATTACCTTTCTCATCGCCCACATTCATGGCCCACTCTTTCTGGGAGCAGTACTTATCTATAGTGTCCAGCACACTACAGGGGTCTCCTCGGACTGCATTCTGCAGCACGAAATTTAAAATCCTCTGTTCTTTGCTCTGATTCATGATGAAATTGGTTATTTTTTCCCGGATTATTTCATTCCAGATAAGGGCAGCAGCGCCATTTTTCCTGATGAGCACCACAAAGAGCAGCAAAATGAAAAGCAGGACGAAGACAATGAACAAAAGGACTGAAGAGCTCTCCAGCATCTGGAAGGACAGAGAAAAACAGCCCAGGGTTAAGGTGGCACGGGAGAGAGCTATCCTTTTTATAAACATTAAGCTGAATAACCCACAACCAACCATACTGAACAGGAACACACAGAGTTTAATTATGATATTGTCCAGAGTAGCTGAAAATTACTCTCTCTGTCACTTGGTAATGGATGGTGCTCTGTGGCACTCCCTTTAGAAGCCAATTTTACAGGCAGTCAACAAGTAGCTTTATTTAATGCCCTTCCCCCACACAGCTGCTCGGTCCTGGCTCCAAGCATGCCACTGCACAAGGAGCCTCTCAGCATCAAAGCTGTTCTAACCATTTTTCAAAGGATTTAATATCTTTAATTAGAGCCTGCATGTGATCCCACTCTCCTAATTTTTGAGCATGGGGAAACTTCCAATCTGGCCTTGGTAAGAAAATATGGAACGTTTCACCCTTTAATTTTGAGCACAGTATCAGCAGAAACTGGGCACTGTTAGGTAACATTCTGTTTCAAATCAGCCTGCAGGTCCTAAGTTACTACCTTGTATGCAGACTTCTTTGCTAGCACCTGCCCTTCTTGCATGCTCTGCAGAGAAGCTGAGCTTGATGTTTCAGTAGGACTCGGCCTGCCTCCTTCCTTTCAGAGCCTGCAGCAGAGGTACCCAGGTGGAATGGTTTACAGAAGATAGCAGCCTTTTTCCTGTCTATAAAACCTTTGATATGAGCCATCAATCTGATACTTTAGAGAACAAAAGATACATTTCCTTTTATAAAGTAGGGATGTTTTCTCACTGGTTATAAAACCATAAAACTGAATCCCTGAATCAGAGAAGAGCCCAGGCTCATGAAATTGTAGAGATGTAACAAAAGGGCACATTGTACTTCTCTGATGGGCCAGCTAAAGCTATCTGATGGGATTGTGCCTGTTCTCCCCCTGAAATTCAGTGTCATAGCTGCAGGTGCCTATGTGTGGGCAGCATGGGTGGTGTGTGTTTCTGTTTGAGAGTGTAGGACATAGGAACATAAATCTCAGCAGATGGGATGCATGTCACCCTGCACAGCTCAAGCAATAAATCCCATCGAAGCCATTTACTCTGATGGATTTCAGACAAGCCGGTATACAGGAAGGTGCATTTACTTCCATGCAGGAGTCACAGGACAAAAGATCTGATAAAGAAAGGGTTCTTAAAATTAAGGAATTGATTTAGCCTTTGAGAGGGTGCCAAACTAAGGCTTGTGATTTGCCTGAGGATTCTCTGCATGTGAAGCTCCTCTCGTACAACCCAAAACACACCTCATTTCTGATGATGTAGCTTATAACACCTCCACTTTTCCACCTCTGCTCCCGCAAGCGGGGGCTGACAGTCGCATACTGGGAGGAGAGCACAGGTTGGAATGTGCTCCAGTTAGTATTGGGATGAATGAATGCCAAGTTCATTTGTTCTTTAAGTCTAATTAGGCATTTGCACACAGGCCTAAAGCATTCAGAACCAATTCCTTAACCTCAGCAGGCTGGCTTGAATTGCACTATTTTTTAAACTGTTACTTTTAAAGAATGTGACACTCAACTCGTTCTAGTCTCTGATTCTTTCTATTAAGTCTCTTTCTCTTCCAGCTTGCTAAAAATGGTGAACAGCTTCCACTTGCACTTGTATTAATGTCCCACCTACCTGGAGTTCAGCAAAACCACTGCTCCAACAGGAGCTACAACATCCTCAAAAATTTTGCCTAAGTTGCCCAAGACCAGAGGTAAAGGGGCTATATGATTAGCCAAATATTCCCCCCAATCTTTTCCTACCTGTTCTTGCTTCTCTTTTTTGTTTGTTTCCCCCAAAATTGTCCCAGGGAAATCCTAAATTTGATGGGTGGTCAGACCTCCATTCTGTAGTGGGACTTGGCACATACACATTACACATGGGAAAAATCTATTCCACTGCTTTAAATTTTGAATCATCATGCAGAACACATTTTGAGTTCAGAAGATGACTGAGTTTCCATGGAGATATGCTCAACCTACAGTACAGCCGGTGTTTGTTCACCCATCCACTTATCTTAGTTACACAGCAAGTATGATTTGTTTGGAGCAGTTGAAAGTCTCTCTCTCTTGCTTTTAAGTGGTCACCAATGTTAATACTTACCTTTAATGCTTTCCTTGCAAAGTCTGACCTGAGACGTTTCCTTTCAGGGCTCGCCAGCATCATTAGCACATGAAAATCTTGCTTCTTGGGCTTTCTGAATTTTGTTTCCTAGCTAGTAAGAACCTGCTTCTTTACCTCAACAGGATCAATGTCAATTTTTCCTCTTCCCTTCTATGCACTAGTAGTTCTACTGATCAATCCCAATTGCCCTGCACCTTCCAGAAGGGACTTCTGCTTTTTCTAGTTGTTCTACATGAAGGTGTTCCACATTATCTGTCCACTGAGAACTTGGATTGGGCTATGAAAATATCATTGGTTTAACAGAAAAATGTGTCTCTAGCTTCACTTGGCTTGTCTTCACTTGGCTTTTGTGGCTTAGTTGCTTGTATGGTCATTGTTGATGGATTTGGATTACTGACATAGTTGAGAAAGAATGATTCTGAGCTGCAATGAATGGATGGAGCCCAGAAACCGTTTACTCAAGCCAGCAGGTATCTAACCTTCCTGCCTCTGGACAAGGGAAACCGCGTGAGCTCTGCATACCAGTGACTCACTTGGTGGCAGTCCAACCGTATTCAGGTCCCTCCAGAACTGTTGGCATTCAGAATTATTTCAGACTATTGCCAGACATAATCCTCTGGTTACAATGGATACTTTGGCATCCTCTGAGTACAATTTGCCACAGACTGTTGCTTTGGTACTACAAGATTCTCCCAGCATGTTTGGGGCTGCCCTTCAAAGATCCGTCAGACAGCAAGAATGGATGATAGCTGCAGGATAAACTAGGTGGTATATTTTTTGAGGAACAGCTTTCTTCCTTTATTGCTTAGTATAGATATGAGACCATTTGGTGAGATTTCTCAAAACAGGGAGAGATAGCATCTGTAGCCTAACTCAGCCCCACTCCCTGTCCTGCAGGAATGCTGAGACTTCTTTTTCAGACAGGGAACAGACTGTGAAGACTTCTTTTTATACCTTAACAAAAAGGACCTACTTGACAGTAAAATCCTGCCCCTCCATTTTCACACTGCTTCCCAGGCATGGAAGGGTATGTCAGCAAACCAGATTTCCGTTGTATTATTTTCCCACGCTGCTACAGGCTCTATACACCAAAATTACAAGATATCACATGCTCTGAAGTCCCCATATTAAAGAAGGACAGCTTCTTCATTGTCTGCAGCCTGTGAAATGCTATTTCTTAACATCTCTTTTAGCCAGAGCAGAGAAAAGCACTCAACTCGGATTAGACCTGCTGATTTTTAGTAACTTCAGCTGATCTTGAACAAACAAATACTTCACCCTCATCCTTACTTGGACAGCAGTATCCGTTTAAAGATTTTGTTGTTTTAAAAGAGTGCACTTTGTGCAGAGAAAGATGCCTTGTTTGAGATGTACATGCCCTATCTTTTCAAAGGCATAGATTGTATTTAGGCTGCTGCCACCACGGCAGGTACTGCAGTGTTGACATCCTGATACCAAGAAGCAACTAGCTTGACAAAAAGGTGTAAAGTGGGATATGCTTCCGAACCGCACAGATAGCCATAGCCTTCTATCTCTTCTAGCCATTCTTTATGCAAAAGCATGAGCAGGCTGACAGCCCTTTAGCTTGTCTGGAAGGGCAACAACTGATAGTTCTGCTGGGCCACCCGGGAAACAAATTTTGGATCTTCAGCTATGAAATCTTATCGCTTCAAGTCTACCCAAGAATCCCCTCTGAAGGCAAAATACTAACCTGCATTTCTCTTTGTGTCTCTTCGGATCTAGACTGGTGAGTGGCTGTTAGCACTGGTTTGTTTACACGTTTTGTGTAACATATTTGTCAAGAAGACAAAAAAAGCTGTAAATTTAAGCTCAAATGTGTGTGATTTGGGGATGGTCTTGGATCTAAAACTTAAGCAAAGAAGCAGTTCAGCTTGGCCATTCCTATGATCAAGTGCTCAGAGGGATCCATTTCTTACAGTGCCTCAGTTAGATCTTTGCACTTCTGAGTCCCAAATGAATGCTGCCATACGTAGCAGCAGAGCCCACCTGCCTCCACAGATCCTTAGAGGTTGCTCACAGGTAGCAACAACCTATATAATACATGCTGGTTTTTTCCATTCGCAGACAAGGTCACTTGTTTTTGCTGTATCAAGGAATGTTTTTCAGCTACTGGGGGTTTTTTAATTATTATTGCTGTATAACACCCCAGCAACTTCATAAACTGGCAGTATGGGTTGTTGTTAGCAGAGCTCCTTTAGGAGGCAATTATCCTGAAAAACACTTTCTAGAGAAGGTAAGTTTTAAAAGGAGCAAGTCAGACATATCTTTTCCTTTTTTTTTTTTTTAAAACACACTTTCTTTTTCAAAGTTTGTCTCTCTCTTAATTTCTGTCTTCTTGGATGTGAAAATAAATTTAGGGATAGCAGTAGACTGTAAAAGCAGCCTGCCAAGAGCAAGATGCATTGGTGATGGTCATGCACCTAGAGGGAAAAAAAATCTATACCAAAATAGGTAATTGCTTTCATATTCTTAGGTGGAAAATATTTTATATGAAAATTAAGTGTGTAATTAAACCAATTTAAAACTACCACTACTTAAGAGACAGTCATGTTATGACAGCTTTAGAAAATGCAACTGTTATTTTAGCTTTAATGTGGATTCATGAGATTCATTAAATATGCAATAAAACTGAACTTGCATATAGTCAAGTTTCCCATAACCACTTATTACAAGGCAGTTGCTCTTATTATTTAATGCTTGTACTGAGGTTCCAAATACACAGGTTAGCACTGCAACCTGTCTGTGCATTAGAAACACCATGATAAAGTGAGCCTTCTCTTTGAAAGCTAAAATTTGAAGTGGAAAATAGCAGGCAAAATGAAAAATTGAGTAAGGGAATAAACAGAAAACTGGAGGGATAACATTATGGAAAGGAATGAATAACACGTATCACTAAATCTGTTTTTGAGAAGACAGAGTTTAAAAGAAAACATATTAAAATTTCATGCCCAAACCTGTCAAACTACTGATGAATCTTCCTAAAGCACTGGGTTATTTTCATATGCATCTAATCTTACTCATTTTGGCAGGTCTCATAAGACCAAATCATAACTTCATAATGCAGTTCAGCAGTTTTCCCCTGATGCAAACCATATTCAAACAATCAGCATTCAAATGGGAGTACTTCTGTTTCAACTTAGAGATTTAAAAAGACACTTTTAAAGAGAGAAGCGAACACAAATTGTGGGAATCTGCTGTCCCAGCTTACCTGTCCTTGAAGATAAAATACGTAACTCATTCCAATGGTTATAAAAGTAGCCTCAAGAGACTGGCTCAGACTTAGGGATCTATTATTGTGGCAGTAGTTGTTAAGTTAGGGGATTCACTTCCCCCTTACTATTACATGATCTCCAGTTTTTCTAAAAACAAAAATGCCCATGTGATGGAGCACAAAACAATACATCCTGTTTTTTTTTCTTGTACAGGTGACTCCAGCCATTTCACCAAAGGTTAGAAAAAGGATCTTTCAGTAATGCTATTTATCAGTCCTTCTCATAAATTTTTCCAAGTACCGTTAAAAAATAATTGGTCTTAGAATTCCCTGAAGTGAAAAAATAAGGATTAGAACAATTGGTAACATCAATTTTTAAGGTAACTCCGAGTAACCAGATAAATTCAAATTGAGATTTTTCTCAGTGTTTCATAAAAACTGTGTGAAGTTTTCATAACACTGTTAAAGGAAGGTGTACAGAGATTTGATCTAAACTACTGATTGCTGCTGTTTCTCTCTCAGATTCCAAAACACTCTCTCTCTGCTAAAAACTGATATTTACTGAGAAGAAAAATAAACATGTTGAAAGTAAGCACCTTTAAATGCTCTGAGTTTTAATAAGGACATATGCTTTAGTGAGTGTCACACAGTGGATTAAAAAAATATCAAATTTGATTATTTAACTGTTCTGAAGCTTAGTTCATTACATTATGAGTAATTAACAAGACCTCATTTCCTACAAATGCAAAAATAAGAGCTGACAGGTATTAAAATACTTGGAAGGTTGAAAACTGTTGGCTAGAACATTTTTCTAATAAAGGTGAATCCTTATAAGCCTAACTACAGAACCTCTCATTACAATTTTAGCTTGGATAAACTGATATTGCTTTGCTTTGTACTGAAAATGAAGTCCTAAACATAATCACAAAAAAGCTCTTCTACAAAGGCAGCATGTACATTAGACTGCTATTCTCCAGGACTGGAATGAGAATAAACTTTGTGATCCTGAGTCAGGGGACTTACGTTTGAGTCTCATTTGGCAGTATTTTTCTGATCTGATCTTGGGTGAGCTGTCTTACCTACATCTTTCTTGCCACAAGAGTAAGTTAAAGTTACTGCTACTTCTGTAACTTTCAAGGTGGTATAAAGCTGAATTAATCTTTGTCAGAAAAGTCCCTGCTATGGATATATGGATAACACCTGAGGAAAGGCAAAGTGATTTTATCTGCATTAACTAAAGAGATCAATTTTGGGATACCAAGAAGCAAACGCCTATGTGACATTATTATTCTTGAGTTTATGAACAACAGGGAAAATGTGGAGACAAACGGTGCTTCACCGTCCTTAAGTGATTTCAGCCTGCTGACAAATCAGGCCTTTGAGGAAAGACGACGTTACATCCAATCTTGCTATAATTTTTCATGCATTTAATCTAACTGCCAAGTACTGGTTGGTTGTTTAAGAGTTGATTACGAGTCTCCAAGCATCCAGACAGTACTTTAGCATTCTGATGCTAAAGGGTTTAGAATCTAATTGAGACTTTATTAGCTGACATAACCTGGTGAATGGGGAGTGCTTGGTAAATTTATACCATTCAACCTTTTTTCACAAAAGAAGGTTGATGGTATTGAGGATAATAGAAATGGTCTACAGTAGTAGCGTGCCTGGGGACAACGGGGCCTAAGTCATTGCGGGGACACTGCTGCTAAGTCTGCAGAGAGAATAATGTTATAATGCAAACAATTTTCTAGAGGCTTTTTACAAAGGCCATACAAATTAACAGATTAAACCCTCCCATACACGTACCTGTGTGAAGGAGGTAGGTGTACCCCCTATTTTTAGAAAAGGGTTAAAAAGGTTTATGTTCAAACTCTTTAAAAGCTTCTGCTGAAATCGTGCCTTTAAGTATCTCATGCACTAAAGTATGCAGAGGATTTGCATATTAGTAAGGATATATTAGCTGTTTAAGAAGCATTGCAGAAACAATGCAGAAGAGTCAGCACATTTCTACACATATTTTAACAATGTCTGTTGCTCTGCAGTAGGCCAGAGGAGATCTGTGCTGTGCCAGGACTGGGATTGGAGTTCCTGACTCTTTGTCCTATGCTGTCTTGAATGAGGCAATCTCTATTTTGTGGCATTTTGCTTTTCTTGATCTTTTCCCAGAGCAAGAAAGGCAGAGTATTTTGGTCAGAAAGTCTAAACTGACTTCTGCCAAACACATTGTATCCTGTTGCTGTAGGCAACACAATTCAACAGCTTCATATTTTAGTACTTTTAAAGGTCAAAAAAAAAAAATCTTTTTACCTCCTATTCTTTCGTTATTGTTTATGTATTTTCAAATGAGTGCAATGCTGTGAAGAATAATCAGCATATTGCCAAATGTGAATAGCTTGTATTTCAATGGAAACTTAGTCTGGGAGTTTCACATTCAGATTTTCCACTGACATCATGAAAACAAGCTGAACAGACTTCATATAATTTTTGACTAAGTATTTCTTGCATGAAATCTAAATTTCCCTCTTCCTAGTTTTTTCAAATTCCTACGATTTAGCTTCATTACCATGACTACAAAAATTCAGACTTCTATAAATGCAAAGTTCTGATGATTACTTCCCCCCCCCCCCGCC
>NW_008794776.1:4870136-4880816 GCF_000699145.1 Aptenodytes forsteri
TTTTTCCCCCCCCCCCCCCCCGGCCCTTTTGTCTTTCTTTTTCCTTCTTCTCAGGTTGAAAGGAAACAAATACGTGTTTCTTCTTACTGAATGAAAGGAAAGAACAGAAAAGTGCCTATTGCCTACTAGGGAGCCCCATCAACTAAGCTTCATAAGGGTGTTTAAATCCATTCTCCCCAGATAGATTTCCATTAGGATAATTGCTACCCACTTAAAACTCCCTTCACAGTAGCCATTGTCTAAGTGGTATCCTGTGCTATCACCCAAAGGAAAAGGTTTATATTATGGTTACGTGCCCCATAAAGAAGAGCGGGGTTTAGAATAAACTGGCCACACAGACAAGCCTTATCTCTATTCAACAAGCAGGTCCTCGTGGATCTGTAGCATTCTGATCCAGACTGGCCAAGTGAACACACTGCATGATTAAAGCCAGAGTTTGGGGTGAGAAAATTCTTCAAGGATAAGAAATGCATTTTACTGGGCCTTGAGCAAAGACAGCTTTTCAGGAATAAGATCGTTTCAGGTACCCCCAGGAAGCATTTGTTTCTAATAGTCCTTATTCCCACTCCAGAACTGTAGATGCATTTGTACTATTTGTACTAGCATTTGAGGCCAGTGGTTGGCATAGCTCAGCTGAATTCTACAAATCCCACCTGGGAGGCAGTAGACTGCTAAAAGTAGAAAGTGCTCTGCCCTGTCAGCACACTAAGAGCTGGTCTGTAAAAAGTTTTCTCAGCTGAGATTTTCATGCTCCCCAGGAGGTAAAACAAGCTCCTATTGAATGATTTTGCCCCAAATGTAGGTAGGGAGAAAGGGCTGGAAGAGGAAAGACCAAATGTTGTCCTCAGCATAATCACCTATGACAGACCTATTTCACATTCTCTATATCACAAAGATCAAGGGCTGAATCCTCAGTGTCCCAAATCCCCACTGCATGCTCCTGTCCTGCTTCCAAGGCTGCCAGCTAATCTAGTGTAAATCTGTCTCTCTCCCATCACAGCTTTCTGCTCTCCACAAGCTGCTCCTCAGGCCAGGGGGAGTGCACGACTGAAACTTGATAGTGAGGACACCCACTGAGGGATCTGAAAGGGTAGGAAGGCAATTGCTGCTGAAATGATGGCTTATTTCTATGGAAATGAACAGCTCTAACAGGCCAGGCAAGGTGGGATCCACCACAGGACAGCAGGTAACCAAAGCACGGCCTGGGAAGACGCAGCCTAACTGAGACAGAGCAGGGCATGAGACCTTGGTCTCAAATCCTGAGTGAATGCCCGCCCCAGAAAAGTAGCTGGAGTTGGCACAGTGTCTGTTACTTCAGCTAGAAATTGCTTTCTGAGAAATCTCTCCTGAGAGAGTTTTAGCAACACTGGTATGGCTGGCCTCACACATTAAGATCTGGTTTCAACGACTGCTGCCAAAATTATGTTTTTTCAGAAAATTCCCAGTCAGTTCTAACTCCAGTGATCCTGAAGGAATGCTGAAAGACAATAGTGTGGGACTGGCAGAGATAAACCTGATACCAGCTGCAGGCTGCTAAGAAATATTGCTAAACTTGAGTGACAAGTAAATTGTTTGCAGTGTTAATGTGGTTAAACTCTTTTTCCACTGATGCAAACTAAAGCTGTAAATCAGGAATTTCTTCTTTTGCATTTAAATACTGCAGTGCTGTGCAAATGCATGAGATTCTGAACCTGAGGGCTTTGTTAGAGGAGTCCATGGCTGAGTAAACAGAAAAAAAGTAAGCTTAAGTGCAGAGATGAAGTAAAGGTTGTTTATGGAGATCACCGGTATGACATGTGCTTTGGTATGTATTGGTAAATATGAGTTTGTTTTTAAAGGACAGAAGGTAAAGAATGTCTGTAAAGGGCATCAGAAAGATACTCTATAAGCAGCAACAGGGCTAGCAAGCAAAAGTACTAGCTTTTTGTCTGTTCTTCACAGACATTTTGCTGTAGCAGAACTCCCTCTTGAGAATGAAAACCCCCATAAAATACAGCTGCAGCAACACATTTATAAAAGCAGCTATTCAGACAAATATGACTGAACTGAAACTTGACTTGCATTCAGCTTTTTCTTGAATAAATGAGTACCAAATTCCAGCATACTTACAGCCATAAATTACATTTTCAATTTAGTTGGGGTTATCTCATCTCACTTCTTTCAACTGTCAAGGTTTAAATACAGTACAAATGCATGACACACAAATATGTCCTACTTTTTCTCTGTGAAAGCTGCTCACAGACTGACTTCCTGACAATGAGTACCAGTCAGAATGTGGAAAACACTGCTTGTTTCATATTCACCACTGTTTAAAATAGTGACATTATCTAAGATAACAAATCATGTCAAGTCTAAGAAATAAGAAAATATAAATATGTACCTTTCTCAGTACAGCAGAAGCTGCTCCCTCCGATCTTTTCCTGTGCTGCTCTGATGTGGATTTTATAAAATAAGAGTCCAAGAGCCTGCAGTATTGTCACATTCGATCACATCACAGGAATAGCTTATCAGTTCTGTTACACAGACTCTAAAAGGAGCAGTGTCCTTTTCCCCAACTCCTCCTTTCACAGATTTCTGCACTCCTTAAAGGTGCTCAGTGCTCTAATAACCTTAGAGAAAGCTATTCATCTGTCCCCTAATGACAGTGTTCTTGTTACTTAGTTACAGCACAGTGAATGCTGACAAAGTCAGGTATGAGCCAAATCTGTGCTTAGTGTAAATGCACTGCGTTCAATCAAGCAACTCCGGGAATGAATTTGGCCCAAGGGATTTAGTTCTTTTTTCAGCTCCAACGTGGCATGCTACAGCCAGTGCAGAAGTTGTAGAAACAAGACCTAGGCATGTGAGTTAAATATAGAGTGCTGCTGGAGCGAGGAGAGGTATGTATAGCAAATTGCTTAACAGCAACTACAGAAGGAGGTGCAATCAATACATTATAAGTAGTACATCTGAATTTCTGTAGCTTCTGGTTGGAAAAATATTCTGCTACAAACGGCTCTAAGATAAAAGAAGAGGCTTATTCTTACAAACCTTGTTCTCAGCTTGACTGTCTATATTGTTTCCTTCGAGGTGGAAACAATATAATCAAGCTGCAATTAAATTGCACCATAAAAGAAAATAGTAAGAAAAACCAAAACCCAAACCAATGTGGTGGTAGTTCTCTGCTGTATTCTTACTACAAAACTCAGACCTAGTCAGTGAGTGTTTGAAGTTCTAGCCTAGAAACTTTTTAAAGATTCAAAGAAACGGTTTGTATCAAATGTGGCAGAAACAGGAGCTGAAGAACTGAAAACAGGCTTTGTCACATGGCGGGGGGGCGCATCCTTGAAAGAATTAGGGACTACCTGAGAGCATGACAAGAGAAGAATAAAAAATTTTAAGTGGATGAGTTGAATAAAGAATTGTGGGAAAAAGAGGTAGGTGAAGATCAAAGTGGTTTTAGTAATTCTAAACAAAACATAACTAAGACCCTGCAATATAGCACAGTACCCAATGTCAATATAGAACAACTTTGAAGTATCCCTTCCATGTATAACAGAGCTTTAGCTCAACAAATATTTTCTTATAATCCAGACATCAAGCAGAACGAAGAACGAAATAAGCAATACCGCACTCCAGCTTTACTGACAGTAATTTCCTGTCTGGTCGAAAGCTGGCTGTGAAACCATGACAGGTTGTGTCTGCACGATCCCTGATGCCACCCACAGTTAAAATTAACTGATAATTTCTTCTACTGCTGGGCTGTAGAGAAAAGAGCTTAAAACAGTAAAACTTATTGTATGCACTGACCTGGTTCTGTAAGCATACAGCTATTCTTTGGAGACGTCCTTGCAGTTAACTATAGCTAGTTGTGAACTGGTGGGTGGTATCAGCCCAGCTTCTACTTAGCAGCATAAATTAGTGCCTAGACTTACCAGATTGAGCAGTGTTCCATGACAACACTTCTAAAGGACTTCTAACTTTGAGCTGAATCATATTCTTCAGGCTAGAAGCATGGGAGGAGCAAACTTGCTTCTGCCTGCCCACAACTGTTTACTTGTATGATAAAGGCTTTGCCTGCAAATTAATCCTTTCTGTTGTCTAGATATTTCAGTACATAAGTAAAAATGGTGAATGGCAATAACTGCCAACTAGATAAAGTCAGAGGTTCAGTTAGTTAAACCACCCAAACTGTCCATAAGTTACTTCCAAGTTAATAGAAAGTTGAAATCTTGTAATACGTTATTATGGGATAATTTTTTCTCCAAGAGAAGTTTCTTTTGTAGGCTGTTAGACATTGGCTTATGCCTTTCTTTAATTTACCTTTTTGCCCAAGATAGGGTCTATATAGGTATGGTAAGTTTTTACTAACGTAATAACAAGGCAACAAACTCCAGAGTGCCTAACTTTATACACTATTCACATGACTTACCCTTGCCTAGAGAGTAAAAATTTACTCTGATATGAATACATCTGGGTTAGACAACTGTGGAGAGCTATGAATGTATTGTTGTAATACAATTTTTATGTAGGGACAAGATCTTAAAAGATGGATTTGCTGTTGCAGAACATCAGGATACTGCATTCACAGGGCACATATATGGAAAGATGTAGACCCAGGATGTCTTAGCTTGGGAGCAACATCACATGAATGGCAACAGGTCAGAATAACTGGCTAGTTCAGACTGACTCACGCTGACAGTTGACAGAGTTAAGCTCACATCTGTCTGCACAAACTTGAGCAGACTTGCTCATATAGAGAGCTCCCAGTCTCAAATGGAGGCTATACAGCTGCAATCACATGATGCAACGTAGCAGTGCTATCCCCACTTGCTGTGCATAGCACAGAGCTGAAGCTTTCCCAGTAAATCCATGCCTGGCATAACAACAAATGACATTCCCTTCTTCTAATAATCCTGGCCAAAGACTGGTTTTTAAAAGCCTAAACAAAGGGAAACAGGAGAGCTAGCACATTATCATAAACCCCACACATCACGTGAAACACTGAGTAGAAGAAAATTCTTTTGAGCTTGCGTTTTCAGAACAGCAGGAGGGATTTTCTTCTATGTGAATTTGCTGTTTTCAACAGTCAAATTAGCTTCTCTTGCTGAGAAACATGCAAAAGAGGAATTTTGAGAAAGGAAGCACCACTCATATGAATCAGGAAGCTGCCTGGAGATACCTAAAATAGGAAACAGCTAAAAGAGAAGAAAGATGGCCAGCAAAGTTGTACTCTAAAACTTAACAGATTATACAAGCAGTTAGACTATTTTGTATTTACTATGCATCTTAAAAGGTTATCTTGTAGACTGAAAAAAACTTCCTGCTTTCAAAGACTTTATAACTCCTCATGAAAACTTTGAAGCTCAGTTAAGTCTACCATATTTCTGTCTTTTCTCCCCTTGCTTTTTTGGTAATATATGTTGAAGCATTTAAATAAAGTCAAGAACCTGTGTTACTTCAAGCTTCATCTGTTTCTGCTGGTTTTTTCCCTCCCTTGCAATCAATTAGTTGTTTAGGACAAACTATGAACAGAAGATTCTATGTTAAGGAAGGAATAAAATGGCATAGATTAAATTCTGAACAACAACGAGTCCTATTCTCAGACAAATTTCTCAAAAATAAAAAAAAAGCAAAAAGGCAGAAATAGCAACAAAGCTGAAATGTTAAACCATTTTTGTTGGTTTATAAACCTATGTACGAATGTTTCCAGTAGAGGAAACACTGTTAGCTGAAGGATGTATTCTTTGTAACAAGATGTCCTTTTGGTGCACTTACTTAGCAAATATTAGACTGGTTGGTTTTCTTCTAGAATTACATTTTTAAATGGCATTTAAATAATGACCTGATTTAGAGTAATTCTGTGATGTGTGTACTTGTCTTAGCTTTCTCAGTGTAGCTGGTTTAGATACATTTACAGACCCTACATAAAAAATTATTAGCTAGTGGGATATATTTGTCCCATCTT
Organism: Aptenodytes forsteri; assembly: GCF_000699145.1. Lineage (NCBI taxonomy): Eukaryota > Metazoa > Chordata > Aves > Sphenisciformes > Spheniscidae > Aptenodytes > Aptenodytes forsteri. Next base: position 4,876,084 of record NW_008794776.1, read on the forward strand.
AACAAAATGTTGTAAACTTTGTAGACTTCACACGGAAATCTGATCACCACCTCGATCTCATAAACCAAAATTAGTCATTTTCTTCCCTTATCAGTTTGACTTTTAACTCTCTTAAAGATTGATTTGTCAAAGCTTTTAAAAGCAGATATCAAAAATGCAGAAAAGTACAGCAGAGTTGGATTGTAAGCAAACAGCCACAGATTCCTTCATGCCAATGTAAAGCATGAACCCAACAAAAAGTAATATTGGAAAATTCTTGCTACACGAGTCAGTTAAGAAGCCTCAAATAAAAGTGGTAGAAATACTTCGTTTACCCAGAATCTGTGTCCTCGAACAAGGGTCCTCACTTGTCAGCATAACCCCCATGTTAGAATACTATCCATATATTTAGCAATTTGAATCATGACAGGTTTTACCTTGCTTTGAAAAAAGTCTAAGGACTGGTAACCACCCCTCCCTTGCTACCATTTATTCTGTCCTTTTTGTAGCTCTGGGATATGGTTCTCCCAATTGCCAGGGACTACGTCATTGTTTCCACTTTTGTATTCACCATTTGACATGCCTTTCTTCCACATGCTTTTTCTTTCCCTCCTCCTTCCTCCTTAATGCTAAGGACACCATGCTATTCACTAGCAGAGGAACAACAAGGAAAAAAACAAAAGAGTACAATCAATCACAAGAGAGATGGTAAGAAACCAAAAAGTCCTACCTCGTGCAGAGACCTCTTAGTTCAACCAGTGTTCCAGTACAGTTCACTGACACTTCTGTAAACTATTAATTAGGTCATGCCACAAAATGCAACCTCTATGTAATCCATTTCCCACCCCACCCACTAAAAAAGAAACAATGTGATGACTTCCAAAGATGGTATCTACCTGACACCTCTCTTCTTTCCCCCGCCCCACCAGGTCGCTAATCTGGGAACACAAGACATAAAGCAAACCATGCCAGAAAACCAGGAAAGACAAGAAGATGTGCTCGAGAAGTCAACATTTCTAAAATGTTAGGTGGAAGAGGTATTTGGTCCTGGTTGTCTTCATGAGGAAGAATTTAACTAAGCCATTGATAAATGTAACAAAAGGTATTTCATATGAAGGAAAAAAAGTACATCATTCCAAGCTGTCCTTACAATAAATTCAAAAGGCAAAAGTCTGCCCATTAACAGAACCAATTCATGCCTTACAAAACCACTATTTTTGTTGAATGGATTTATATACATTTCTGAAACATATTACAGTGGTGTTTCCTTTGCCCTTTTAATACCACACTGTTTACAGTACACTGAATAAACATCTCCCCCTGGAAATAAACCAAACCACATCTAATGTATTAAGTTAATTTATGACTTTAAATATGACTGGCTGCAACTGACTAAAATCTGTGGAAATATGATGTTAAGTCTGATAGCTATCTTGTAAGCATTTGTTTTTAATCCCAAGTTTTGAAAGAAATATGCTTTCGCTGTGGAAACACAATGCTTCATGTATAGATGTAAAAAATGTATAGCACTAATTATTCTGATCAGCTTAATGCCAACCACAAAAGAATTAAAATGAGAGAGTAGAAAGCTATAGGAGATGAGTCAAAGACACATTAGAAACCACACCTGATAACCAGAATCCATCTCTGGTTCCCGATAAAGATTTTTGAAGTGTATCACAGACACACCTGCTCAGTGCTGACTGCAGCAAATACCAGTGGCTACTCCTCTTTTTGATATCGTGACCATGGGCAAAACCCACCCCTCATTGCTGATATTTGCCTCTATTGGTCTCAATGATCAAGCTTGTAAGAATGTGCAAGAACGAGCAGAGTGGCATTACACAGACTTTGTACTTTCTTCTGAAGATGGCGGTCCTGATGGGAAAGCCTTAGCCTGTGGAACTGCACAGTGCTTTATCATTAGCTGTGAGATACTGCCAGAGGGCTGGTGACACCCCAGCTTCACACAGTCTGCCAGTGGCACAGCAGCAGCTATGGATAGTTCTGGTTCCCAGATGACTTAAGAAGGATGCCAAGTGAAAGCAACCGACTCGCTTTCAAGCTAGAAAAGAGACAGTGTGTGCTGGTGTGTTTAGGAACACACAAACATCTAAAAGAAGATCTCACCACTGCTGCATAGGCTGTGGTTCACTTAGACTCTGAGCTCTAAAATAACAAAAGCAATTAGTAATGCTAGTGTACAATGTGGCTATAACAATGGGCAGTTGGCCAAGATCCTATCCTTAAAAGAGTTTAGAAGCATTACTCCAAATTTATCACCAATTCTTTCCTAAATCACCACTGTAGGTGCTGTTTAAAGGTAATGTTTTCTATCAACATCTTTGCTACATTTAAGGCCCTTCCTTATTAGCAAAATACCATAACACTGCAGGAACATTTCTTCACATAAACTTGTTTTGTGTTTGGGGAGATTTAATTCTACCCTTGATCCTACGTGTCTGAACTAAATGCTGTGTGAAGAGCATATGCTCAACGCTGCCTGATTCAATTCAGAATAGTGGCTAAAATGAACAGCTAAAACAACTTTGCATGCATGTACCTGAAGAGCATAAAAGATTAGTATCTGAATATGCTTGAGGTTTCTTTAATTCAAAGGCCTCTCAGTACGCTCTAGTCACGTCTTTCTACTGCTGCTGCAGTGGGTGAGAGTGTTTCTAGTGATTCATTGATTAGTGCTGCAGGAGGCAACAGAGAGGGGGTTTGCCTTTTTTTTTTTTTTTTTTAATTTTTTTTTTTTTTTTTTTTTTTTAACAGCCGCGATACTGGACAAGTCGTCAATCCATTTACTAAAGTGATAGTAATTCCTGTTTCATGTATTTTCAAACACTAATGGAGTGAAAAAATTAATCAGACCTACACTGGAGGTAATGTTAGTACTACAAAACTTTCGAGTATTTTAATTTCCTGCCATTTCTCCTCAACTGTGGACTAGATGATTGACGGTTTCTGAAATAAAATGGTTGGATGCTGCCCCCTTGTGAGCCAGGCCCTTGCTCCAGAGACAGCTGAACCGTGACTGCCTAAAACTGTTTTCTGTCGCCAGCTCCTTCTCCCCGAGAAAAAGCGGCTGATTCTTTGTCCCAAACTCTGATTTGGCTATGGTGGTATTTATCACATACGACTCACTACGTGCAGCAGCAGGCTGGGTCGCTACTGTGCTTCAGTAAAGGCCAATAGCGAGCGCTTCTGAATGAGAAAGACCTTCTTCCCTGTGGTATTGTTTTGATCAATGCCTACTTTGAGGCCTGTTACCTTCGGCTGTCAGAATACATTACAAGCATTAATAACTTTCACAACCCCCATCCGAAGTAGGTCGGCAGCATTGCCCTTGTTTAATCAACAGCTGGCACGGGTCACAGGGACAGAAAACGCTGCCGAAGGCTGTGAAGCACTGGAGGTGCTCCGACAGTTCGTCCTGTGCAGATCTTTGTACCACCACAGTTAAACCACGTGTTAAAGCTGCTTGTGCTGGTCTAGTTCACTGACCTGTGTAGCACGGGCCCCGCCCCGCCATTTTGGTTGAGGAAGCCCTCTTCTCTCGCACCCGAGTCCCTGGCGCCTGCTCTCAACGATGAATGTATCTTAGCCACAGGAATCCGAAACAACATCATGTGTTGCCTGTAATACCTCGTGGAAGGGAGAGGCTTTATTCAAACCACCTTCTCAGAGGTTTTTGACTTTCAGTCTGCACGCTGCACCTGAGGAAGGGGCTGCGACAGCCCACCTTTCTCTGTGTCTGTTACAAAGGGACATGCGGTTTCAGAGGGGAAACAACGGCTCTGAATATCGGTGAAGGTTCTGGGCAGTCGCCGTGTTCCTCTTCTTTCCTAAAAGGCCTTCCCTGAACCCCTTTTGCAGCAGCATCTCAGGGAGAAGCCAGTCAAGCAAAGTGTGGGGTTTTTTTCCCTTCCCAACGTCCGATTTTAACGCAAACGCGCTTCTGTAAGGCCAGAGTCCGTGCGCGCCTTCTAAAAAGGCCTTTCACGGCTTCGCAAGCTGGAGCTCCGGGCGCAGGGCGAGTGCTTTCTCCGGGAGGGAAGCGGCCGCCTCCCCTCAGGGCTGCGCGCAGGGCGGGCGTCGTGCTTGCACCCGCGACGCGGCGACCCTCGCGCCCCCCGCCCTCACGAGGCTCCGCCGCCCTCACTGACCAGGCGTCGCCGCCCTCCACTCAGGCGCTGCTCGGCCACCTCGCAGGGGTCCTGGCTCGGCGCGGAGGCCCTTTGCCGTACAGCATGGCGGCGCTGTGGCGGAGGCGGGAGCGTCTCCTGGGAGTACCGGCGCTGTGCCGTACGGTACGAGCCCTCTCAGGTACGGGGTGCCCGCTGGGCTCGGGTCTGGCAGAGGCCGCGCCCCCGCCTCTCCTCGCGGGAAGCGGGCTTCCCGCTCCTCCTGACGCCGAGAGCGCCTGGGGAGAGTCCCCCGAGCCCTTCCCACCACCCGCAGGGCGGGGAGAGACCCGCGGGGCCATTACCCAAAGGAACGCTTTGGGGACAGGCTTTCGGATCCACCCCCGCCCCGTTGCCTCTCTCGGAGCCCGTCCCTCGGCCCCCGAGTTGCTGAGGGAGTTCCTGGGCCGCAGGTGGCTGTGAAGTGTGGGCAAGGCCCTGCACCCCTGTGGTGGGGCTTTCCGGAGAGGTACCGGGGCAGCCCGAGAGCCCGGGGAGCGTCCCCCGAGCCCTTCCCCCCCCCCGCAGGGCGGGGAGAGACCCGCGGTCGCCTTACCTAAGGGG
>NW_008794776.1:4880901-4900888 GCF_000699145.1 Aptenodytes forsteri
CTCGCGCCATCCGTAACGGCTTTCGGATCCACCCCCGCCCCGTTGCCTCTCTCGGAGCCCGTCCCTCGGCCCCCGAGTTGCTGAGGGAGTTCCTGGGCCGCAGGTGGCTGTGAAGTGGGCAAGGCCTCCTGCACCCCTGTGGTGGGGCTTTCCGGAGAGGTACCGGGGCAGCCCGAGAGGCAGCCAAACCTTTCCTCTAGGCTTAACTCCAACGACCAGGGGCGTATTAGCCTTTCCAGTCTGACTGCCCACTCTGAACTACCGAGGAAAGCCCCCTACCCCTCCGGTGGCACAGCTGGTGTCGGGATGCTGCAGGCCTCGGCCGTCCTCCCTGAACCTCTGGCAGCTCTCTGAAAGCAGGGGTTGCCCTGATGCCCTTGCTAAGAAACGAGTTATTGCTCACCTGTGGGCTTCTGCCACTTCAAAACTGCCCTGGGAGACAAGGCTGATGTGTGGGGAGGCTGAGGTGGCGGAAGGGGCCAGCTTACTGCTCCACCACTCCCCTGCAAGACCTACGTTGCAGCTGAAGCTTTGCAAGTCCGATAAGGTGATCCCGCTGAAAAATCTGTGTGTAGAACTTGCTGCTGAAATGCAGAGACAGAAGACCTATACTGGATCCCAGTTGCAACTGTCTAATCGTGCAAAAAGCTTCTTGGGACATTGTGTAAAAATCTAATCTATTTCCTCACTTCTTTTGGATTGCTTTATTTTCTGTATTTCATTCATGAAACCAGACTAAACAGTTTAACGATTTTTGGAGAATGCTTTGGGACACTGAAAAAACATAGTGCTCTAGTAAAGTAAAGAAAACCCAAATCAGCAATAATCAATCGTAAAAAATAGTATACTTTTTGATATTTACCTTCTTATATATCTCTCCCATCTTCCTTGCCTGTTTCTTTTCCTTCTTTTTTCACATTCTTTTCACAGGAAAGAATGAGTATGATCTTCTGATAATTGGTGGAGGGTCTGGAGGCCTTGCTTGTGCAAAAGAAGGTTTGTATGTATAAATAACTAACAAAAGTTTTGTTTTAGCTTAAGCGGTGTTTATGGAAACTAAGAGAAGTGTTACTGATAATGCTAAAGCTTTTTAAGACTTCAGTCCCTGCACATTAATCATTGACTCGGCTCCATGCAGTTAATCTGCAAATTAGTTCACGCCCTCAGGTGGGGTGATCTTGTTTGGCTTTCCTATTAACCTTTTAAAAAATATTTCTTCTTTTGTCATGGGAAAATCTAGTAAGCTTTTATTTCACTGTTATTGTAAAATACTCTGGCTCCACAGATACTGTATTTTTTAAATTATACTGTTTCTTATTTATGTGTCAAAACAACAGTCCCTTCAGACTGTTTCCAAGAACTGTTTAACTCCTGTAGAGAACCTTGCCCCTTTGTAGCTCCATGTAACATGCTCAACAGCCCACAAGGTTCTTAAACATCTCATTGGGGTCAAATTGCATTTTTAGTGTTGGCAGAAGCTGGAGGCTCTAGTCTGGGTTATTAAGTGCCTTCTGGAGAATCTGCTCTGACTACACAGGAAGCCTCAGTCCCCAGTCTGGCCTCTTGCGTTAGACAGTATAAACCACCAGTTGTCATCTCCTGTACTCTTAATCTGTACCTGTGCTACTAAAATGTTTAGGTTTGTGTGTTTCTCCTTCCTTTAAATACCTTGTCTTGCTTTTTATTTAAAGCTGCTAAGTTTGGAAGGAAAGTGGCCGTTTTGGATTACGTGGAACCTTCTCCACAAGGTACGGAAGAGAGATACTAGGATAATATTTGGACATGTATAAAATGGTTGCCTAGGTGAGCAGATTGCTCCAGGCCACAAAGTGGCCAAAGCCACGCTGTCTGCTTTGCTTGTAGTAAAAGTCCTTAAGCCCAGCTTGCTATACTGCTCATTCGCTCCAACGATGTCCTAGCTCTGCCTGCTTCCCCTGCATATTAAGGTTGTTAGCAGTGTTTGGTGCTACCACTTGTAGTAGACTTTGTACTTGAGAATATCGTCTCTGTCAAAATGTCATTTACAATTTTAAAAATTATGAATCACATCATGTTGAGGCTCTTCATTTACAATATGTAAAATAAGATCTGCAAATGCAAACAAGCAAATGTGAATGTGTAGTAACTGGATCTTCAGAGCTCTGAGAAACATCTTGAGATGGTTTGAATTTTAGAAGAAAAATATGTAGGGATGGTTTTTACCAAAACAAATTAACATAAGCAGAGTTAGAAACTGCGCTGTAGGAGATAGTAAACTGTGTGTTGTTTCAGAACTTTTTAACTAATTGCATGAACAACCTAATTCTCTAAGTAACCCAATTGCATTGTTATACTAACCTGATGCATTTACTTTTTTTTCTTTTTTTTTTTTTCCAAGGAACCAAATGGGGACTCGGTGGAACTTGTGTGAATGTTGGCTGCATTCCTAAAAAGCTTATGCATCAAGCAGCACTTTTAGGGAGTGCCATTAAAGATGCCCAACACTATGGCTGGAATATAGCCCAACCTGTTCATCACACCTGGTAAATATTATTGCCCATATCCATTCCTATGTGCTGCAAATGCGTAACAATTTTTCCCAGTTGGTGTTTATTTAGGGACAGTTAGGGAAGTAAATTTTGCATGAAGTTTTTTAGACTGCTCCTTGTTTAAAACACAAAACTGTATTTACTAGTTTATCAGGGCAGGTATTATGTTGATTTGGACTTGATAATTTACTTTTATAACAAAAAGTACTGTAGAACATTCCTAATTTCTAGCAATTGCCTGTATCTTTGATTTGCATAATCTGAATTTGTAATGTGATGACTTCATGTTCAGTTTCTTTCTTTGTGATAGGTCTGTGATGGCACAAGCTGTTCAGAATTACGTGAAATCCTTGAACTGGGGACATAGAGTGCAACTACAAGACAAGTAAATAAGTCTTTGAAGTTTATCTTTCTCCCCATAGTCAAGGAGCTCTTCTTTTCCTTGTAAAATTGCTGAATTGCCTTTGGAGTTTCTCATTAGAGCTAGTATTTTGAGTTTGTAAGTCCTTTCTGCTCAGGACTGTAAGTGCCCTTGCCAATGTAAGTGATTCTTAAATTTTTTTTTTTCCCCCTTCCTTTTCTTTTCTGGGAAATAGTGGTTGAAAGTGACCATACATGAAAGCTTTCTAACAGTGTAGGGATCAGGGAATGCTCTCTTTAATCTGAAGAGGTTTTGCATTAATACAAAGTAGTCAGAGTTTCTCAAGATAATTTCAAGCTTGTCCGCCAAAACTTATATGGCATACAAGACCACAGATAACACTATACTAGAGCAGCTGATTTTTTTTCTTTCAGTGCAGAAACGGTTCCAAGTTTTTCAGCATGCAGTTCCTTTTATATAGAAATTATATTAATAGATAATGTATCAGGTACTAGTCTTGTGAATCCTGCTGAGTCACTTTTGTATGCTCTCAAATGAGCATTGTATTAGTAATGTTATAGATAGTAATGCCATGGCTTGTGGAAAATGTATCATTTGAAGAGGTCAATAACCTGATCCCAAAGCATGTTACAAGGTTAGGTACTCTGCTGTATAGAGGAGTTAATTGGGACACAAGAATTAGGTGACTTAAATTATGTGACAGAGCTGCAAATGATCCTATGAAATGAGATGCTTTCTTCCTTTTACTTTTCTATGCCTGTTTGCTATCCTTTTTAGCACTTCAGATATGGAAAAAGTAGCTGATCATACTTCATTCCTATTCTTCATTAAGTGTGCGTTTATGTTGCTGTTTTCTTCTAAACAGGAAGGTGAAATATTTCAACATGAAAGGGAGTTTTTCTGATCCGCATACAATCCGTGGTTTGACAAAAGCAGGTAAAGAGGTGAGCTGCTGTGCTGATTTCTGCAGTATCATTAACTTCAAATATTTCAGGTCTTCATGTGTTGGTTTTCAGGTCAACTGGGAGCTAGACTGTACTTTTGCAAATTGCTTTAGGTATTCAGTATTGTTTTAGTGAGGGAGATTTGCATTTTCCACCTAGAGAAGGTGTTTATGAACTTGACTGTTGCCTACTGAGTCCCTAGCCTCTAGCCTGTCAGCTAGATGCCATTACTTTTTCTTTGCAGATGAAAATGCTGAGACAAAAGATTTTTTTTTTTTTTTTTTTGTCAAGTCATATTGCTTTGTTAGATGCTTACAGAGATGTAAAGAGGACCAACATCTCCTTATTGCTCTGGGCATTAGATCAGTCTGAGATGTTTTCCTCCTTCAGACGAATTGTAAGGGTGTTTAGCTTTCTAATACAAAATTGTGTGTGGGAGGCAATTATACTTTATATATATATATTGTATACTTTTATATACAGCTTCGAGCAACTGGGTCACATAACAGAATGGTGGCCATTTCTGCATATTTAACAAGAGACCGAACATGCATTTTTAACACCTTTTTGAGGATAATTATATAATCTTACTGGTTAATATCAGCTTGAGAGAGCAAAAGTTTTTGTGGGTAGATGCCTAGCATTTTCTAAAAACATACCACTTATGAGGTAGCTTAACTCCAGGCCTTAGAGACAGAATTCACTTGCTGTGATCTCTGTGTATTTTGTCCTAAGCAAAAATTGATTTTAAAAACCTGCCATTTGTGCACAACTGTTACTTCCAAGTAGTCATCAGAATCTTGTCCAGTATAGGAACAATTGTAAGCTTAATATTAAAACAAAAAGTGATAGAAAATGTGTAGGAGAAACTCCTGCATGTATTAGTTTATTTTATCTCCATCCTTTTTTTAATGCATTGCTAATTATTATGTCATATAAATAGCAGATGGTAGTGCCAGCTTTCTCATTTATCACTCATTTGTACATAGATAAAATCTAAAGACAGATAAAAGGATTTCAAATGCTTGATTTTGATTTTGTATTTTTGTTTGTAGACTATTGTTACTGCAGAAAATATTGTCATTGCTACTGGAGGAAGACCAAAATATCCTATGCACGTAAGTTACACTTGCCATCTGACAGCTCCAATGGCTTTAGGGGTTTTGTTGCAGATAATAACAAATGTTTGGAGGATAAAGAATGTAAATATAAAGTAACACATGAGAGGTTTTTGTACTTGTGTCATGTGAAAAATTATCTTTTATATAAAGCATAGGCTTTTCAGAAAAACATTTCTATAGAAAACAATTTGCGTCAATTTAGTATGTTGATGTTGCTTAGAGCTGTAAGATAATTCAAGTTGGAAGGGGTCTCTAGAGGTGATCTAGTTCAACCTCCTGCTCAAGGAGGCTGGGGTCAGCTATTGAGTCAGCTGTGAGGTTAGATCATGGGCTCATTAACTCAAGGCGTTTTGCAGTCAGGTTTTGAAAATCTCCAAAGATGGAGACTGGATAACATATCTGGGAAAGCCCAGATACATTCCCCTTGGTCAACTGGCTACAATTCAGCTAATACAGACCAAGTTGCTGTTAGCTTTCTTTGCTGCCAGGACTTGCATTGTAGATTCAAGATCTTACCTGTGTGTTCATAGATTGCAGGTGCACTGGAGTATGGAATCACAAGTGATGATCTATTCTGGTTAAAAGAATCTCCTGGAAAAACGTAAGTTACCTTACCATGGCTTTAACAGATGCTGGCATTCGTACTTTTTCTTTATGGCAAGGTGAAAAATGTTCGAAATTGCCTTTTATACGCCAATTTTTCTGTCCTTCTGTTTTCCTTCTGAGAATTTGTTTTGCTATGCATCAACATCGCACTACCAACCTTCATTAGTAACTAATAGACTTCCCCCCCCTTATGAAATTCCCTTCTAAAATCAAATGAAATAGGAATTTTCACCATCTTAGGTTAAGGTGACTTGTTTGCTGTAGCTATTATACATGGAAGTCACAAGAGGGCAGCATAAACTTAAACGAAGGCTGTACTGTCCCTATTCTTTGCTATGGGTGTATGTGAAATTGCTCTTCACTTAGGAAAGAAACTCCAACATAATTTTATGTTAAGTGGTGGCAGTTCTGATAATGAAAGAAAATGTGATGAGACAGTTGGGTTGCTTTTGCCTTTTGTTATGCTTTGGGAGCTATTGTTTAACTGAAATACTAAAAAAATGGTTTTAACAGAAATACTAAAATGCCATAGTCTTTGTTTTTAACAGCACATAGCACAGTAAGATTCTGAGTCAACATTGCACTACAGAACAATTTCCTGGTGCAAATAATTGTGATAGGAAACGCACATTTGCTAGCATGAAAGTCAGATAATACTATTTTTTTCTTTTCTTTATTGAGCAATTCTAGAAAAAGCAAAGTATATATTAGAAAAAGAGACTTGAAACTGTAATACTGGTGTTTTGAAAGAAAACAGAGCTGTCATTCATGGCTGGGGCTTTCTAATAGAAAAAATGCACTGTGTTAAGCTAAACATCAAATAGATAAACATAGATAAACAAGGCTCCTTGGTACAGTTTAAAAAGGAAAGTAAATTTGCTGTTGTTTGTAGTATATCAGTCACCTCTTGAATTTTGAGAGCATGATTTATGCAAGGAAATTTGTTTAAAAAAAAAAAACCACAAAAAACAAACAAAACCAAAAACACCAAAACCCCCCCACAAAAACTAAACACAAGATCTATCCCTGTAAGATTTTTCTGTGAAAATGTGGCTTTTGTCCAGTTGCTGCTAATGCAAGTTGTAACAGTGTAATGTGGGAGTCTACTGTTTATATGTTGCATTCCTGAGATTTAGTCAAAATAAGCCTGCAGGGGCTACAGTAGCATTTCTGTGCTTTATCAGGCTGTGTCCTAGCAAATGAAGGAGGGAGTTGTTAAAGGTTTGTTTCTGTCGGATTTGTTTCTATTATAAATATTCCCAAGGTTCAGTTTAACACCTTTTGTTTTTAGTCTGAGCTGTGTTGTACTTATTCTTTCTTTTCTCCCTCTCCAAATGTACATATCTCGGCTACAAATTACATGCCTGGGGGTTATAGAACTGTCAGTCCTGCAGTTATTCATATTTAAAAAAAAAAAAAAGACAAACCGTTAACCAACTCAAAAGTCCCTTAGATATACAAACATTGTGAAGAAATTCTCGCTACTGAGATGAAGGGTTTTGGCAGAGTGAATTAGAAAAGATGCCTTGAAATATGTTCAGAATGAGCAAGAGATTGAGCAGGTGTGAAGGAGATTAGGTTCTGCTTTCTTAACTTTTCTATTAGACATTGACAATGCGCAGGAACCCTCTACTTTGTAGAAGAAATTGTGAATAACGTGCTGCTGATACTATGAATTAGTGCCAGCTGGCATCTATTTTTCATCTAATGAAAAAGAAGCACAAACATATGCCCACATTACAGATATTCTCATTCTATTCCCTGTGAATCTCTAGTCGATATTCTTTATGGGCAGCATGTGGGTTTTTTGCAGCAGTTCCCAGGAGCTACATGCTAAAAAAGGGGGTGATCATCCATTCACAGATGAATCAGATGCCCTAATGCTGAAAAAAATTACTTCCCACCGTGTTAAATTGTTTGTCCAACATAAAACCTAGATGAGCAGATTTTAATCTCTTTACCTCAACCTGTTCTCTGTACACCTTCAGAAGTTGTATGTTTTTGTTGTAGCATAGATAGATGATATCTAGGGTCTTTTGTGAGAAAACATGTGTTGTACTGACTCTGCAATCCCTGGAGCTCACTGAGCAGCAGCCCCCATGTCTGCACTTTTTGGAAGTTTAAAAGCATCTCTGTTAGAACTGGGAGGTGGTGCAGATTGGTTTAGGGTAAGGTATGGGCCACAAGCTAGTGTTTCACCTACTGTTTTGCTCTGCTGGCTTAGCATAGCATAGACTGTATGAAGAGCTTTCCAAGTATTGGACTTGTTTCTCTCTTGCAGTATGGTGGAAGAATAATTTTCCTAGGGATATGTGGCTAGTCAGTAGCAGGGCCAAAAAGAGAAGCCAAATTTGCAGAGCTCCATCATGCCTCTAATATTTGTTCTTAGTTGCCAAACATGTTCATATATAAAATATTTTAATTTTCTAAGGTTCTTGATGTCCTTCTGTGAAACACATTTCTGTCTTTGTAAGCGTGTATGCCACTAGTTTTCCTGGTAACAGGATGGAGGGAGGATCATTGCTTTGTAAATTTTAGTTAAAATTGATGAATGGTATGTCCTTATAAAGAGACTGCAATGCATGCATCACTTCGTGTTAGCCTTCAGTTTGTGTGTGTTTTTCCATGGATTTAAGGGTTTATGTTTATTTTGTGAAGTACCATAGTGGTGTATACTATCTCGGCCAGGAATCAAACAAAACAGCATGGGATGTGTAGGCCATGGGTTGATATTTCAAATGTGTTCCTTCCTGTGATCTGACTATGAATTTTTACCTGTTCGGAGCATGTTTTGTCAAAATAGTTTTGCTTTGCTGCTTAGAGTTTTTGAATTAATGGAGGCACAGCTGCTGAGGGAAAAGGTCTTTGCTTAATAGATTATTTCCATGCAACTGTTCTCTCTGCTGGCATTGTCATTTGTGTTGCTAAAACTTATCTTCCTCAAAACAGTCAGACAAGGTTGGATATGGGTAAAAGAATATGATAAGGTTCTGTGATTTATGCTTATAATGCTTATGCTTCCTTGCTAATCCTCCTAACTTTAAATAACCTATTTAAACTCTCTGATTATGTGAGTTTGTATTTTGAGTTTTTAAAGTAAATTTCTAAAATTTCTAGCTTTCCAAAACACAATTAGCAAACTACTTCTTCCATACCCAAAAATCCAAAGGTTTTTTTAACTTTTGAATATGGCAGTATGAGAGAGACCTGCTTTAAAAAAATACCCAAAATAAACAGAAAAAATGTGCCAAATATTTAGGTGGGTTCTGAGTGTTGTGGTTTTGTGGTGTTGTTTTTTGATGAAAAGTTCTTTATAAAGCATGTATTTCCATAGATGAAAATCATAGTCAGAAAAAGCCTAACATTCTGTACTGTTCTCATAGCAACTAGAAATTTTGATCCCTAATGATGCTTTTTTTTTCCCTAATTCAAAAACTTAACAAAAGGCTTTGTTGTAAGTGGAAGTATTATCTGGAATGCATCTCCAAACTGTGAGATTTTAACGAGTCTGCGTAATACATGAACAGCAAAGGAATGTGAGTGCAGCCTGTCCAGCAGCTGAGTGTCAGTGACTGGCTGGTTGGATCCACTTTTACCTCCGAAACAGCGACTGAGCATTCTGCCTTTTGTGTACCCAGCAGACATAGGGAACTGGGGATATGGTCAGAAGAGAGAGGACTGCTGCAGTGTATAGGGCATCTGGGGACAGGCATGGAAACCGCTGTGCTGGAGAGTTGATATACCTCATAAATTAAAAGCGTTGATGGACAACTTTAGTGATGTTCTTTGTTGAAAGGGTGTGAAATATGGGGAGAGATGGGAGCTGGAGTTTTATTTAAGATCTAAAATGGATGTATTTGGTAAATACTAGTCTAGGTAAATCTATTGAACGGATTTTCTGTAACTGCGTACACAAACTTAAAGACAGGAAGGGCAAATATTTGGCATTTGGATAAATAAGATGCTGAAAAAGCAGATGGCTATAAATCAAAATGAAATTTAGCAATGAATAAAATCTTATATTGGGAACTGGAATCTACTTGATAGAAAGATGATGAATTTCAAACGTGCTTAAATTCTGATTGTGTTTTCTTAAAAATAATTAAAAATACGTATTTAGTAATTAAGATGATACCTCTAGAAATTTTGAGATGTACTTGAGCTCTCACAAGACTGCTGCATGTCTGTATGTTTATATGTTGCCTGCTGTCTCAGAGGCAATGGTGCTGAGAGGCCCTGTAAAGATGAGGCATCAGTAGCAATAGGCATGGGGGGAAAAACCTGTCAGTGTCCGCTCCAGATGTTTCCAACGGAGGTACATCATAGAACACAATTGAAGTATTTGTGATGCCTTTTAACCTTGCTAGTTTCTCCGAGTTTTTCATGGCTTTCTTCACTGTGTCTTTCAGAGTATGTGTTTAAATGTCTCTTTATAATATAAAAACAATTCCTTATGTCTTTATAAGCCTGTTCTTTTTTTTTTTCTGTTAATAAAATAAGCCCACGTGTTATAGTGTTGTCTTTGTTGGAGTTGACAAGCCACGCTCTTTTTTCCCATCTAACAACATCAGATCCACTCCTCAAACCTGTAATTCTGTAACTATACATACTTCAGAAAATAATTTTTTGGTTATGCAGAAATATGCACAAGCTCTTTCCACTGTTTTATTCTTTTTTTTCTTTCTATGTAACAGGTTGGTTGTTGGAGCCAGCTGTATCCTCTGCAAAAGCTCTGATGATTTATGATTATAAGCAGCATAGCTGCCTTTCCTATGAAAGCTCAATTTTCAGGATTCCTTTGCTCATGCCCTGTAGAGTTGGTAATAGAATGGTAATAGTTTTCTATGCAGTAGCATCATGGGAATTAAGGTTAGCTGAGGATAAATTCTCAGGATTTTAAAAACAATGTTATCTATGAGGAAAATATTATAAGGCTTTGGAGTTTTATTCTATGCAACAAAAGCAAGCTAAAGATGTTGTCTGTGTGAGGAGAACTTGATACCTCTAGGTAAAAAGCCCACTTGTATACTACCCTTTTATATTGCATTTATATGAAATTATTGTTTATATTTCCTTAACTGGTTCTTCACCAGATGTTTCACTTGAGTGTGCTGGTTTTCTAACAGGCATTGGATTGGAGACTACAGTCATGATGAGAAGTATCCCGCTTCGTGGGTTTGATCAGGTGAGTACGGAATATCTTACATCTCCTTATATATTAAATATGTTAGAAAGTATATTTGATTATTTTTGTCTCCTAAAGAAAAAGCGTTGTTGGCTTCTCCAAACATTTCATAGTATGTGCTTTCTGAAGAGGAACTAAATGAATATTAGCTCTTGTTTTCCTATCATATCTCTTGATACTGTACTCGGAAAAGTAAATATTCTTTTTTCCTTCTGCTTAATTGAAAACAAGATTAAAAAGGTTGGGAAGCAGGGGAGGAGGGATTTATGCCACTGCTAAAAACATTAGATAATCTCTTTAAAATAATCCTGAATTTCTAGGAGTTACAGATAATGATTTTTAAAATAAATTATTGGACTTAATATGAAGTAGTTCAATGTGGCGTTCATTATGATGAATATAAATAAATCACTAAGCTGAAAGTTTGTAATGACATAGGAATTGGAAATCTTGACCTTACCACTTTCAAAACAGTGGCGGTTATAACTAGGTAAAAAAAATATATAGTGATTTCAGTAGTGATTTCGTGGAACTATCAACCCTAAGCTGGAGAAAATTAAAAGCACAAACTTTCAGGCAGGGAAATTTAAAGAGAAAAAACTGTGTTTCAAAATTAGGAAAAATTTTGAGGAGTTTTATTTAAAAGTATAAGTGGTCATGATTGTGCTGACAAAACAGAAAACAGTTTTGGCCAGAAACCCATTCCTGTATAAAGAAAATAAAAGCAATTAGAAATAACAACGAGAAAAGACAACAACAACAGCAAAAAAAGTTTTATATAGGATTTGTGTAAAAAGTATAACTGCTTAAAGAAGCAATAGAAGGTAGTATAGCGGGTTTAGGTTAAAGACAAGTTACTGGATCCAGTGAAGGTTTTACCTGGATGTGAGTTTGTAGCCTCTCTTCTACAGGTTAGATGATCTCTTTGATGGCCTGATTGTCCTTTCGGTCCCTAGATCTGTAGGGAGAGTATGTTAAAGGTGATTGTGAATCTTCTGTCCCTGCAAGATTTGATGCTAACGCTACTTTGAAGGAAAAGTTTCTGTAGTGTTCTTAAAACAGTGAGAGAGTTCTGGGTTTTCACTCACGTGTGTAATGAAGTTTTTCTTTGAAGTTTCCAACAAATTTTTTCTCAGGCAAATAACTTTGGAAAAATGTCAGCCTGAAGAATGAAGACTGCGTCATGTTAATCACTTGAAAATAGTGTCTTCAGAATGGGAATGAATGCACGTTAACTTAATTATTCCTGGTATGAATGAGGATTTTTTTTTAATGCTGAATTGCAATAGTGCAAAACATTTACAGGCCAAAGTTGATGAGAGAGTGATAGAACTATGGGCTTGTTTTTAAGAACTTCTTTGCATACACAGTGTGTAGGAAAATTATTTTCATGTGTAACAGCACAGTTTTTGAGGAGGGAGTATTGCTGTTAGAAGCAGCAGTGACAAGTACCACTGCAGGTAGTGACAGCTCCTGGTTGCATGCCAGCCACTCCCACTTCGAAGTGGCTTCCTTAGAACTAGTGGTATGTGTACCAGAGTTTGCAAAACATTGTATACGAATGTGTCTTGGGATTTGCACTCATTGAAGAAATCTACACCTGTAACAGCATGAGATCTGAGCAAGCAGGGAATAGTGTTAAGAGTGTGTGTGTGGCACTTCATAAAACACTTACAGTAGGGCTTTCTCTGAGAACTTGATCCTTTGTAGGCAGGAAGAGCACAATGGACACTTCAAAGTTAAGAAAGTATTAATAGAGATAAAATAATTATGTTCAGTCTATAGCCACGTTGAGTCTGATGGAAACTGGTTAGTGAGCTATCATGTTTCTGAAGAGATATAACCCTGCTGTTGCCTTCATATTAGTTAATATCAACTTTGAAAATAAAGTTTTGTAAGCCGAGAGCTTGCATGTAGTTGTTCTGTGTGAGTGGTTTTGTGATAATATCCTTTAACTAATAAACATATTCTTTGACAAAGTGCAACCAGAATTACTGCAGTCAAGAGCAATGACACCTTTGGATAAACGTGTCAATGTGACACTTCACTACTTGACTGTGGTGTGGCATTATTTCAAACAGGCTTTTAAGACAAAAGCATTATTTCCTTTTTGTAGCAGAACTTTCCAAGAAACCTTAGTGATTCATAGTCATTGCAGAGAAATGACAGGTGTCATGGCAAAGGGAAATGTTTTTCTTCCTTAGCTTTATGAAAGTATTTAATTCTCATCAAGCTGCCAGAAAATGGTAATTATTGTAACGTTAAATAGAATATGCTCTAGATGCTGTTTTTGTATAAGCATCAAATGATTTAAAAGCAACCATTTTATTCATATACTATTTTACTTTTTTGAAAATTATTTGAATGTTCAGATGTAGATGCCTCTTGGAATGGAGTTGCAGGTCACAGTGGCTCAATAAATTATCATGTGTTGACAATGCATATTAACTAAGTGACAAAGAATGTTTGAAATGCACAGTGTATTTAGTGAATTTTCATGAAGACAGCTGAAGGAGCGTTTTACATTAAAAAGGTCATATATCTAAGAATAAACAATTTTTTCCCCTACTCAACAGCAAATGGCATCTTTAGTAACTGAGCACATGGAATCTTACGGCACAAAATTTTTAAAGAGATGTTTCCCAACCAAAGTTGAAAAAACGGAGAGTAACAGATTGCAAGTCACCTGGAAAAATACTGACCTGCGCACAGAAATAACCGATTCCTTCGACACAGTGATGTGGGCAGTAGGTAAACTTGAATATCTTAACATTTATTTGCAATGCTTTCCGTTCTGAAAATGAAGTTCCCTCATCATGTTGTAAGGGGCCAAACAGCCTCCTCCTTTTTCTTTTATATTAAGTATTTAGTGATCTAAACATTGATAGTTTTTTAATTCTTTTCTTGCATGCTTGACTTGTTCACTTACAGTCTAAAAACACATGAAAGTTACAGTGAGTGGAAGAAATCCGTGGTAACTACTTTTGCATGAGCTGCAATAAATGGAAGACCATTTAGTCTTCCTCACATTTACTAGAGGGTGAGAGCATGAATTCCAGCAACCTCTGTGGTGCAGGTAATGTTCTCTAAGTCCATACTCTTGACTTATTCATGAAGCTATTCACTACAAGTTCCTATTTATTCTGTTCAAGAGGCTACCATTTCTTCTAGGAATTTTTTCTAAATTGTACTGCTTAAGTTTGTTACTGCAGCCATCATCCAATTCGGAGAAAGAGAAGTAGTTGTCCCTAAAAGTCTGAGCTCATTGCAGGGAACCTTGGAACTTTAGAGCTTTTTGAAATCTGTTTAGGAACTTTCACGTATCTCAGACCCCTCGGAACTGACATATGATGCCTAAGTCAGAGTAAATCAGTTTAAAAGAATTTTGTGACAAATGGCTATGAGCATAATCACCAGAAATGGGAATTAAATCTGGGTTTTGCCTCCTTTGAGTCAAATGCTACTTCTTGTAAGGATTAACACGCTAAATGATGTATGGTACAAGGCTCCTGCCCACAGGAATGAAAATACTCTTTCTGTGTTGCCTCCCCAAGCTGCTCGTTTGTTGCTGTTACGAGTTGGCCCTCAGTTGCTATATTGGTTCAGAGGAACTGCATGTCCACCAGAATAGGAGGCGTCTTGTCTTCTGTGCTTATAAAGCTTTGTGAATATCTGGAATTATAGATAAATAATGGATGGCGAAAGGTAGTAGTGGTATTTGGCAAGCAGATGATATTTGGTGAACAAAGTAAATAGGCTTAAACTTACTGCCCAAGAAATCTGTTTTGATGCAGGGGAATGATCAGTTTTACTAGCAGCTTTAGCAATTCCTTAACTACTTCATTTTTATGCTATTCTTTCTATCTGACACTACTATTTTACAGTAGTGGGGAAGCGTTACTCTTTCATTTGCTGATAACAGATAAAGTTAAATTCTTGTGCTCGTAGAATAGATCCATTGCAGGAAACAGGAACAGATCATTTACAGCATTTTGTATTTTGCCCAGTGGACTAAATCTGTTGTCCTGTTGTTCCTTTCCCCTAGTTAAAGTTCCCCTTTATATCTTCCTAATACCCCAGACAGCAGGTTGTGTGTTGTGACAAACATTTTCTTTCACTTTCTGTGATTACTAGTCTCTTAGAAGTGCAATGGGCTTCTATAAATTGTGGAAACAGCCTATAATAATGGATTATGCTCACCAGAACCAATCAAAGACACTAGTGCTTGCCAAGAGCAAAAAAAGGTCATGCTATCTGGAGATGTGACAATCCTGAAAACTGTAGAATAATATTCATGAGGTGAGATGGAAATGTTTCCAAAAAGCGGGTTTCTAAATGCTGCATTTGATTTTTCTCAAGCTTTCTCATAGAAGTACACTGAGGTGGAGTCACACCTGTGAAGTGTCAAGTCAATTTATTTACTTTTGTCAAAGATGGAAAAAAGAGCTATTAAATTGAAATAATAAGAAAAAAGGCATGGTTTAGTGTTAATTAAAATGGAATAAGGCTGCATGATTCACTATTGCAACACAGTTGTAATGTGACTCCACTCACTATTTTGATACAGAGGAACTACATGTATTATTTTTGTCACAGATTTGAGATACAATTCATATTTAGATTAAAATGGAAAGGTTGCATGATTCACTATTGCAACACAGTTGTAATGTGACTCCACTCACTGTTTTGATACAGAGGAACTACATGTATTATTTTTGTCACAGATTTGAGATACAATTCATATTTAGAAACTGCAAAATGAACAGTTTGAGGGTCTGGGGGTTTTGTGTTGACTTTTTTTTTTTTTAGTGTTCAAATTGGCACTCCACCCTTAAGGATTAAACACATTAACAGTTAAAGCTGGTTAATTGAAGGGCAGTCGGTATGATTCATTGTTTTGCTCTGTATCAACACACCCACACCAGGTGTCTCAGATAATAGGCTGGGAAACTTGGTAGTGTTGAGGATTTCCTGTCTGCAGATGTGCCAGTTACAATACTGATTGAAGAAAGTCAGCTTGTAGAGTTAGTTAAAAAGCAGCTGCTATTGTTAACTAATTGTAGCCTGAATTATAGTAGGTATTTCCTTAATTTTTGTAAGAGCATCGTGGAATTTTAGTAGGATTTTATGAATAGTGTTAAAAATATTTACTGGAAGTGGGACATTGTTTGAGTTTGGTAAGCTACAGTATTATCTCTTAATGTAGGCTCTTTGAAAAAAAATTTACATTGTGTTTCTATGAAGAGGTTTTTTTATCTTTTGGAATATGTAATTTTCTGCTTGTATGGATAAGCCAGTAATAGCAAGCACAATGCTCTCTTTGCTTTTCTGGCAGCTTTTTTGAACCAGTCAAAATATTTGAGGCAAAAAAAAAAAAATCTCATTTTGATACCTTTGAATGTAATTTAAAGGTTTCAATGCAAAGCTTTTGTAGGTAACTGTTATGGGCCTGTGTTACCTTGCTGAGTGACTATACTGTTATATTCCAGATCAGTGAAACAGCTCTTTCTTGACCTTTATTTGGTTCTGCCTGTCTAGTCCTGCTGTGTCCTTCTGTCTTTTACTAGTGCTCTGTCTTCTGCTTTTGTGAGAATTCTCCTGAAGTGATAAGCTTTTGAGATTTTTTTCGTTCAATATGGAACCAATAAACTTTTAATATTATACAGTATTCCCCCTGCCCTTAAGGACACAAAAAACATTTATATGTTAGGTGCTGAGCTACAAAGCAATGGTAAGCGTGTGCATGTACAGATTGAACATAGGGTCTTCATCCAATGAAAAGGGTAGAGATTGATACCTGTATAAGCAGATGCAACTGCTGAGCTGCAGGGCAAAGTTGCAGGAGATCAGGCTTTGTCGAGTGGGTTTGCTTCAGCTATTGGAGGACTGAAACCTGTGGATTGAATGCTGCAGTTGCAACACAGCAAATATATAAATGGAATTGGCGAGTAGTATTTCCATTTGAATTTGCAATAGATGGCAAAAGATCACTGCTATAACTGGAATTTGATTATTCACGAAGTCCTTAGAAAATATACTGAGTTACTACATATCTAATGGGGTCTTACTGTGTAGAGGAGCAACATTGAATTGGCATGTAAACTAAGCAGGTGTTTACAAAATATCCTAGAATTAATTTGACAGAGAAAGTGAGGTAGTGTGCTAGTAAACTGTTAACAGAAAAAGCAATGATCAGCAGCAGATTTTAAGTTTAGCTTTACAAAAAGAGTTTTCTCCCTGATGAGAGCAGTGGAACAGCCATTCTCAAGTTCCTTTGCATTCATAAGCTTAGAAGAAAACTACTGTGTCTTTGAAATAATGTAATCTTTGCTATAAAAAGGAATTATAACTTTAGCTCAATGTAAAGCTGAACAGGTATCAGGTGTTGCACATCATGTGCTATCAAGCATATTGTCCTTTGTGTCAGACTGGGTACTTGGCAGATTTGTTTTGTAGTGCAGTAAAATAAGATCCTCGCTGTTCAATATCAAGAAAGGGTTAAGTACAAAATGTTGGGGGTTTTTTTTATAGTAGTTTTCCTCAAGTCTTACAACCGAAACAGTTTGAGTTAACTAAGAAAACAGAAATTTTGTTTGCAGATTTTCTTTGAAAAGTCCTGTATGGTAAAATGTTGCTGTGATCTCCTGTGAGCATATCTCTGCCAGCCTCTGTAGAAAAGGGGGTGGGCTTTAGATTCGTCTTTGCAAACAAAATCTTGCCATCCAGTTTTTAACCTTTGAACTATTCAGTGAAAAATAATGCACCTTGGTTGATCTCAGACACTGTTAGTGCTAATGTGATGTGGTTTGCTGAGGATCTGGGTCTTTGTTCTGAACTTCCTGTGTCTCTTTCTCATTAATTTTAATTCATTACTGTCTTTGTAAGATGTGGTTTCTGCAGTCCTAATGAAAATTGTAATTCCCATTACATCAGGCAGTGCTTTTAGGTTTTTTCCCAATATCTAGTTTTAATGACATTCAGTCAGACTTTATTTAACAGGGCTATTTTTAATGTGTTAGTAATTTGTTTGCATTGAAAGAGGCCTGGATGGTACTTTTTCCGTCTTTTGTTTAACCCACCAATAAACTCTTGAGTGTAACTCTTATTTTATGCTACTTATGTTACCAGCTTGTAACTACAAAAATCACTTCTTCATGTTGAGGAAAACTTAGATGCTAGGCTATGCCTCTAATCTGTGTGTGGGAGAACATTTTGGATTCAGAACTATAAGGTGCTGTTTGAGTTCAGAGGTGATGGCTAGCCTTTACTTGAATGATGGTACAAATAAATAAAAAAATGGTGGAAAATGCTGCAAAGTAATTTCATTAAACCAGTATAATTACTGTGACATTTTTACAGAATACAGGTTCTGTTCACCCATAAGTGTCTAGGAGATTGAAGCCAATGACCTCACTTGGGAATGGTGGTTAGGTACTGGGTTTTGAGACTGCAGAGCCATACTTTAAGGGTGTACAAAACCTTTGGTTAAAACAAGCTTAGTGTAGGAGAATTAGTAAAGGTGAACTGTAGCTTTCTTCTCAGAAAATGTTTCCAGCCCACTTCACCTTGTACAGGACCTTGAAAACAAAACAAATAGAATTGTTAGAAGTCTGTTACATGCTGTAAGGTTTTCATTTGGTTGCATATCACTTGGAGTTGCTTTTTTTTGTTGTTGTTTGGTAGGACCAAAGCGACATGTCTCCAGACATAAGTAACTTCAGATGTACAGTGGATGGTGATGGCCAGGTGTTTACTGATTGCACAAGCTTTCTGCTGAGATGACTCCTCTGTGTAATAAGTATTACTAGTCAATGCTACAAGAGATAGTACAGCTTAGCAGACTTGGCAAAGAACCAGTTACTGCCCTAGCACTGACTAAGGGTCAGATTTTTTTTTTTCGAATTGTGGCAGGCATGCTGAAAGTTTATCAGTAATGAATTAAATGTTCAAAAACATCTTTGTAAAATTGGTGCATGCTGCTATCAATATGGTAAGGGTTCTGAACTCTTTTTAATCTTAGTTAATCTTACTGTAGTCAATATTTTCTTGTAATCTGAACATTAGTTACACTGAATTGGTCTTTATTAGTCATTATCAGCTGGATATGTTTTAGTGAACACCTCGTGGGTTTTGAGGAGGGATTTGAAGAAGGAAACGTCTTGAAACTAATTTGGGGAGTGTATCAGGCACCCAGAACAAGATGAGGGAGAGCACCAAGACTGGGAACATAGATGAGATTTTAATTAAGGTCAAACTGAGGTTGGATTGTGTAAAGTTATGAAGTGATGTGTCAAAATGCCAATGTATAGGGAAGAAGTGGAGAAGACTATTGGACTTAAGTTTTATGCCAGAAGAAATATTATGTCACCCTGCAGTATCCTCACAGTGGCCATCTGCAGTATCATGCCTGATAATAAAATGCTTGGCTGGCTCTAGTTTGGATTTTTCAAATGCTGGGGGGCAAACAGACATTCCAGCTTCTGTGATTAAGAAACTGCAGAAGACCCATTATAAAATTCTGCTGTCAGCTGCACCTTTATGACCCTAGAAAATCTTCCTGTATGCAAGAGTGTGCTATCACTCATTTACTGCTGCTACTTACTTGACTATGCCTATTCCTGTGGTTTCTTCTCAGTTTAGCTGCTTCAGTCTCCACTGTTGAAGGTCCTGCACCTGAAGGTCACAGCAGCCCAATATTACCTTCACCTTATTCTGTGTGCAAGTGTGATTAGCAGAGCCCCTCAGCAGATGATGGGACAGAAATACCATATCACAATATAATCAGCTGTTATGGTGGTCACTCAGGACAGGAGAGCCTTATCAATGAGCCACGGTCTCTCCAGGGGTATACCTGCTGCGGCATAGATTTATCCACAGCCACAGTCACTTTGAGCTGCACCTGTTCCAGCGTGGCCTTCTCCATGGGCCACAATGCCTTCAGAGATATCCCTCCTCCAGCGTGGCCTTACCCACAGCCATAGTCCCTTCAGAAGTAAACCTGCTGCAGCATGGCCTTACCCATTGCTGCAGCCCCTCCAGGGGTGTACCTGCTCGTTGTGGGCTTATCCATGGCCACACGCTTTGAGATGCTCCAGCATGACCTCATGCACAGCCCCTGATGCTTCAGGGTGTACCTTCTCCAGCGTGGACTTATCCTGGGGCCACAATCCCTTCAGAGGTGTACCTGCTGTGGCACAGACATAACCACGGCCACAGATGCT
>NW_008794776.1:4904521-4943977 GCF_000699145.1 Aptenodytes forsteri
AAAACATCCCTGTGTTATCAACACTGTTTCCAGCACAAATCCAAAACACAGCCCCACACTAGCTACTGTGAAGAAAATTAACTCTACCCCAGCCAAAACCAGCACACCAGCCTAGCACGTATCCGAGATGGGTGCTTTAACCAGTCTCTTGTCACTCTCTGTAGCTAAGCTGGCTGGCAGCCCCCTTAGGAAGCCATGTTGTTAGATTTTACAAAAACAGATCAAAAAGCTGTTTTTTCTTTTAACTTTAAAAGCCAATGGGGGCAGGCCCTGAAAGCAGGGATCTGTGTGGTTTTCACAGCTATGTGGTTATTGTATGGGTCTATTAGAGATGAGATTATGATGTGGTATTAGAAGTGCAGGAGGCAGGTAACCTTTTTAGGGGTCAGATTTGAATTGGCACCTTTCTTCTAGATGTCTGGCATAATATCTTGCTGTTTTGAATAAAGCTAAATCTAGTCTTGTGTGTTATACAATCATATGCTCCTTGTTCTGTGGCAGTTTCAGGGCAGTGGATTTCTTCAAACTGAAAGCACATGTGCTGGCTTTAGGGGGAGGTGGGGCATCTCTGTGTTGCGTGCCTGGTGGGATTTGGTATAGTTTTGTATTGCCCTCTGGATCTTAGAAATAATTCTTGAAGCTGTAAATGTAAAAAACTTAGGAGTTGTGAGTCTGAAACAAACGTCCATCTGATCCAATACTACTGAGAAATGGTAAGAACTGATTCTATAATACAACTAAGTGAATGTTGAGAAATACAGAATTTCCTGAATTTGACATTAAAACTTACCAAGACGCATTGGATAATCATGAACCTAAGCTATTGAATTTGAGGTGAAGCAAGATCAGTAAGTGTAATTCTGGCTTATGGAGGTGAGCCAGCATGGGGCTAAAGGCCAATAAAGCTTCATTTCAGTTTTTTAAAGTTTTGTTTTTGCTTTCAGAAATAATATTTAGGCAGTAAAGTTGAGAAAGAAATTTCACTATGAGTGGCAACACATTTTTTGTAACTCTTAGCTATTAATACCAAGCTGTACACGTTAAAATAGACTGGAATCGAAAGGTTAAGTGTTATCCTGCAGATTTGATAAACTCAGCTGTTGTTGTCACAGGTCTTTAAATGACTCTATTGACAGTTTTTCTTTTTTTCCTCTTTCAGTGCCTGCCATTGCGTGCTAAGCTTTCTCTTGGCTCTGCCTGGCAGGAAAAAGGGGAAACTAGAAAACCCCATTAGTTGTCCATTTGCAGACTATCCAGGCTTTACTCTCAATACACAAAGAAATACAACGGTAGGAAGTTGTTTCACATCCGAGCCAAGATAAGGTCCTGGAGGTTTATTATTTTTGTTGCCTGATAGCATCAGGACTGGGGAGCAGGGGGCAGAGAAGGAACAGCAGATCAGCGTCCCATGGGGACAACAGAAGGGAAGACAGACAGATAGCCAAGTGCCGACAGCTTCAGTCAGTACTCCCAGAGGAAGTGTTGGTTTCACCAGATGAAATTAATACACAGAAGTCTTTACAGAGGCATTCAGATGTGACATTGTTTGGGGGGCCTGGCTATATGGCAGATGTATAAAGCAGTGAATCATATGTTTACATATAATTAGGTCTGTATTGACAAGCCAGGTTTTCCTTTTGTTTAATAATTTCCTACATTAACATCAAAGAGCTTGTTTTTATAATGAAAACACATTTCTCTTTTTGTTTTGCTTTGCTATAGCTCTGTATTAACATCAAACACAAAATCATGACTCACTCATATGTAGATGTAGATATATCCATATTCATTTATAGCCTCTAAAAACAGATGCAATGTTAGAAAATTTCGTTCATTTGGATATATTCAGGTAATCTTTTCTATGTGATCCTGTGTGTCCCTACAAATTTTGGGAGTACCTGATAATTTCACTATGCTTATTAACCTTCAAATACATTTGAAAAATTGGATAGGATTTAAGATTCCAATTTCTGGGTCAGGAATTACTTTGTTAGATACTCTATAGAAAGCTCAGTGTAATGTTATCAAGACTTCGGTGGTCTAAGTGGTAAGTATGCAGAAAACACTACAAAAATATTTTTTTAAAGATGAGATAATTTAAAATCATTGGAAGAGGAAGCTGTAATAAAATCTAGGCTTGGTAGAATTTGCCTCGTTTTTAAATTCATTTAAAATAGTGTTTCTGAACTCTACGAATAGTGTTTCTAAACTCTACAGAAATAGCTCAAATACAGAGTTTGAGCTAAATAACTCAGCATTAAGGACTTGAGAGCAAAGTTGGTAAACTTTTTCATCCTAGCTGAAGGAAGTAAAAAAGCTTTAAGATAAGTCTATCAGATAACAAGAAAAGAGGTCTTCAGGAATGTTTAACATTGAACAGCATTATTAATAATTTTTATCCACAAGTGTGCACAACAGGCTGTTTGTTAGTATTGAGTGCCATTCCGTTAACATTTATTGGAAATTTTCAGTGTAGAAGTTGCTTAGTTATTATATGTATATTCATGCGACATTAGGAAACTGAATTTAGAATGTGCAATAAATATTAAACCCAAGTGGGTTTTGCACTTTTTGCAGTGGATGTTGTCCTGAACATTTTTAAAGGATAACTTTCTCTGCAATAGTCTGAGCAAAGGCAATAGTAACAGAGCTCCTCACAAAGAAATTAATATCCATACTTTCCACCCTTACAACTTTTTCAGTATGAGATAAGTTTTATCATGTTTCTACTTGGACTATCAAACAGCACAAAGTTCTTGGAAATCTACTGTGGAGGATGCCAGCTTTTTAGATTAACACTGCTGAAGTTTTCCAATAGTTTTTACTTTAATTTCTTTTTTTTTCCTTAAGGCCGAGCCCCTGACACTGAAACTCTCAATTTGGAGACAGTTGGCGTGAAAACTAATTCTGAAACTGGAAAGATCATTGTTGATGCCAGTGAAGCTACTTCTGTTCCTCACATTTATGCAGTTGGAGACATAACAGAGGTACTGAGTCTACATAAACTATTTTACAATAACAGGAAGCCAACTTTGTTCCTGACTAATAACTAGTCCCCAGATGTCGTCATGCTCTAGCATATATCTTAGTGTTTTGCTCTTTTTCATTTTGCAGAGCTGTAGTGTTTATGCCAGCCACCTGGGTCAGTAATTTCTTTCACATGGATCTTGTGAAGTATCTCAGCATTAGAGATTATTACTGATGTTTATCAGGGAACGCATCATTGGTCAGAGGCTAATAATAATGTCTTTATCACTTCAATTATCTTTCTAATAATGTTTTTATCACTTCAGACATATGACTTCATGCTGCCTGTGAATGCTGAGTGAAAGCAGTTCTTACCTTCTAGAGTTGAATACATATACTGGGAATGACTGTGACAAGTTCTGTAATTCCATTTTTAGTATTTTGGGGTTTAATTGAGACTAGTCACAAGACAGCATTTCTGCTCCCTGACACAAAATACTTCTGACAAAAGTATCTTCCTCTAGAATAAGAAAAAGTAATTGCTGCAAATACTAAATGCATTTGACTTCTGTTCATGATTTGTGAATGACTATGCCAAGTAAACATGAGGTGTGGTTTTTGTTTTTTTTTAAGAGGGGACATGATAACTTAAGCAAAATAATTTCCTTATTATAGATGCAAAACCAGAATTCTGTGGCCTTAATCTAGTGCTATTGATAATTTACAGTTATCTATGACAAGAATGTCTTGTCTGGATCAAAGTGCACTCAAATACTTTCAATCCCTCAATTTTCAGTTGACAGAAGAACTCAGAGCATCTACTGTAAGTTGGGCATCTTCAAATATGTTGTCTTCATAAAAATAATGTTTGTCTGGATTCTAAATTGTACAGTTACAGGAGGATGTTTTCATCAGCTGCCTGCTGTTCCAGAAAAATTTGGGCAATATGTAGAATATAGAGCCTGGGCATTGCAAGATACAGAATTCTCTCACCTGTTGTTGAACTTAATGGAATTGAGCACATGCCTTCCTATCAAGATTATTTTTGATATAGTGAAGGCATCTGTTTTAAAAGTCTGGTAAATCTAAATACTGTAGCAATATCCAAACACCATATATAGTATAATTTGAGAGACCTTTAAAAGATTTCTCATTCTGCCATGTTTAAAATCTTTTAAAGGTCTCTCAAATTTATAAACCGTACAGGTGCTCTGAGTTTTTGAAGAGATGTAACAGGTTACATAATGTCTTGGGAATAGCCCTGCAAATTTCCGACTGGACTCTGGAACTGCCAGAGACACTTAAATCTCATAAATCTGCTGACCATTCCTGACCTCTTCCCCTCTATGTAGACATGTGTTTCTTCCTGTCTGTCTCCATCTTCATGCGAATGACTTGCCATTTCCTTTTAAACTGTGTTAAAACTCTTTCCTGCTCAGATATTTCTCCTTTTTTTTTTTTTTTTTTCCCCTCCTTAACACTCCACAGCTTCTCCGTCCTGTCCAGTCACTCAGAGCTTTGGGATTATGTACAGTTCCTCTCCTTTCTTCTCACTTCACATACAGGTTCCCTCTGTATTTGTCACTTCTTGCTCTGGGATGTTTCCTGAAGTCCTCTTTCTGCTCACAATGACCTCCTACACCTGCTTGTCCCAGATATATGCCTTGGTTGGGCCTCCTGCTTTCCAAACTTCTCTTTTTAATTTCATCCAAGAAGCAGTTGTTAGAGGCAATGCTGGCAGGGCCTTAGATTCTGTTGCTCATTTTGCTGCCAATCTGCAGTGTTATTTTGGGCAAGTCATTTCCTTTTGGGTGCTTTTTGTCTTCTGCCCTTTGAGGATTTAGTTAAGTAAGAAATATAAAGTTGGAGGCAGGATGCTCTCCTCTTTCCTACTCTGGATCTAAAAAATCAGGTCTTCAATTATTTGTCACTTTCATTTTGTTCTTAAAACTTGGATTTCCTTTTCCTGCTTTTGTCCTTATTAGTGCAGATTTTTGAATGTGAGTTGTTCAATAGGCACTTCTAAATGTATTTAAAAACAGCAACACAGTTTTATACTATGTCAAGTGTACAACTGGGGAAAAACTGAAGAGCTAAATCGGTGCTCTGTAGAAATATTCTCCTATGCTTTTATCTGCATATGGGCTCAATATAGGGAATTAAATAAATCACGGTATAGTACTCATGCATTTCTAGAGTTTAAAGATAGAAGGCGTTATTGCCATTATCTTATCTGACTCCAGTACAATGTGAGCCATGTAATTCCACTTGCTGAGCAATAAAGTTTATTTTATTTGAATGCTTAAATTAATTTTGTCTCTTTTTTTAAAGCAGAATTAATTTAGATAATAAATTTCACTGGCATGGGAACCAGCAGTGAAAGTAAGTTCTGTGTTGGTGCACATCTCAAAGAATACACACAGAAGAATCAAGTGCATCCTGCCAAGAACCACAAAGCTGTAGAGCTTGGTGTGTGATACTTTCTGGGTGAGACCTACTAAAAGAGCACAGGAAGGGGAATCTTGTTTCCTGTGAATGAGCATCAATGATCCCTAACACTGCTTATAAGAATAGGATTTTTTTCTCCAGTGTTCCTGCTCAGGATTTCTCTTTGCTCTGCTCTCTCACTGTCAGAGGCTCTTTGCTACCTTAAAGTGCTATTGCTCATACCTTCGCAAGTTGTTCTCAAGCCCTCCTCCTCCCTCCTTTACCACACCACACTGAATAGACACTAAATTGCTACCAAATAGCAAGAACTACTTTATTTTGTTTTAATTCAGTGCTCTGGCTGGAAAGGGAGTGAGAGAGGAGAAAGGCGAGTTTCCTGATATGCTCAGAATGACTTTTTTCATTTGGGAGTCATACCCAGCTGGCACAAATAGGAAACTATGTGTGCATGGGTGTCTTGTTGCACCCATGTGTGGCAAATGGAATCCTAATGTTATCCAAGCTATTCATTTGGAGAAAAGGGGAAAAAAACCCTTCCAGAGGTCAGTCAGTTTGTCCACCTTAAAAAAAAAAGTTTTTCAAGCTTTGGCAAAATATTATTTTCAATGACAGGTGAAATTGCATTTAGGCATTTTCATCTCCTGTAATCAGGATGAGGAAGATCAAGCTGGAATTTTAGTTTGAAATTTTTTTCAGTGCTGATATAAACTCTCTGTGTTAAAATTCTTCCTCCAGCAGTATTCTTGTTGAAAAGTATGGCACACACTATAAAGAAGTTCTCTCAGAAGGAGGTTTATCATATGGTCATGCCGCTATGCATCTGTCAAATTTCAAAGGGTGTTATAACAAAGATGTGTAGAGAAGGTGGAATGTACAGTATGTTGCTCTGAATAGAAATAAGACCAGAAAGAGTTGCGTTAGAACAAATACACATTACTTCAAAGCTTTTTAAACTCTCTTAGGAGCCATCTCGTTTAAATGTATAATACATTGGAGGATTCTTATGAACAATTCGTATCCATAATAATCAGCAGAGTAGTTCTACACATGACTGCAAAGTGAATGTTCATTTCAAATATTTACTAAGGAAGGTCTTTAAGTCATTGTTTATGAGAAATTGGGCTTTATCTGCATGGATGTTTTAGTAATTAGTTGGGTTTTATGGAATGCATGGCAGTGCTTTCACAATTTTATCTCTCGTTCCAATCTTCTATTCATTTCTGGAATGCCAAAACAACATCTGTATTTCCTGCTACAGAAATGATTGGCAGCCATGTTTCAGGCAAATGTGTATAAGAAAAAACAAATGGCAATTTTCATCTGGTAAATGACATTTACAGACTTGAAAGTCAAAATGCTGGATTTGAAAAACTATGACTTGATGGATCTTCGGGGGGGAAAAAGAGATAGACTTGCAGTTTTGTGATTTGTCATGAGCTGTGGGGAAAAACAGGTTAGTCTTCATTCACAATTAGAATTGTAGTTTCTGTTATCAGGTTAGACATAATGTTGTTTCAGTTTGGTTTTTTGCAATGGAAGTTTTAACTTAAGTGGTTATTAGTACAGATAAAAGCATAAGTACATATTAATATGCAGATAATTGATATGGTATGTGTACTAAAGTAAACGGTAGCTAATACCATGTACAGAATCTATCTAGCAACATACAGAAAAGATAAGCTGGGAAAGAGGAATGGATTCCAGTAAATGCTAAAAAACTTTAGGATAATGAAAAAAAGTTTGAAAAACTTGAATGTGTCTGGTGGGGAATCCTTATTTTATTTTTTGCTGAAGACTGTTTTTGAGGGCTTACTGGATGACTACCTCCGAGTGGAGCTTTGCAGGAGTGTGACAAGTGTTGTATCTAGATAGGATGTGTATGAATCAAAACTTCACATGTTTTGTAAAGCATTCCATGTTGTCCCGCAAAGGTGTTTTTCAGTTATGGCTTTCTTATGTCTCCACATCATTCCTTCTAGATTTGTGACCTCTTTCCTCATCTCAGACAAGCATCTTGATGATATGTCTTGGATGAACTCTTAAATAATGTTTTTTACTAGATTTATGAAGTTTGTTAGATCTTATTAACTTACATAGACTGTTCTTCCTCAGACTTCAAAAAATTCCTTTGAAAATACCTTACTTCAATTTGCAAAAACTTCTAGCTTCCTTAAAACTAGCACTGGAGTTCTGATGCTCCGGTGATATTGTGCCAGCACTCAAAATTAGGGTTCTGGCACACTGCATAGCCCTGTTTGGATATAAAAAGTAGCCAGGACTCATGGCTTGAACTGGAGCATGTCCTGGTCATATCCTGCTATCATTCCATTTCTCACTTGCAGGAAGTTAGCATTTGCCAATAGCAATCCTTTTCAAGCCCCTTTCTAATACCAGAGCCTGAGACTAGGACCAACTCAACCTTTGAGTTGGTTGCAGTGCTAACAAAATAGTGTTCCACTTCTCTGATCCAGGACCAACATAGGAAGTCAGTAATAGTGTCTACAAATAGCTAAGTTTTGTGCCTGTGTTCTGTAAAAATGTGACAGGCAACTTTTTTAAAAGGTCTGATGTTATAAAACCACTGTTGCTTTATACTTGGCTTTTCCTGCTTTAAAAAGATCATCTGAAAAATTTCTTTATGACTTACTATGGAAAGAAAGGGGGAAGTAAATGGTTAGCATGTGAATATTCTCTGCTTTTCAAGAGGTGACATGATAAGATATAAGTTTTTGACACATTCATGGTATTTGTTCCCCCTCATTAAGACAGATATTAAACTCAGAGCGTTAAAAGCATGTTTGGACAGAAATTATTACTGCCTTCTCTATTTGGAGCCCTGGCTACTAGGCTGGAATTCCAAAGATTTGGCCTTCCTCTGACCATTGTCCCAGGAGAAATCCTTGGATGCTACTTCTCTTTTAGTTAAAACAAAGCTTTGTGCTCTCTTCTTAGGGCCGTCCTGAATTAACACCCACAGCAATAGCTGCAGGAAAACTGCTGGCTCAGCGTCTTTTTGGCCAGTCTTCAGAATTGATGGACTATGACAATGTGAGTTGTTATTTCTTTTTTCAGTCATAAAAAACAAATCTTACGCTTTTTTTTTTGTTCTTAAGAATTTTTAAAGGAATTGCATTTTGTCATCTGGAATCCAGCTTTGACAGTAGCCAAAGTAGATGTGTGTGACAGAGCTACACTTCTCAGTCATGCAAAAGTCTCCCCTGTATCCGCCGTGCTGCTGCTTTATATGGTTCAACAGTAACGCTTTCTGTTTCCTTGCAAGCAGGTACCTACTACAGTTTTCACTCCCTTGGAATATGGTTGTGTTGGATTGTCGGAAGAAGCAGCTGTGCAGTGTTATGGATCAGATAATATTGAGGTATGAAAACACTTCTAATTTTATAATTGGTGTCAGAGTTGCACTATGAAAAGACAGAAGTTTCACTGTTGTATCAGGCAAAATTTTTGGTCCCCAAAATACTATGTTTGCAGTTAGGGAGTTGGTGTCTTCAGAAAAGCTCAGGACTTTAAAAGTATTGCAGGAGGTCACAATGGAAACTGTTACCTAGTGGGCTTAAAATTATTGATAGGGTGTGACAGCTTTAAACTAGCTGCCATTTTAGTAAGTTATATTGTGCAGCATCATTAAATAACAGTTACGTTCCTTTTAATTGTCAGAATTGCTGGTCATGTTCTTTAGTCTAAATTTTTGGGATGTCCCCAGAAATATTCACACAAGCTAAGTGTCTTTGTGGCTAAAATGTCTTGATATAATATGCCTGGGCATTGCATATTGACGAGGAAATCTGTTATGGCATATATTCACCCCAGCCCTCTGATATGAGGAATGAGATTAAGGTACTCATGATGAAGAAATTCACAATCACTATATAATAAGACAAAATCCAAACAAGTCACCCTTGAAAAGATATGTTATATTATTCACAAAAGATATGCGAGTGTTATTCACTCATCAAAAAGACTGTCAGCATATGACTCGGTAAGCTATGGAAATACAAAACACAATACTTCATGTCCAGTCAGTTATTAGTTTTGTCTTTTATGATTCTGAAATATAGTTTATACTTCAAAAGCCTGTCCCAGAACTCCTATCTGGGTTTCTGGATGCTAGTGCCATACAAAATGATATAAATTACTGTAAAACAATTGTTCTCATCTGATTAAGGCAGACAATTGATGTGTGTGTGTCATAAGATGATGATGTTATGTATGTATTGGAGAGCAAGTTCAGCTGATGGATTTAGCTTGGAGCCCCAGGCAAAATCATAAATGAAAAATTAAGCATTTACTGTTCAGAATGCAAAAATTACAGTTTGGGTTGTCTTGTGGCATACATTATTATAGATATGGAAAGCTGCTTGGATTTCATTATGTTCAGTAAACAAGGTATTAAACTTTTGGGAGAAGCTTAAAGGAACAAAACTAACACTTTTAATTTGGGGCACTGGTTTGAGTAACGTGATTATTTGTGATTTTTTTTCAGTTTTGTTTTTAATGGTTCTCTAAGAAAGGTTTGTGTTAAACTCTTACTGTGCTTTCCATATTTTTCTTTAATATAATGAACAGGTTATAAATAAATCAATTTTTTCTACAACATTATAAATATGTAGTAATAGTAGTCCTTATAATACTAAATAGCAATTTTTGACATAATAGTACTCTCTAACACAAAATGTTATTGTTTTCCCTACCAGGTTTATCATGCATATTATAAACCTTTAGAGTTTACAGTGGCTGAAAGAGATGCAGCTCAATGCTATATGAAAGTGAGTGTTGTGAGCTTTTAACTTGCTTTTAACTTAAAACAAGATATATGGTACAGCCCCCTTTAAGGAGGACTGTTTGGCAAAAAAACTTCTCAAGATGGATGGGGTATTTTCTTGGTGACAGCCTGTTTCTCTAGTGTAACTTCAGATGTTTAATATTCATTACATATCCCATTGCATCTTGAAATTGCTTTACAGATATTGGCATTTTTCAGAGCTGACATTCTGCTGATTGATACCATCTTTGAACTGCTCTTAAGGTCCTAAGAAATATTCCAAATTCTGTACAGATTAATCTCTGCTTCCCCCCAGCAAAGTTCTTAACTAGTTATATGTAATATTTGAGTTGCCACCTCTTGGGGAAAGTATGCTACCTTCAAAAACATTAAACATAAGGCTTAGAAAACTAGAGTAACTGTTCAGTCTTACTCATGAAAACAAAAACCTCCTGGTTTAGACCAAAGTGTTGGACTTGAAATGTGTCTTCTCCTAGAGCAATCCAGTTGCTTCAGTGTTGAAAAGGTTTTTGATGCACTTGCCCATAGTAGAGAATCTTAGATAAGGTGAAGTGTAGTGTTGGTAGAATATATCATAGTTTTCTTTTTCTTTCTTTTCTCCTCAATATCAGGGAACAATCTTTTTTGAATAAATGTAGTAACTTCTGTAGGTCCATCACAAATTATTATGTTGTTATTGTTGTGTTATGTAAGGAATATCCATTGTCAATAGTTGCAACCAGTTTTTCTAACTATATTTTGTCACGTCTGATTTGTGTAAGTGCCTTAGTAGCTTGCCTTAACTGTCCCAAGCATCAGTGCAACTAAGGTGATGCTACTTCTTTTTAGCTATTCCTTTTAAATTATGTCAATGAAAGTAAATATTTGAGGTGAAGTAGTAATAGCATAATAGTTTTTGGATGGTATTGAATATAGTCCTTACTAAACTCCCAAAACACATGAACAAACATTAAACTTGAGAGTTTCAAACTCTATTGCAAGAGAGGTTTTTCTTTAAAACTCCTCAATATTTAAAGTACCACATCAGGATTGCTGCTGTTCCTGGGATTCCTAATGAAAGAATCCAAGCCTTTACTGAATAGCAGAACCTTTTAGATTAGTGATGATTTAATGCTTGATGGGAGGACACAGGGAAAGACTGACTTTCTTTTCATAATTATAAAGATGATGTCCTTAAAGGAACTAAAAAGTTTTCATTAAGTTCTCTAATAAAAGTTAAGCGTGCAGTGACTCAGGCCCTCCCAGATACTTATTAACTCACCTTCATCTGGCTGCTTCCAAGGCTTGACTCCTTTTTAGGTTATGTGGCTGATGTGGTAAATGTATCTCACCAAACCTGCTGGTGTAAGTGTTTACTGACTGAATCACAAAGGCACAAAATATCCTATAATTGGTAGTGGTCATCTTTGGAAATACAGCTGATTAGCTGCTGAGAATAACTGCACAGGCTTGGAGAATTGCTAAGGTGGCTGTTCAGTGTCAAAATAACACTAGTCTGGTTACTAGGCTACAGAAGGTATTTTGAGGATTTTATACAAATGACAAACAACAAAGTATTCAATTTACCACAAATTATCGTTGTCAGTGGCTCCCTGAACTCTGAAAGAAATACACTAATAAAGCTTCAATTCAGGAAAGTGCTTAAGGACAAGCATAAGACCTATTGAAGTGAGTAAGACTTAAGCAAGTGTGTAAGTTCTTGGCACACTGGGAATAAACAGCTGAACTAGGATCTCGGGCCACTTCAGTTTCATTTAATTCAACTTCATGCCTTATCTTTAAATGTTCTAAGAAAAGATCTCTATGTAATGTATTGTTTTCAGATGGTGTGCTTACGAGAGAGAGACCAACGAATACTTGGCCTTCATTTCATTGGACCAAATGCAGGCGAAGTTATTCAAGGATTTGCTCTTGGAATCAAGTAAGTACAAAAGAATGTCCCTAGCTTCTAAAGGCTGCTTTTTAAGTTATTGTAAGATTATAAAAGATAGCTGCCTAGTTTTGGCAACACTATAAAGAATCCATGCTTTTTGTTACTTTTATGTAGTATTGCACATATTTTCACTAAAAATACTGCAGTTCTTCATTAAGATGTACTGGATTTAGTTACTGTAATACTGGATATAGTTAAGGAACAACTGAGGAAAATATATTGTTGGCTTGATATAGTTAAAGCAAAAAATAAAATTGTGCATTAACTACTAATGTTAGTTTTCTCAGAGTGTAAGCTTCTTTCGCATTCTATGCACAGGATAGGAAATCACCATACAGTTTTGCAAGTCACTTCTTTAAAAGAATATTTGTGCTTTTCATAAAAATCTTTCTTTACACCTGCCAAGCATTTCCTTTCCTAATCTCATCTTTAAATGTGCACAGCCATTGCTCCTCAAGAGCTCAGCAAGGGCTTGCATGAATGTTTATATTTCTGGGGTATAAGCTAACCATAATATGATAAGGTAAGAAAAAAACCTCTGTAGGGTGATGGGAGAGGGGAGATACTTTTGTCTGGAGCTATCTGATAATTGCAATAACAAGCTTACCCAAGTAGGTGAACCTTTGTGATCTGATCTTGTTTAAGATTTTGCTCAAATATTAATATAGAAGTCCTCCCTTTGAAGGAGTAAGGAATGGTTCTGGGTCCTCTCTGGTTAAATGGAGAATTCCTCCTATGCCTCTTGTGTGCTACAATTATTTCTTATTTGTTTTTTCATTTCCCTTCTTATTGCTGATTCACATCTTCAGAAATGTTGATTTGTATATTTACCTTACTAAATTATAGTTTTTAACTCCTCTTTGAAGAAAGTAGGCTGGGACACAAGAAATCCCCCCCAGTTGTGGTGGGGGGTTTTTTTTTTTTTTACCTCTGTTTTTAACTAATTTTCACATCTTCAGAAATGTTGATTTGTATATTTACCTTACTAAATTATAGTTTTTAACTCCTCTTTGAAGAAAGTAGGCTGGGACACAAGAAATCCCCCCCAGTTGTGGTGGTGTTATTTCATTTTCCTAAATATCATCACCATTCTATTGCAGTTTTAGTCTTACAGTTGTGAGTGACTAGCGTAAATGAAAAGCAGAAAGGATTGAGAAGGCAGGACCGCAAGTATCATATGAGGAATATCTTGGAAATCACTGATTGCAGTGTACCCTCAGTACACATTTTCAACATGTGTTTGTAGTCCATTAATTGCCAGTGGTATAGATTCTAGAACTACATTTTTTAGGATGTCATTGTTTTGAAGTTTTATCCAAAATAACCAGTGAAAAGGAAGCGCGTGAAACTGGAGCGTTTTTCTGCCTTGCCTGAGGGAAATTAAAACTTTAGCCACAGTAAGAGGTTTTCAGCAGGTCAGATTCTTGTATTGGTTTCTATTGTATTTCACAAATCCAGAGCTTTCGATGTGGAACGCCCGCTGAAAGAGCTGCTGTTCTCCTTTGTCAAATATAAGGTCTTACTTCAGCCTCTCCAAAGGACGATTTTCCATTTTCCCTCCCCACTTAGCATTCCAGTAACATCTGTGCTCAGCAATGATTTTTTGCTTCCCAGTGCTTTTTTGGGTGTATGTGGGGACACCAGAAGACATCTATGGCTCTCTTCCCTGTATTTTGTAGAGAGAGAGAACAGTATTCCATAGAAAGCTTGGAACAATTCTTAAATTTAGGGCCATTTCAGCTATTCTCACAGCATGACCTGTCTGGAATAGCAGCTCAAAGGAAAGTCGTCAAGTCTAAGAATGTTATTGGACAAGTAAAGGAATTAAGCAAGTGGGATTTTAGCTCAAGGGTTTTTTGGTGGTGTTTTGTTTTGTTTTTTCAAATGAGACACTTCTTCCTCCTGCTTATAACATTGATAATTTCAGTGTAAGCACCAGATCTCTAAGATCATGGAAGAATATTCTAGTATTACTTCCTTCAGCAGATTCTTGCCAGCAGTCCTAATTAAGATTTTCTTCCTCTGTGTGTATGTGTGTGTTTTTTTCCATCTGGAGTCAGAGTTAGTGAAACACACATGTATGTACAAGAAAAGCTGAAGGCTGCAGTTTTGTCATATGTTTTTGCCATAGGCGAAGTTGTGACTTGGGGGAAATTGCTTAATTCTCTCTGTCTCAACTCTTATGACAATTCTTCCCTACCTAACAGTGTTGTGAAGCTGGGCGTTTAAATGTTGTTATGCAAGTGCCTGAGAAATAATAGACAGCATTGTTTAAAGAATAAATGCAACTCCTCTACCTGATAAAATGGACAAGAGCAGAATTACTCTGATGTTTTAGGACGTTCTAGCTGCTTCAGGTGAAGAGTGTTTGACTTTGTGGGTCTTTTTTTTTTTTTTTTTGGTAGATGTGGTGCTACATATCCTCAACTAATGAAGACAATTGGCATTCACCCTACCTGTGCTGAAGAAATTACCAAGTTGCATATCACAAAGGGTTCTGGCTTGGATGCAACAGTTACAGGCTGCTGAGGTTAAATACCATCCCTGGAAAGAAGGAAAAAAAGCACAAAATATATTTGTAAAGAAAAGGGGCACTTAGAGTTGAAACAGCTTTAATGGTTCAAGTTTCAGGAATCTTTCTCGTTCTCCCTGTAGACAGCTTTTTCTCACAGCCAGACAAAGAAATTGTCCTTGCACCATCACAGTTCTAAAACCAATGCAGTCCTGCTGTAACAAATCTCTCTCTTTCAAAGTGCCTGTAACGCTTCTTTTGCTGGGAGCTAGGAAATAATCACAGTTTTATACACGTAAATATAACTGAAGCCAGTGACATCTGAGGCCATCTACAAATTAAACAGTTGTCATTTGAGTTTCTCTGTTGGCATGACTGACTGTCAACAGAAGTGTCTCACATGATGTTCATACAGATGCTAGGAATCGGACAGGGCCTCCCTTAGAATTTTGGTGATGATACTTTCTCCTAAGTACTTGGATAACTCATTACTGATCCTAATCTTGAACACAAGTAGAAACAAGTTCCCAGAGTGTGTAACAATGGGTAAGCAGTCATCTTTGGGTTTTTTCTTTAGAATGTAATATGTACAGGAATTTAATAGAAAATTACTTATCACTGAAGCTGTGCTGCTACTGGATGAATCCTAATGGATTAATCAGTGGCAGCCTGGTCATAACATTATGGTGATGGCTGGAAATGAATGAGCTTACAGGTGGTAAAGAAAGAGTTGAATTTTATGGTGACTTCTCTGCCTTCTCTTGAAATTTCTAATTCAGTTCAGTTCGAATTAAACTGACACATCTCACAAATTACTGCTTGAACACCATATACTAAGCAACGCTGACAGATAGAATCAAAACCACTAATAATCCAACTCATGCAGCATTTTCTGTTTTATAGAATGCAGAAATCTGGCTGACACAGTGATACATTTTTTTGGTTTGTTTTTAAGATTTTCTCACTGATGAGCTGGATACTACACCTGAATGGATTTAGGTCTGGCTTTAATAAAACATGTTACTGAGGGGAACTATATTAAACAGTGATCTAGAAAAGAAATGGTCCTGCTCAGAACAAAGATAGAAAATAATTGTCTGCAAACTTTTATTTTTGGCGTATTGGCCAGAGTAGGAAAGCATTAATCTGTTGCAAATTTTGGCTTATTTTCCTGCTATCCAGAAGGGGGAGATGCTGGCTAATTTGTGGCAATAAAGAAACAGAAATCTGATAGTGAAGCTTCTTTTGCAGAACCCTGTTAAATAGGTAGCCTGACAAAAGCCAACACAAAACAAACTGCACCGAATTTCAATCCAAGTTGCAGTTGCCAACATTTTGATATGCATAGTCGCATCATTTCTTGCACCCTTTACAGTAGAATAGTGCATGAAGGAAGAGATCAGCTTGAGGTGAAACAAACTGTATCCTTTTTGCAGTTAATTTATATCAGTGTTTTTGCATGTGGAATTTGATATTTTCATAGCTGTCCTTCTGCTTGTTGCACAGTTTGGAAGAATAGTCTGATGATCATGTATATCTTTGCTATTTTTTCTTTGCCTGCTATTGCGCTGCTACAGCATGCAACACAGACAAATGGTTGGTTTATTTCAGGTGTGAAATCTTTTTTACCATGAGAATTGTACCTGCCAGAGAAACTATTAGACAAAAAGTGATCAGACCTTCCATCTAAAATATGATGTAATAGCATTTATCACACTCTCATTGATACTAGAATACTCCATTTTCAAAGATTTGTTCTGACTTAAACAACAACAAAAGAAATCTTAAATGCTTTCTTTACAAAGTTTCCTGATTTTTGGTCCATATTTCTGGTCTGTAAAAGAGGAAGGAGTGATACAGTTTGACTGCAAGTGACATTCCCTATCAGATCTGCTGATGCCATTTTTCATCTATGAAGTCGTCCATAAGCTTGTAGTTGAAAAGAAATACTTGGAGTGGAAGTGTTGTTGAAACACTGCCTGAATATTGCAACTGCCTTTAGAAGAAATTATGCAAAATTTATATCTGTATATAAATGTGTGCATACCTGCACATTCAGAAGTTCCTGTTTCCTTTAATAAAGGTCTTAGGAGTATGATACAGCCAAAAAACCCTACTAGATTTTCCCAGCTGTTTACAAAAAAAGTTCATAGTAAATTAGGTGTTTTTAAAATGTTTTACTTAGTACTTCAAAACACTGAGATACTGAGCATCTTGGTCTACAGAGATTTTGCAGTGAGAAACATCCCACCTCTGACTAAACTATAATGTGTATGCATGCAAGATTTTTTTTCCTAGTGATTACCTATTACAGTTCCTTTTGTACTCATAAATGAAAACACTGGTGTTTAGCCATGTGAAAGTTGCTCCTCTTCTCTGTCCTACCAATGCATCCAGCAGACTGAGTTGTCTGCCCCTACAGACAAATCAATGGAAAGATGAGTTAATTTCATTCATCATAAAGTTCAAAACAACGATTTAGGACAAGTAAAGAGATCTCAAGGAAACGTGTCCTCAGTGTATATGGGGTGTGAAACTAAGGCGTGTCATTGTTCTCAGAAGTAATAGAACTCTCTTTAGTTTTAGAATTGCTGAGTGGACTGCATGAAAATTGATCCTGTATCTTGAACAGCAGCCTAGTTCTGTTCCTCATTTAGTGGAAAATGTTGCACCCCTGAAGTAAAACTAAATGTACATTCACACCTATACAACCCTGATGTCAGAATCAACAGCAAGACAGAATAATGACAAGTACTGTGATTGTGCTTTTTTTCCTGAAGGATTTGCCAGGGATGGTCCTTAAGAATTGTTTTTAAAAGCCTGACTAATGTTAATTGAAATGACTGATATACGCTGCAAATAACTGATTATATGTGAAAATATTAAAAAAAAAAAAAAAAATTTAGTCAGGCTTCTCAGGATGCCAGCTGATGAGGGCTTGTTTGTCAAACCACACCATGGTGCAAACAAGTCTGAGCATTTCTGGGTCCCTCATATGTATGATCCCAATATTTATTGTGTTGTGAATTAATGAATTAATAAATTTTTTTTTTCTAGTAAATGTTTGATTGTGTTTGTTTAATTTTGTACATATGACTTCTGCTTACAAAAGATTTCTTTTTTGATCTTAATGCCGTTTCTCTTGGTTGAGGTATGTGTTAAGGAAACGAAGAAGTTGACAGACTCAGACCTTTTCATAAGAAAATGTTGATATCTCTCTGTCTCTTATGTGTAAACTGAATAGCCATGGAGATTATTCCAGGCTGGATGACCTTCTTATTTTAAATTTAAATTAAGACAACCTCTAGACTTGGTAAGTATGGTTTCAAATACTCTCCTGTTTATTCCAGCTAATGAGGTCTAACAGGTATTTTCACAGTCCATGTGTGTTGACATGCTTCTTGAAGACTTGTCAAGAGGAAACTCCCTTGAAATACAGTGCAGTCAGAGTATTATACAGGGCTAAACTATTCTACATTAGCTATTCACTTTAGGTTTTAAACTAGAACATGTAGTGAAAAAATGCATTGCAGCAAAGCCAATTAGTAGCTATGGGTACTGCTAGGTAAAAATGTTGGAAAATTAATTAGGAAATTACTAGCAAAATATATTTAAAAACTCTGAGAAACTTCCCTGTCAGAAAAGAAAGGGACTACATTATTCAACTTTATCTCAATTTTCTTTTATTTCTTTAAATCCACTTATTTTGATTAGAAGTTCCCATTAAGTCAGGTGATGCTGAGCTTCTGAAACAGGCTAGTTTAATATTTCCTCAGTATATGCCCTGGATTTGATGCTGAGAAGGAACATTAACTTTATTGTATTTAAAGGCATTTTTACTTCTGCATTTTTAATCTGTTTTCATTTCCTGGAATATATCATTGCAGGTTCTAACTAATTAGGATAGTTAGGAACAGTGGCTAAAAAAGGCAATAAGGTAAGCATAATTCTTGATGTTTTTTTCTCCTTATTTTCATATACCACTTAATCCTGAAGCAAACAAGAATAACAGACAAGCATATAGACAATAATCTTTATAAATTAGGAATTGAATATACTGCATTATTTATATTATACCTAATGATAGCTTGTTCTCAATGCTAAGGTATTGTGTACAATTAAGTTTTGCCTTTTCCCATCTATGCATGCACTGTATGTCGTTACACTTACTGGAAAATGTTCCTACAGTTTAGATTATTCCAGACCAGGAGCTGGAAAAGATATTTCAGTACAGCAGATACACTTTTTTTGCTAGCACAGTTATTCTGATAAAAACATAGATGCCATAGTGTAATGCATTTCTAACAAAAACAGTTGCACGTTGTACAGACTTTTGAGTTTGAAGGCTTCTCTTCAGAGGCTCATGCCTATCCAACAAAGTAGGCAATTTTGTGCCCGTATAAATTGCCATTTGTCTAAATCCCAGTGAAATCCATGTACTCAATGTTAGCCATTAATTTCAGTGGGATGCAAGTATGTGTCTTAAGTGCTTTGTTAAAGGGGAATCAATATAAGCATATGCCAAAATGTCTTTCATTATTACAGTTGGGGAACAGACTGCAATTATGATTCAAAACATAAAAGGTACAATAGACATCCATGATTAGGCAATGAAATATGCCTTTAATAAGCATAGTGCAGACAGTTTGTTTTGCAATAAGTAAACTTGTATAAAATTCATTGACTTTTTCATTCTTTCAGATCTGTGTGCTCTCTTTTAAGAGAGGTTTTTCAGTTTTATGCACAAAGTTTTCCTGATGTTCTTCCAGCAGAAAGGCTGGGTTTGCATGCATTTATTCTAGTGCCAAACTTGAATTTTACTGGGAGAAGAGGAAACAGCAGAGCAGACCTTTTTTTTTTTCCAGGGCAGCATGCAACAGATATGGTGTAATTACTCTAACTGATTTTTTAAAAATGGAGTGTTTCTGTCCACTACATGTCAAAGAGCTAATTATGTTTCCGTTGTGGCACTCAAAGTCAATATTGTCAGCTCTTCTTAGTTCTAATCCTC
This sequence comes from Aptenodytes forsteri, assembly GCF_000699145.1. Lineage (NCBI taxonomy): Eukaryota > Metazoa > Chordata > Aves > Sphenisciformes > Spheniscidae > Aptenodytes > Aptenodytes forsteri. The sequence continues at coordinate 4,924,194 of NW_008794776.1, forward strand.
TACATTGAGTTTTGATGGGCCAGGTGAAATATCCCCTTCAGCACCTTACTGCAATTCTTGTCAATCATCTTGCCATGAAAAACATGGTATTACAAAGGCTTTGGCAACACTGCATCTGATTTTAGTCTTTAATCTTATATGCACCTTAAGAAAACACCATTCCAACTACTGACGTTCTGTTTGGGACATGAATGGGATCCCATTTGCTGTGGGAAACAAAAGAAAATGATCTAATCTTCAGTGGATATAATGGCACTCTTTGGCCATCGCTGTATAAAGGCTTAGTACTAAACCACTGTTCTAGGAAGACAACAATTGGGATGGGGAACTGGTGCAGAAACTAAGCAGAATATCTCATGTGAATAAGTAAGAAAATGCATATTTATTTATTCATCATGTAATTGTAAAATACCTCGTTTCAAGCACTGTTGGAGTTAGGAGAGTGTCTTTTTTTGTGAACCCTAGACTTTCTTTACCAGGAGTGCTGTTCACTGAAGTCCATTCTAAGCGTGGTACTGTGCGTGCCTTATTTTTTGTTGTTGTTTCTGATAGACAAGATCTAGCACATCTAAAATCTTCTGGTCCTACAATGGAAAATTAACATCATCCCTAAGAAGCTGGAATATAAACTAATAAGGCAGGTTTCCAGAATCTGATTGCATCAGTCAGAAAGATATAGTATGAAGAGAAAAGTAGATATTCCCCGGGGGGTAGTGTGAAATGGAGACCAGTCTTGTTTGAACAAGGTGCTTTGCATTGTTAGCTAGGTAGAGGTATTGGGAGTTGCAGCCTGTCAGAACCAGCACCTCCAAGGAGGGGGCGGGGGGAAATTTTTCCAGGTAAAAGTCTCAGCAGTTTGTGGTAGAGTATGTCCAATATACTAATACAATAATTTAAGGAAACCCTTTATACTCCATGAAAGATGAACTGTAAAGATACTCACCCTTTCTGTGCCTCCTCCCCCGTTTTCCTTCAGATCATATGAAGACCAGGAAGACTGTTGGGTTTTTTCTGTCCTTCTTCCCTTTACCTTAAAGCAACATGGGAATCAGGCTTGTTCTTCCTTGTTTTGGCATAAAACTGAACAGCAAAATCCCTCTTCTTAAATCTTTCACGAGGAGACTTCTTTTTCCCAATGCTGTGTGAGGAGTTAGAATTAGCTAGGTGGTAACATAACTCAAACAAATCTAAAACAAAAGGACTATAAATACCTGTTCAGTCTTTGTCTTTTAGAATATTATGTAACTCCAGTAAAAGAAAATACCAAGGGAAAGAAAACAGTGAAAAAAGACAGCTTTTAGGCTTTAAACAAAAATGAAGAAAATAAATAAATGTTCTCTTCTTTGCAGGCTCCCTGTGAGACAAAGCCCAGATATATTATTCCATTGCGTACTCCTAACAAAACAGTCAGAATTGAAAGCTTGTTTTATTTTTATCTCTTACTAATGTGTGAATGAACTGTAATGCAGCCAACCAATATTCTATTCACACTGTGTCAGAGCAACAAGTTACGTAGCAGCTTTTAGCTTTATGCTGGAGGTTGAGCTGTCGTACATGACGCCTTAGTTTGTAACGCAATTAGTGATACACAGCAATCTTTATTTAAACACCTTTGTTCAACATGGACAAAGGGTTGAGCTTTGGCATTTTTATTTAATCTTGATAATCTTCCTTTTTGTCTCTCTCAAAGGATCAAGAGGAAGTGCATTAATTTTCAACTTCACACAAAGGCAAGTTGTACAAACACAGCTGAAAACATCAGGAAACCCAGGCATTTTCCTTAGAGAAATGGAGGCAACTAATGTTCTGCTGGCAAGAGACTCCTGAATAACTGGGAAGATGTTGTTAGGCACAGTAGTTTGGGCAGCAGGGTGTTCATACTCTGATAGCACTGTTCAGTTTGGCTAGCTTAGATGAAAGATTCCTGTAATGTAGAAAGCGGAGATTATTAACCATATAACAGGAAGCAATTTAAAGAATACAGGCTGCTTTGGAGACTTAAGAAATGGCTCTCAGATTGTCAAAGGATTTTTTTTTTTTTTTTTTTTTTTTTTTTTTTTTTTTTTTTTTTTTTTTTTTTTTTTTTTTTTTTTTTTTTTTTTTTTTTTTTTTTTTTACTCATTTAATTTACAACTCATTTAATTTACACCAGACTGGGATCTAATTAAATCATGAGAGCGCTTTTGATTTTTGCCTCTTTAATTCTCATTGAGTTTATTTCTTAGACATATTTCAAACACAGGAAAAATAAGGAGAATTCTCTTGACACTTCAGACTTTGCTTGCATTGATTTCTGGCCTTGTTCATTCATGTATCCAGGATACCTTGAAGTTTCAGGTCAGGACTTTGGTTCTTGTCCTTAATTAGGGATTTAATTGTATTCTTCCTTGCTCCTCGAATTTTTCTTGTTCTGCTTTTTTGCAAGATGCTCATTCTATTTTACTTAGTTACTTTTAGCCCTGTTTAAGTGTTAATAAGTGAATTCCGTTTGGATGGGGTAAGAGTCCAATGTATTCGTAAGAGGATTTCAGGATTTTTTGCTTGCGTCTTTCTTTAACTCCCTTGTACTTTCCAAATCTAGAAATGCCATAGCTCCAGAGGAGGCAGTTCTAAATAAGTCCTGTCCTTAGCTGTGGTATAGTCCCCATTGAAGAATAAGAGACCAACCATTTGTGAGTGTTTACAGCTGGACCTTCTGAAGGGCATCATCTTTCCTTAATGACAAAATGCATCAGATTCGCAAGCTGTGGCAACAGCGCTTCAGGGTTTCCATGACAGTGGCAAAGTGGAACATCTGATGAAATCTGCTTGTGAAATGTAAGGCCGCCTTCTCTGTCACTGTGGTTACTGAGAGCTCTAAGGTCTTGCATTTTCTGTATTGGGTAGCAAATTCTCAAAATGCAGAAGGCTACCCTGGCGTGATGAGATTGTCCATGTGTGGGTCTTAAACATCCTTGCAAGGCCACCTCATTGTCTTATGCTCTAGTTCTGCAAGTTCTAGTATTTCCCAAGTTCACAAGTTGGGTGAACATTTGCTTTAAGCTATTGAGTTGATGCCTAAGAACAGCAGAGGGGGGTGCTCACTTGGATCTACATTATTGATTGAAGCACTCTCCCTCACTGTACTTCAGTGAAGTGTAGCCAAGAACAACAAGATAAGAATTCATATAAGTGACAAGGGAGTTTCTCAGACTGTGCCGGTGCACATTAGCCTGGCTGAAGAGAAAAAGAAGCTGATACTTGAGTCTTTTGAGTTGCGAAGGGTCTGGTCAGTCCTTGAAGGGGAAGCACATGAATGGCCCAGTTGTCATCGCATTTTATTTTTCCTCCAACTTTGACTAATGGTGCATTTCCTCTGGCCTCCCACGGGCCGTCCGTGGCTGACTTGCTTTGTCACTCTTCACGTCTAGTCGCTGCCTTTACTGTCCACCCTGTTCCCATGGCAGGAACCCGGTGTCCTATAAAAAAACGCACAGGCACAAACCATCTGTCATTCTTCCCACTCCTCTTTCAAGAGACCACTTCCCATATTGTGTGGCCTTGCAGGCTGAAAGCAGTCTGCCTCCCCCCTGCATGCCTGGAGTACATGCCAACTCTCTCCCCACTTGATAAGGGACCTCCCGACATTCTGCCTGTAAAAATACTAATGGGCATCTCCCTGTTGATAACCAGCTCTGCCTTTTTATTGTGTTCATGGGGTGATAAGTTGTCTGGATCAACAAGGAATTGTCCCTTTTGCCACTTTGCAGCCGAAGTTATTAGGGTCAAATTAGGTGTGAGTTGTGAAATTAATCATTGCAACCACAAATAATTTGTAGTGTGCTATGGACAACAGAAAAAAAGGAGCTGGAGAATAGAAGGGGAAATTATTGTAGGGCACAAAAAGCCAAAGTGATCGGGAAGGAGGGAGGAGAGAATGGCTGGCAGTGCTGTACAGCATGTTGAGCTAGGCCTGTAGGCTGTGCTCGATTTGGTCTCCTGCACCTGTGGACTGTGAAACCATAGAACAAGGTAGTTCTTTAATGTCATTTGAAATTCCTAATTAATCCACACCCAAGGTGTCTTAGGAGAGGAAGATACCTGACTTTGCACCAGAAATAGTGCTTTTATGCGTATGTTAGTTGATGATATTCCTTGCACATCTCTAGATGTGGCCCCACCAGAAGCATGCTCATGGGGCTTGTAAATAGTTAGGTGCTCTAGGAAAATCTCCAGCTATGGTCATTGATGCAGACCAAGCTGTGCCTAAACTGCATCTGTCAACTGGGCAACACTGATAGTGTAGTTAGATATACTTTTATCTATAAAAATTACAAAAAAATAATAATACAAACACTTTCTTCTGTATGTTTAGTAAAAAATGGGGAGCAATTTTGTTTCTTTTTTTCAAGTACTGGCTTGTGGAAGATGTCATAATCTGGATCGCTAATCTGAATTACATGGATCTAGTCTCTGCTGGAAATGAAGTCCAACAGATCTAAATTATAGCTGGAATTTCTAAGCTAAAAATCCAGTCCATCCTTCTGAGGCAGCACTTGACAATACACGTATGACCTATGTCTAGGAGTGATGTCCTCTGAATCATGCCTTTTCCTACAGCATAGCTTAGACTCACTGCTTGGGGACACAGCTTCTTGGGTCAGTTGTTGCCAGGGTTGCACTCACAGCAGTATTTAAGAGAGTTGATTAGAAGAAAGCAATGTAGATAAACCTTCAGTTTATGTACAGTGTAACTGGCATGACCGTGTTTTTCCAAACCATTAACCAAGTTTGGGAGAAGGAAGACACAACTCAGAGGTCATGCTTTGCTATGAAAGCAAAGCCTGTTTGACACACCAAGAGCTCTGTATGAATTTGGTTCTAACTTCAGAAACTGGGGAGCTGCGAGGGGAGGATAGGAAGGGAAGATAGTGCAACACCCACTGAACAGCTTCCATTTTGTTTTCTGGGGTGAGAAGCCTGAATTTTGTGCCTAAAATACAAAGCTGAAGGTGTGCTGGATTTGCTTGGAAATGCTGCAAAGCTATTCTCATTTCCTGTAATTATTGCAAGGTTGGCCTTTTTCCATGGCTAAGCCCCATTTCTTAGCTAGCCAGAATGAAATGGCAGGAGAATTTCACTCTCTCTTTCATCTTATAGTGTATCTAGGAAGGCAAGAACCAAGACTTTGAACCATTAATTCCTAAGTCTGTGGCTTGATTTGCTGCAGTAGAAACTGTGTTTTAAGGGTTTTGTCTTCTCTTACCAAAGCTAATTGTTAATTGCATCTTCTTTTCTCTAGCCACTGCCACAAGGAATGATTGCCTTCTGTGCTGATGACAGATCTGCCCCTCTGTTATCAGACACTGCTCTTTTGCCATCTCAGTTTCATAACAATTGCCTCTGCCTGGGAGCCAGTAGAGCAGCCGTGTTGGGCAAAGCAGTTCTCTGAGGAGGAGAATGATGGATGACAGAGTGATTCCCTTCGACACGGCTGGGGCACTGAGGTTGTGTTCATTTTTTACCCCCCCTTATTGCCCCTTTCCCTGCTCTGAATTCTTAAAACAAATCATGGCATTGCTGTATGAACAACCCACGCAGACGATGCTATAGTAACTTGAAAAAACATATTTTATGGCACTGCTATGCGTCAGTTTTGTCAAAATTGTCAGGAAAGAGATAATTGCTACAGGTGGCAGAGGCTGCCGGATGACCATCAGAGGGTACATAGGGAATAAATTCGACTGCCTCTGCCAAATTTCTAGTGTTTACGCCAGCTATACTGCTTCCTTTTCTCTCACTACTGTCATATATGTCATTTTGCTACAGCTTGTGTACTGGCCTCCCTCCTGTGCTCGAGGAAGAAGCAGGTCTGGCACTCATACTGTGCTGAGGTTCTGTTGGGCCCTAGGGGATGGGTTTGCAGTACTGCAGTTATACTGCCACAAAACTCTGGAGATGTTGTACCAGCCCAAAGCAAAGTTTGTCTGCAAGCAGCTTGCTCTGAAAAGTGTCTGTAAGCAGTGCAGATGTCCTCATGGAGATGGGTTCTCAGGACTGGATCTCAGCTGTATTGAGAATCAGCTTTGTATTCATGTACTTCCCTGAAATATTCTGTAATAGTTGATTTGAACAGTCTTTAGCAGAGATCATATTTCTAGTTTGGGATTCCCTTTATACATCTTTCATTAATACAGGGATTCTCCGCAATCAGAGACCAACACTGCAGAACAGCTGGATCCATTTTGGCTTGACAAAGGGCATGGGCATTTTTTTATATATATTTATGGCTCTTGTGAACATTCAGAATGCTTTTTATAAATATTAAAAATAATCAAGGGTTCTGGAAAGAATTCATACTGCATTGCCATCATCTGCAGGAGTTCTTCCATCTTCCTCTAGAATATGTATTACTAGCTGACGCTGTGAACTAACTGGTCCAGTCTGGGAATTTCTAGCTACAGCTAGAGGAAAAGGGAGGCTGTGAAGGGAATTGGTATCTCTTGATCATCAGAGAGAGCAAATATAATACAGGCGGCAGCCTGGCTGCCCCTGGAGCAAGTCAGAAGCAAGAAGCTTGCAAGCAGGCACCTCAGAAAGCTCCCCAGAGTTTTGCTCTGCCTGCTGCACCCGCTGTGGTTACTTGGTAGGTTACTGGCCCTGCTTGTCTTGAGGTAGCTAGAGTTGAAGCATGTGTTTTCCATTTAGAGCTTGGAGGATGCCCAGGTCCGACTTGGCATGCTGTCTGCACGGGGCATCAGCAGTACAGATGTGGAAACCACAAACCCGATTAATATAAGCCTAGAGTAAAAACTCAAATAAGCTTATAAATAAAACCAGACTTGCAGATTATTTGTTTCCATATTAGTCTGTAATAGACCCTACTCAATATGTTTGTTTTATTTGGTTTGGTGACCGACATAGGTATTTATATTTCCAATAAAAATTTAAATCAGAATACAACAGATGAAGTAAGCTTAAATTATTTGTGCAGAAGATGATTGCAACTGTCTGAAGCATGTAATTCCTTACATGAAATGTTAGCCTGCTTTGAACAGAGATATGACAAACTCCTCAGTATTTAATTTACCATTCCGTCATAGCTCCAAATCCTACATTTATATATTAAAACGGACTCCTAAATGCACTCTAATCCTCAACAAACAATCCAGAGGTGTGGATGGCTTGGTGGGTCTAATTCTTGGTGTAAGCACCATCTGTGTGATCTTGGGTGAGTCACTAAATGATCCCCATGCCTTAGCTTAAAGTGGTGACTGTCTTTTTTCCCCTGCCAGTCTCCTGCTGAGCTCTAGGCATGCTTGAGGACCTCCAGTGCTCCTTTCCAGTGCAACTTCAGCTGCTCCAGTGCAGGTAATGAAACCGTCCAGAGAATAGAGTTCCAAAGAACCATCTGAGAAGATTCTTCAACAGTGCTGACAGACATTTTACTCAGTGGAGAAGATCTCTTCCTGGGAACTTTATCCAAGGTGAGGTTGCCTTGATTCAGCTCCATTTAAGCACAGCTGTACCAGAAAAATCTATGGTTCGGCAAGCAGTAGGACATCTAGTTTATTTTGCCTGTACTACCACACTTAGCATGGGACACCTGCACAAAGCCTGACAAGTCTTTGAAGTGAGACTTGTTGTACCAAGGCCTTGTACACATCTGTGGTAAGTAGTATCTACAAGTGATCAATTAGGCCTACCTAGCTTTCAGGCCATACCAAGGTGACGTAACTGGAATTGTGCTTCTCTCCCCTAGACCTCCTAAATAGACAATAGAGGGAAATAAGCACTTCCACATGCTGGTTTGGATCTCACATAGGCTATCAAGGGAGCACGCAGTACTTGCATCCCAGTGGGATGAACCTGAGCCTTGGATAAGTATTTGCAGCGACTTTTTTATGCTAGTGGGGCTCTAAGACAAATGAATAAACAAACAGTGCTCTCTTCCCATCTTCGCTTTGCAAAAACATAAAGGAAAAAACTCTCACACCCTTTGTTAGGATGTCAATGCCAGAGGAAAGACACTAGCAGTTATTCCATTCAAATGTCCAGTTTTTCTTTCCAATTGTTTCTCTGGGTTCCTTTTTTATTTTTTTCCCCTCTTCAGCTGGTTGAGTGATGGCCTGTTCTTATGAAACAAGTTTTCAGCTTCACAATGGTCCTGACTTCTCATTGTTTGAAAGGCAAGAGGGTCACTCAAAGTAAACTCTCTCGTGCTAGATAGTGTTTTTCCACATGGAAATGTTGGAGGGCCACTCTATGCCGTCAGCCCAGAAAGGCCAGAAGATGCCTTCAGACTCCCCAGGTGCCTTTGTGTTTGTTTTCTAATGTTATTGCACACACAATATCATTAATATTATGGCCAAAGCTTGTCTTTTTAAACAGAGTCAACACATCTAACCTATTAGTCAGCCACAGGGAAAAAGGAAAGGATTAAGTCAACACTGTAAGGAATTAACCCTTTCCATTGCCCACAGATGAAATCAAAGATGATATGACCTCCTTAAATTGCAAAAGGGACTTGATTGTTTTCTCTCACAAAGTAGTGGAAATAATTCCTCTCACCTTGGCACTCAGATGTAAGATGCAACAGCCTGTGTCCTGCAGGAATCAGAAAAGACTGGTGACTTATAAGACATCATTCTCTTTCCCATGGTACATGCCATTGAAGGGCAGGAAATTTCCCTCCCACCCACCGTTTTCTTTTTTTGAATCTCCGTTTCCCTGTGGGCTGCCTCAGGTACTGGGCTAGGCTTGGCATGTAGACACAATTAGAAATATAGGCGAGACTGCATGGAGCAAAGTGTCCAAGTGCTGAGTGAGTGCCCAATGGGCCGTAGCAAAATGCACAACCAAGTCAAAGAAAAATGGAAAATATTTCATAAAATTCATCTTTGCATCCCTTTTTCCTCTCTTGATATATGGCCCCTTATTCACAGCTGCCCGGGCCCGGCCCATGTGTAAATATGTCAGTGCACCAATGAGACGGAACATGGTCGCAGAAACGCCGGCGGCTGTTCCCAGATAAAACGCTGAGCTGGAGCCGAGGCGTTTATTGTAAATAAAGATCAAGGCAAAGCAGCAACATTTCTGTTCGGCTCAAGCCTGCCAAGGTTGCTAGTCCAGCTCCTTTCACGACTACCATATGTCCACATGGATTTCCCCTTCCAGAAAGTGACATGTTACTCTTCTGACAGCTCTGTAGCCATTGCAAGGTCCTCGATACTTTCCATGTGTTGCTTTACAATAACCTGGAAACACTGGTGGCAGATGGGGCAATGGGTGCGTGTGTGGGCATGGAGGGGGGAGGTAGACTGCCAACTGTTCAGCTCTAATACTGCTGTACTTTAACAGTAACTTTGCGGGGCCCGGGACACATTAATGCTTTTTTTGGTTCTGCTCAGTAGAGGGCACTGGATCCTATAAATAGGAATTGATACAGTGAAGCACAAAGGGCCTGATAGCTTTAACAGATGGACTAATCTTTTTTCCTCTGGATACTGGTGGTGTGGAAGAGAAGTCTGCGGCTCTGTCTGCTGCACGCCGATTGACCGAGAGACAACCATGGCATGTGTTAGCAGGTGATAAACTCTGTCTTTTACATATATTTTTTATTTTAATTAAAGTGCTAGCTACAAAAATCAGTCATCTGGAAATCAGGTTGGCTAAAGTACTAGCCATCTGGCATCCTTCTGAACAGCAACACCAGCCAGCTGACAAAACTGGGGGGAGATGCAAGCACCTACAAACTAGAGCCTGAACAGCCAGGTTGGGGTGGAAACTGGTTGAATTGTGCAGGCTTGTTCCTGCAGGCCACAGGGGAACTATAGGAGTGGTCTGAGGGGAGTTGGCTGAATCAGGGAGTTTAGCCTTCTTTGTAGCCCTTGATCCAAAGTTCCCACAATTTCACTACAAAATCATAATTTTTTCCAATGAGTTCGTCTTGTTCTCAGCAATACCCACAAACAACGTGCTGTCAATCCGCTCCACTCTCCCTCTTTCGTCACTGAGTTCCCTTTGCTGTGTGCTGGGGTTTGCATTTTCTTCACTCATGGCTCAGATGAGCTGTAAGCCAAAGGGACTAACAAAAAAATATTAGGAATGCAGCTTTTTCAGTTGTTTTTTTTTAAGTTTAGATGGATCTTGTGCATGTATGTTGTAACATAATTCTTTTAGTAATAAAAGTTTTAATGCTAATAAAGAACATATATTAAAAAAACTTCCTAAGCCTTCATCTGGCACTAGTCTAATGTGTTGAAGATTTGGCACAATTTTCCCATATAATTCAAGAATAAGAGCTGAAATTATTCATTCTCCACACTGACAGATACTGACCTAAGTTCGTGAGCTGACCTAGGATGCTTCACTTTAGATGACAGCTCCAAATGCAAGAAAATTTAATACTACCACAATATATGCTTTAGCTCTGGGGAAGAAAACTGCAAGGCTATTTCCCAAAAAGCAGCTAGTTAGTTATTGAGGGGTTTATACTGCTATAGCAACACATCTCACCACACCCTAGCAATTGCCAGACCCAAACTAGAGGTTAAATGTGCTGGAAAATGTGGCAGTAGCTTCCAGCATTTGCTGATTCCTGAGCTTAGTGGGACTCAGGCATGCCTGCCTTGCGTAGCAGCAAGATAAGTCTCGGAACTGGGAGAAAGGAGCAGTTTTTCTTTCACACACCGTCTCTCACAAGTCTGAGCTCCTGCCGTTCCCTTGGCAATGCAACGTATGGTTCGAGAGCTGCCCATGCGCCACAGGTGGCTGGCCCTTGGCCTGCAGTGCTGTGCCGCTGTTGCCATTTAAATCAGATAGAAGCCATGATTGCTAAGGGTTGTGGGTTTGGTTTTTTTATTAAATAGGTCAACAGGCCCCAATAGTTGGCAGCCATCTCCAATCCGGGAGCTGTGTGATGAAAGGCCATATTATGGCAGGCTCCAGTGTATCTCTTTATCTGCCCTACTTGGTACGGCATGTTCCAGGTGGAGACTGGCAGGATGCTAGTGCTAAACCCTGCCCTACTGCCATTCCCTAGTGACAACAGCAGGATCCTGGCTCCTCGTCCCGTGTTCAGATCCCACCTCCCTTTGACTGCCCTGGAAACTACTGCTCCCATCACAGTTCTTTGATATGCGGAGACTTCCCGACTTCGGCACATGATTCTGGGAAGGGAGATCAATCCGTTTTAGAAACAGATGTGCTCTTGAAGTGGTTCCTATAGTCTGTGTTAGGCTAAACCAGGTCTGCGTTTTGTAACCAACTTCACCTTCCACTGCAGAAGCCTGGTACTGTACCTTCATTTCTGGTACTGTAAATCATTATTCCTTAACACTACTCAGTAGAGAAGTAGGTAGATGATAAACTTGGCCATAAGTTGGTTCAGTGTCAATTTCCCTTAGCAGTTTTAAAGTGTGATTTTTTAAAAATATTTTTTTAACAGTTCCTTGACAGGTTAATGGGGTACACGGACAGGAGACTTCTGCTTTATCCCCTGGAGCCCTGACAATTTGAGGTGTTGCCTGGTTCAGCTCCTAGACATGAGAGGAAGGAATAACTTGCACTTCTCCCCAGCGATTTCCTGATGCTCACTGGTGGAGAACAGACATGATTCACTCCAGAAGGTACCGCTGAGTGCTCCCAGGTGTCTGATCTGCCAAGCAAGGTTGGTAGCATCGGCTCGCATAAGATTCCCCTCTCCTGAGGAGAGGCTGGTGTCAGCCCCAGCTAACTCTCAGAGGCCTGACATCAAACTGTGCAGGGTTTTGTTAGAAGCCGACTGAAAACGTGGTGCTGTTATTATCTGACACTGGCTGAAACAAAAGCCAAATGTTGATGAATGTCTGATCCTAAAAGTAAACAGTTTGATTTTTTTTTTTTTCTTTGCAAGTCAGGGGCCCTCTAGGGTTTTATCTGATTTTGGCAATCTCCTGCACATTTTGGGGCCTGGAGCATGGTTTTAATTGTTACATCACAAAAGTTGCCAAATAGTGTTGAATGCTCCTTAAAAACTCTCTCAATTTTATGGAACTTCTCAACGGCTTGACTAATACAATAATTACTGGAACTCGGCTATGTTGCCTAGTGGCAAATGGAATTTTTTCATAATGATGCTGTCTGTCGTTAATAGCAGGATTTGTTCTTTCTCTCAGCGGGAGAGAGGCCAGAAAGCCATGGTATCTGTCTTTTTTAATGACAGCCAACAGCAAACGGATAAAATAATCAATTATATCTACAGATAGGTAGATAAAGTATAATTTATCATGTCAAAAACAAAAACGTTTTTAATTGGGCTGTTAATCATTTTGTAATTTTAACTAAAGAGATGGGGGCTCTACTTTGTGCTCAGACATCACTAATATTTCATACAACATTAGCTGATCTTATTATAGCTTTAATAATAGTGTTTACTACTACCTGCCAAAATATGAAATGTGATTTCTGCTCTCATTAGCTGAAGCCTTTGCAGTTATAGAGGGATGCCCTTCCCTTTTATTCTTCTCCTTCTAGAAAGATCCAGGGGAAAAAAAAAAGAGCTGACTAATCAGCTGTAACAGTTTCTAGAATATGCTGATCTTTCTGTTTGATTAGGAGTACCCATACTAGTTACCGACAAACGTGTTACTGAAACGATGATTTTTAAATTTTTTTTTTACAGCAAAGCATATAAGCAGATTAGTATAACGCAGCAAAGATTGGAAGTTGGGAGTTTTGATTTCTAGCCACTCCTGCGTTGTCTTGTGGGAAGCTGGGCAGATTATTTAATCCCTCCTAACTTGTTCTCCCTGTCTGTAATGTAGGTATTAGATAGCTGCCTCATCAGGCGGCTGTAGAGTATGTAAGTGTTGTAAAATTCCTCAAAATTTGATATAAAGGTGGCAAACAGCTGGATGGATAGCTGCAATAGCAGCCTCTCTGCTAGCTCTTTGAGGAAGGAAATGGAAAGTTTATGGCTGGACCTAAATCTTCCCCATATTATAACTGAAAATGCCCTCACGATGCTGCCTGATTTCAGGATCAGTGAGAAATCATCTAGCAGAAAAATCTCACAGCACTGGGGTACTTTGGCTGTCTACTCTTTTGTTATTATTCCTATTGATACCATAAGCAGATGCCCTGCGTGGGACCAGATCTCTATTTTACCTATAAATTCTATGTTAAAAAAATGCCAGCCATGCTAGGAAAAGAAACGTTATGACTCTTGAGCACCCCTTTGCCTCAAATACACTGGAATTACTTCCCTGCTTCAGAGGTGTTTTGCAGAGGCAAATTAATCTCCATTCCTCTTAACTTGGTTTCCCTCTGAAAAGCTTTACCTGCCTTAAATGAAGAGCTGGCCTCTAGAGTTCCTGTTTGGGAGCAGAACACGCACTTAACATTGTTTGGCAAGGACAGATTTCACTTTCAGTGTTACGGTGGGTGTGTTTGGCGATGGGTTTAATTTTACGTCCATAGCATCTCCCAGTCATGCATGTAACACAGAGCGGGGCAGGACTGCCCTTCCTGTAACTGGATCTTCCCTGGGAGTGGGGGAAATCTAGTGGATTGAGTGGGTTTTTTACAGGTCTAATGGCAGGATTGCGGCTGTATTCATACTGGGAAACAGGGAGGAGAGGCTCTGGGGCTGGCTTGCCCAAGCATAAATAAATTGGAGATGCACAAACATTCAAAAAATTCCCAGAGAGTCACGTTGCACAACTTAATGGGCCTGGTGCCTTCACCTGTGCCAATTTTATGTGACTCTTAACTCTGGCGTTAAATAAAAATGAGACTTGCTATAATGACATCAACAGCCTGCGGTGAAGAAAATATGCTGCTACTTTGATACAGATCCCCTTTTAAGGAGGACACAGTAGACAGCCAAGGCTTTTTTTCCCCATCTGTTAGGTGGATGTTACGATTCCCTGCTCAGAAGCACGCTCTCAACAACACTCCTCTGCTTTCAACATTACACTAGATGATTTTTAATAAGAATATGGTTATCTGCTGTCCCTGGTTTTGCCACTTTGATTTTACTCTCCTTCTCCATTACATGAAAGAATGGAAAAGGGGGACATGAGTTGGCTGGGGGAGGGGAGCAAACAGCACAGGGAGGGCGTTAAATGAACCAGCTGTTATGTGTGAAGTATCTGCTTTCTAATTGCTTCTGTTGGAATTCAGGGGAAAAAGGCACTGGCTACACTTAATTAATAAGGCAGGACTCACATAAACTCCAGCTGTGAGCACAGGACTGGTCTTTAAAGGATAAGCTCAGGAGGTGGGGCAGAGAGTTTGATTTCCTTGCACTAAATCCTATCACATGCTGTTGGTAGTGTGTGTGTCCACTTAAGCCTTTTGGTTGGTCTGTCTGAACCAGACATGAGGTATCTGTTGCTGTCCACGTGCCCCACCCCAAGAAAAATTATCTGACCTCAGAAATCAAAGGTGTGAGGCTGTGTTTCAACCTAGGGCGAAACTGATGTGTTCTCACTTGAGTTTGGAATCCCTAAAAAGTGGGGATGTTTGGATCAAAGGTTTTTGTTCAGACTTAACAAAAGCATGGGCTTTTGCAGCTGGACCCAGATATAGGTTTGCCCCTTGGTCCTCTTTTCTGCGTAGTTCCAGAGGGTTTGGATTTGGCATGCAGTCAGCATCTCTCTCTCATCAGGGCTCTGCCTTGGGAGCTTTGCTGCAAAGGTGGCGCTGGTGGGGTGTTTGTGCAGCTGATGCCTCCAGACCATGTCCAAAGGCCATTTTCCAGCGATCCCTTTGAGGAGAACAGTGCCCAGTTAATTTCTCTTTTTTTGAGAAGGGCTCAAAAAGATCATCAGGAATTTCCCCGAGTTACAGACAATACCCCTAAAACCCACATGAAAATGCGAATGCCACAGCGTTTCCCCATTTGGTCCTGCTCCAGGTCTCACTGCCATAGGATGCCCCCCCACCAGTGCAGGGTCTTCCTGGTCAGAGCACAGCAGTACTGGGGTCTGTGCTGAGACCAAAGTCGTCTTCCGCTTCCCATGGGATGGCATCTCTGGATTTCAAAGCTTGTTGTTTAAGTGTGTTATGCTAGGAAACAGTGGAATCAGAAAAAGAGGTGGAGGGGATGTTCCCATGTAGTTAAGAGCCTATTTTTCCTCACTGGCTGTGGAGGGAAATGAGCTTCCTGCTTAAGGTGAGGTGTCATTTGCTGGATGGAAGCCTTTGTGTCCCGGCTCGCCTGCTCCTTTGGGTGCCACCGCTCAGGGCAGGTCTCTTCCAGTGCGATCGCTCTCCCGCCCAGGCCCTCTCCTTTCCTGGAGCCGTGCTCCTGCCTTGCATCAGTCCTGACGCTCCTCGGATGAGTGCTAGGGTCAGCACAAGGGAGGGGACGTGGCCGTGTGGCTGTGAATGGGTTGGGAAAGGAGGAGTGCTCATTTTGGCACGGAGAGCTCAGCTGTTTGTTCTCACCGCACCCTTCCTCCCCAGGCTGGAGCTGAGCAAGGCTCTGTTTGATGTTGTCATGCCCCTTTTCCCCTTCTCTCTGCTTGGGATCACCCACCACCTTCCATGAGCTCTGAAAATGCAAGAACCCTTCAGATTTCTGGTCAGAGCCCTTTGTTGTTTTGAAAGGTAAAATAATCCAAGGCTCAAGCATCCAGGAGGATTTTGGTGTTTTCACTGCTCCTGATTTCGGTGACAGCTAGGCCTGGTGTGGGACTAAGCACACAGATGCATCAATAGCCCCAGTCCCTTGAGGTAGCTGCGTGGAGCAGGACTTCCCACCCAGAGAGAAAAACAATTCTCGGGTGTTATAGCATGTTTCCAAGCAAGCAAGGTGGGGCCTCACTTTGCAAAGCTCTATAAACAGCAGCTCTTTGTCTCTTCCATTTCTCTTTGCCCTGAACGTGTTGCTATTTTCAAAGGTTGGTTTCAAAGTGCTGATTCACAGCCACCAGCCGTATTGTTTTATCTGAGGAGATTAGGGCTGAGAATGTTGTGGTTTTGTAGTGAAAAGACTCCATTGGAAACACCAGCATATTTGACATGAGACTGTTATTTATGCTCAAATAACCATCTAATTTAAGAATGAGGAGTCTTTTTTTTTTCCTCAAGTTTAGATCAATCATCTATGAAGACAAACTCCCACTCAGCCTCCCTTGGCCCCTAATACTTTCATTTCGTTGTTCTTCTGCTCATTATTTTATGGTTTTGTCCTTGACTGGAACATTTCTTTCTTGTTCTTCCTTACATGCACCACTAAAGGGGGAAAGAACTTACATCTAAAAGCTCAAGCCTTGTGTAGCTCTTAAGCCATAAATAATGTTTTATACAGATTCTAAGATTATTAAATCCTTCTAGTTAGCCTCCCTCTTACTTTTACAGCTCATCTGATTATTCTTTTGAAACTTAACTATTTCTGTTTCGCTTTCGCAAGCAGACCTGAGAAGGTAGGATCTGGCTGTATGCATTGCTGATCAGAAGACTTGCCATAGGAATGCAGAAAAGCTTGCCTGCAAGAGAACCGATTGTTGGCAAGGAAAAAATCTCCAGAGAAGCCCTGTAATTCTGAGATGTAGTCGACTTTCTAAATACAGGCAAGTCTACAACTGAAATTGAAATCTGTCTATCTGGGGAGAGAAATGCATCCAA
This sequence comes from Aptenodytes forsteri, assembly GCF_000699145.1. Classification (NCBI taxonomy): domain Eukaryota; kingdom Metazoa; phylum Chordata; class Aves; order Sphenisciformes; family Spheniscidae; genus Aptenodytes; species Aptenodytes forsteri. The sequence continues at coordinate 4,940,790 of NW_008794776.1, forward strand.
AATACACTTTTCTGGAGAGGGCTGACAGGTACATAGTTGGCGAAGGGAATGCTTTGGTGTGAGGAGACGGTTATGCTCAGGTAGTAACTGATTTTGGACAGCCGTAGGAACTAACCATCGCCTCCCCATAACTACACATCTGGCTCCTTTTGATACCAGGGCCGGGCATCACCCAGCCCGGCATCTGAAGCTCAGCTTTTCCCTACAAATGCAGCCGAACCAACTGCCGCAGTCTGCAGAGATCCTGAGACTATAGCGCTGAGCTGCTCTTCGTTCTGCTTGATCAAACCTGCTCACCTCAGACAGTGCCTTAGGGGTACGGCCAGGTAGTCAGGCCTTGCCAGCATCACAAACTATGGAGCTGAGCGCATGGAGGGAAGATGTCCCTACTAGAGACAAAGCTAGTGAAAAGTGCTGAAAAGCCTCACGGTAGACAGCCTACACAACGAAACTATCTCCTCCAATTAGTCCGTGGTCATCAACGAGGCAAACGCCTCTGCCTCCTGAGCCAGACAGGGTGGTGTTTTAATAATAGGCATAAATCTATTATGCTTTTCTCCTCGTGACCTAGCATATTCTGTCAGGGCAATGCATACCTCAGAGGAGGAGGAGAATTTATGTGTACAATAAAACAATAGAGCTTCAGTGATATCAGCTGTTTGACGAACTTTAATATACATTTGCTATAAAACAGGCAGCAATTACCAGAATGTGATACCCAAATAAAAACCCATGATCCATTTGCACGACAGATCTTCAATTTACTCACATTCATGTGAGAGAGACACATAAAAATGATATCCATGCTTAAAATCACTTAGAAGCAGTCTGAAGGACCCCACAGTTGCAAGTGATACTGCAGTACTTGGCTAATACTCATGTTTCGATGGCTTTGCCTTCATGATTCTTCCAGTGGTTCCTTTATGTTTTCTGGTATTCTGCCAAACACCTGTGAATCAGTGCACAACAAATATTCCTGCCGTTTAATTTAGCCTCGCACAGAAAGGCTATATGAGGCCCGATGCAGACCTAATCCCAAACCTCTAAAGAGGTTTAAGGCACTCTGGTTTCACCTAATCCCGAAACCTAAACCAGAATCATTGAAAACCTCCATAACACCAAAGGAATGGGCAAATAAAGGGTTTCCACTATGAAATTATTAAAAGGACACAGTGTATCTTTTGGATTTGAGACCTAAAGCTTTACCTAAGGAGCTTGGACTGTCCACAATAAAAGTGTTTATTTTGAGGATGGGAGGTCGAAAGGTTTATTTGACTAGAGGGCTGATTTCACCCTTCCCACCCAAAAAAAGAAGAGGGGTGATCCCCTAGAAGAGTGAAAAATGGGAAAAGGGATGAACAAGTAACAAGGCAGGGGCAGCCCAGCAAGGCAGACAAAGAAAATGAAGCCCAGGTTTCTGTTTAAGACCCAGTCATGGCTCTCTGTGAGAAAGAGCAAGAGCACAGCCCTGGCCTGCTGGTCCCTGAAGTTCCTTGCAGCAAACATGTAAGGAGTTACTGGTGATGTAATAAATACATCGCTGCTGTTCAAAATGGAGAATCTGCTCTTTTGAGATCTTACTGATGGGAGAGAACATGTAAAAACGTGCACTGTAATGGAACTTTCAATTACAAATTGCATCCAACTGTAATAAATTTGATCTTGCATTAATTCATGTTAAATTAATTGGATTCTGTCATTCCTGAATTCTGGTAACCACCTTATCTTGCCATATAACTCATTAACTTTGTGTTGTGAAAAGGGTATTTCATTTTCAAGGCAACTGTAGGGAATATTAACTGTACCATATTCTAATGAACATTTAGCTTCTAACAAATTAAAGACCTGAAAGTATACTGCACATGTGGTTTCATTATGCATAGCATTTCATAGCAATGATCTGCTGCTCTAAATCTCTTAATTCAAATCATTTCAGCAAAACATGTAGGGAAAAATGGAGCTATATTTGTGCATTATACAATACTGAAGGTATTTATCTGTGCTTAGGACATTCCTAATAATGAGAAGCATAGCCTCCTCAATGTACCGCGTTTTCATAACCACTGAATGCCATTTAAGAGCCCTTTAGAGCAAGGATTTAGGAATCAGCGTTCCTACCGATGAGAGGTTTGATATAATCCGAGTAGAAAAGCAAGCCGCAGATTTACCTTTACAAACTCACAAAAAATCTCCCTGCCTTTGTTTGCATCAATGGAAGTGGAACAGAACAGCACTTGTTTAACAGCGCTGTGGTACTCTAGGTGTAATTTAGCTTTGAGAGACCCTTTGGCTCCATAGGCAAAAATGGCAGGAAAACCGAAAAGCATTAGTTTTATGAGGTACCAACCTTTCTAGCTGGAATTATAGCAGTATAGCCTTGTGAGACGCTACATAAATGACAAAGCTTTTACAACCTAACCAGGTGACACAAGCAAATGATGGTTTATTTGCTTTCCTTGAGCAAGTCTTGGTGTAGCTGGGGAGCAACAGGGGACACTTGGCAGGGTATGTTCCAATCCCACACAGCAGCGTTTTTCTTCTAGTAGCAACAATACATACTCTGTTATTTCACTGTTGCCTGATTTAGCCCAGTTATGACACCTAACCACCAACTTCCATTTGGAACCACTTCAAGAGGCAACTTTCTTCTCTAAAGAGGCTCTCCCACAAGACAGCATCTGGAAAACTAAGTGTGACTATGTTGCGCTGAGAGACTTGGGCCTGTTTATCCCGGAACAAATCCGGATTGACAGCGGTTGCCAGAAGAGGCAAATGAATTCAGGAACGCGATAACCCCATGCTCAGCAGAGCTTCTGGCAAAGGAATGCCGTGCAAGCAGAGCGTGGAAGGGAGCCTACAACACTGCCTGGCGCGCCCCACCGACCAAACTTCGCAGCAAGAGCTACGGTGCGTCATGTCAGCCACAAGCTGGCTGGGCGCGTGCTCGGCGGCGCTAGCAGCCCGACACCAGCGCCCCAGCCCAGGCCTTCCCAGCTGCTGCAAGCGGGCCTGGCCAGTGCCGCAAGGCCCTGCCCCGCCAGACGCGGTCCTTCGCACGCCCTGGTCTTCGTGTCTGGCCCTGCGGAGCAGCGGCGCGTTCCGAGTCCAGCCCGGCCCTGCCTCCCGGTGAAGGCAAGGGCCTCCCGGGTGACGGCGCGGGTCGGGGCGGGAGCCGACGGGGGCGAAGC
>NW_008794776.1:4944909-4968256 GCF_000699145.1 Aptenodytes forsteri
CGCTGGGCTTGTCCCGGGTGCCCGTGCCGGTTGCCGGCACGTGAAGGGGTGCGCGGAGTTTGTCCCGGCCGGAGGAGCGAGTGGCGGGGGGGAGGGGCCCGGGGCGGGGCGAATGCTCGAGCGAGATGAGGCGTCTGTGGCTGAGCGAGGCCTCTGCTAGATGAAAGCAGCATTTTGGTTAGAGCCCGTGTCTGCTCGGTTGCAGCTGAGCTGCTCTGAAGCAGTTTGCCTGGAGGGTCTCTGCGCGAGGCCTCTTCGGCAGCGGTAACGCTGATGCCTTGTGCTTTGAGTTCAGAATACACCCGATAAAATATTTAATATCCGTGAGCCGTAGATACCAAACCTAGTTGTAATGGAGCTTACAATTCTAATGTATTGAATTTTACAACTCTTCCGTAATAATCCCGGTGCTTTTCTTTTAGGACCAACAGAAATGAGTGCTTTTAAGGTATTTAAAAGTAAGCGATAGCAAACACTGCAGATCAAGGTGAGGCTGGGAAATGCATCTACTGAATTTCAAACCCAGTTCTGTCTATGGAAAGCACAGCCTCAGGTGGGTCGGTGCTTGCTCTGTGCCTTTCCCCTGCCATCTGCAAAATTGTAATGGCAGTCCTCGGGAAGACTGGTTGATGAGTAATATTTTAAGCACTTTAATACCCTTCAGTTGAAAGCATTTACAAAAGTAATACATAGTATTGTTAATAATACATCTAATATAGTAATATGAAAAAATAATATTGTATTTATCAACTGGATAGAGCTCTGATCAACCTGGCCTGGTCTCATAGCTGACCCTGCTTTGAGCTGGAGATCAGCCTGCAGACCTCCTGAGGTCCCTTCCATCCAGAGTGATTCCGTGACTGCATAATTAATACACCATAATTTCATAAGGCAAACTTCTATTAAGATATAGCCTATGGAAATCTACAAAACTAGCCGCACTTCAACAGATTGACTAGAGTCCCTCGGTTTTTACTTTGATTACTATCAGAAAATGGAGAAAATCTTGCCTTCGTGGGTTTTTCACAGATTGTTTCATTGAAGGGGAACGAAGAAGATCAACACCGCTCATTTGTCTTCACACAGTACATAACTTGAGTGTGCTGCTCCCCACGCGCAGAGCGGCAGCACCGGTGTCTTCAGTTCTCGGGTGGCGGGGTTGACTTGTTTTCGCTCCCTCTACTGGCAGTCTGATTGTGCAGCGAAGTATTGCGCGGTTAGCAAGTATGTGAGACATAGTCTACGTTACAGATGTTTTCAGCATGGGCGCTTTGTTTGCTATGTGGCATTTTATGGACCTAGCTGGCATTCTGAATGTAATCTTGTAGTGTTTGGGTGACATCTGCATACTGATATCTGACATTTGGATTCTTTTATTGTATATTTTTCTTCTCAGTAGTGCTGGTTGTTTGAAATGAAGAAAATGCCTTATACAACTCCTTTATATGCCACTTTACACTAGAAAATAATCTAATGTCCAGATTCAACAGCCTCATTTTGAAATGAACAAGGTAAAAAACAGGCATGGTGTGTGCTCTGGAAAAAATAGAGGACAGGAGAGATGGAAATCTGTGTGTAACTTTTACTCTTTCACTGGGAATCATTTTGAAGAGCGCTTCTCCACGTTTTTTAGCAGTCTCTCTGTGACCTGTCGTTCTTCTAAAGCTCCTTCCACCAACCCCCAATTTTAGTAGCATTTCTGTGAGGCTTTTAGAGAGGGCTCCATGACTGGGAAGTGTTTTGTTAATAATTTGCCCTGTCTGCATGAGTTATATGGAGTATAGAGGACATTTTATTTATTTTTAACTAAATTACTCCATTTTAAAGAAACTACTGGAGTAACTTTTTGTTTTTAATTATTCCTATTAACTTTTTTATTGATTTCCAGGTAAACTAATTTTTTCTTGTTGTAAAAATATCCTATGATCAGGAAATCTAACTCTGTTCTGGCTTGGATGTGTCATTATCAGTTATAAAGATTCTGCAGATGGAAATTATGTTGGTGCATGCACTGGAATAGACGCCAATTTCTAATATCAGATAAATAGTCTGGTTTTGGTTAATTGGTGTAAAGACTTATTTTTAAGCATTAGAATTACAATATTAGAATTGTAGCATACCAGGGAGCAGATCTGTTGACTAAGTACGCTACACCTTTTCTGACCCTGTTGACCATTTTAGAATACTGTGAGATACTTTTTGCAAAGAAACGCTTAACTACTGACACGTATATGTTCTTACATTCTAAAGAGACAATTTTTTTGGCTCTCTATCACATAGTACATCGGGCTGAATTGTTTTGTGTTTGCATACCTTTTATTTTTAATTTGAGTACTATTTCTCTGCAAGCTTAGCCATAACAACATACTGTTTCATTGGGGCAGTAAGAACTGTAAACCAGTCAGTTGTCACTAATTAGCTTATATGGGAGATTTAATGCTGAAGATTCCAGTTTTCCAAAATGATACTCTATGAAGCACTGTCTTCATTGGGGAAAATAGCTACTATGACTACTCTTCTGTAATAAATTGTTTTGTTGTAGCTACGTTGGATTATAGATTTATGCCAGTGAGATTTCTGGGATTGTGAAGACAAACTTAGTAATGATAAAAAAAAAAAAAGGTTGAACTTTCCTTTTTGGACACATCTTCTGAGTTGTAATGCTACTTTTGTACAAACTTGAAACCTCAGCACAATATTACATGTTTATGTGTATGTCTTTGTAAAGAAAAAAGGTAAGTTTAGTAGCAGTAATAGTGTTTTGATCCCAAAAAAAATCTGTGTGGATAGATTTACGCTTTCTTTGTAAGAGTGCAGTTTGACTGCACTAGAATATACTTGGTAGTACAAATGAAGGGTTTGAAATTAGTAATAGTTTGAAAACTACTTTAGTTACTGGGGTTTTTTTTCCCAAATTATTGGTCTCTGTGGAGCAGTAAAAGTGATCACAAAGCAATGAGAAAGAAATAAATCTACAAAGAAACCTGCACGATTTTTGCCCAAGCAAACCAGCTTCCTTTTGAGCTCTGTGCTGGCACAGTTGTACAATAAAAAGTGGATTTTTTGCTGTTCATAAGCAATAAAAATAATTTCACAACTGTAATGAATGCACTTCCTATGGTACATTTTAATTATATGCAGCTAATGATGGCGTAGCTCGTAATTTCAAAAATTGTTTCAATGGCATTTATGACTTGGTGTAAACACTCATATGTCATAGGATTATTTGAAAGAACTGGAACTTTGAGAGATGTCAGGTTTGCCGTGTTGAGAAAAGTGACTCATTATACAATAGGTGCTAGTTATCAGGAGTAGATTGTAGAGCACATTTAGGCTACAAATATTAGAGTCAACAGATTTACTTAAAAAAAGAGGTATTACTGGATGTCATTTAAAAAAGCATATATTAGCCTTGAAAGTTTCCAGACCACTAAACTGGAGAATCCAGGCTATGTCATGATTCAGAAGCATTTAAAATATGAATCAGTCTCTTCTGCATCTCAAAAGTGAAAGTTATAGGGAAAACCACCTTTTCTATAAATTGATTTACCAGCACAGATCTTTAGAATTGTAACATCATACTGTAAGCAAATTAGGAGTCTTAGGAGCAAAAAATCATTTAGTCAGCAAATTTTCTCTTTCATGAGTTATTTTCAAAGGTCAGAAGGTGACCGTTACAGTCAAAAAATAGTAATTTGTACAGGAAAACCTTCCCAGATGAGATGCAACCCTGTCCTAAACCTCTGAGTTTGCAGCCTAAGTTTCCCAGAGCTGCTGGGTGACTGTTGGGCGTAAGGTAAAGCTGAGCAAGAACTATTTGGAAAGAAACATAGACTCATCTTTTGCCTTTTTTTTTTAGTTATACCATAATTTTTCACTAGAAGTTAAATTTCTTTGATTTAGAGGAGGGAAGGATTCTGCTTTAAAACATACCAGATCTTATGGATCCCAGGAATCTTAGGACAGACTTTTCGCACTCAAGACAGCTGGAGCAGCTGTAGATTCCCCACTGAAATGAAAATGCTACAATTCAAGATTTAGAAAGGTAAAAAGTGTGACCAGAGCATTAAATAGAAGGGCCATATGATACCAAAATTAAGCTCTGTGTTTATTATAAAGAAAATCCTAGTTGTAGAAGGGAAAAAAATGAACTTGTTCCACCACTTTCTTTTTTCCTCAGGAGAAAACAGAATATATCCTAGGTAATAAATCTGTTTTATGGCTCACATGAGAAAGGGTGGAGAAACTCCCATTATTTTCTTCCCAGAAATTGAAATGCACATGAGCTAACATGGGAGACACTGGGATTTTCATCCAGCAAATGCACAGCTGGCTTCTGCTTTTGTTATTTTTCTAAGCCTAATAATTTTTCATTTGATTAGCTGGTGGCTGACAAAACTATCACTTGCTCAGTGTTTTGTATATTTAGTAGAGTAGGTGTGATGCAAAAAAGGTATTGTAATACATACCCAGAAGCATAGTTCAACTTGTTCACTTGATGAGAAATTTCTACTTGCCTCTCCTTAAAATGCAAGTTTCTATCATCAGAATTTGAGTTTGAATACCAAGAAAGTAACTTCCTGAGAAGTAGAAGCAGGAGAATTGTGTAAACATTTGAGGATTTTTTTTTTTTAATTCGCATTATAGAATTGCATGATGCTCTACGCATATAAATAAATTGTCAGGAATCAGCTGGCAGTCTACAGTGTCAATTTTGCCATGAGAAAGTGGTGAGGCTACTTGAGGGGAAAAAAGTCCTAGTTAGTGTTAGGAGGTGGGAGAGGTAGAGCTCCAAACAAGGTCTATCAAGGATTTTAAGTGTACACAGGGTGAGCTTTGGAGAAGACCCATGGACACACTTAATGTGAAAAAAAACCCAAAACCAAACCACAAACCCACCCAAAACAATGAGACAAAATGATAATGTGAGCACAGACATAAATGTGGGAGAACAGGAGCCATCTAGGACTGAGGTTGCTCAGAGCCATGTCTGTGCAGACCTCTGTAAAGCCGTGGATTCTCAATTTGAAATCAGGAGGGAGAATGGCCTACCACAAAACAACTTCTTGTGCCTGCTGCAGAATAAAGAAAACATTCGAGAACCCAGTATACTGGTCTGTTTTGCATTGACCATTAATACCAGGGACAAAGCAGATTGGTTTCTTCTGTATTGACTCTCCTGGTGTTTGAAGTGCTAAGCTATGCCAAAAGCTTGCTGTCTTTGTTGTCCTGGGCAAAGCAATGCTAACACCTTTGCTAAGTAAACAGCAGAGGAAGAAGAGTGTAGTTTTATCCCAGATTGGTAGGTCTGTGTCGTTCAAGCGTTTAGTGTGTTTCTAATTGTTATTTTCAAAAATTCCAAAACAAATTGACGTGTTCTGGGGGCAGGAGAGTATGCGGGCTATCTGCTTCCACTTGAATATTGTGTGATGTCTTTTCTGGTTTTACTTTGTAGTCATTTATAAATGGTAGATGTTCAAAACCATGTAAGAAATTTTTAAGTGAAATGACCTTGAAGCTACAGGTTCATTACAAAGTCCAACTTCTACCTAATTTGAGGTCGGTTTTGTGTCCTTTCATACAGTGGCTGCCTGGGGAAGGAATGATTTTGTGAAGATTAGTAGAATCTATATACTATGTATCTATGTTCTGACCTAGCTCCGTTGCACTCGCTAAATAATTGTTGACAAGTTCAAGCTCTGTAACTAGAAGGTTATGACTTTGCTAAATGCCATGAACCGATGTATTTTCACGGATAAGGAAAATGACCTTAATGGAAGAATATGAGACTACTGAAGTTGCAGTAGATCATCATGGGAGCTCTCTTTTGGTTGTCTCTCTCTTAGAGACTTGATGTCTGCTAGGGATCAGAATACTTGGTGTATGGGACTGTCGCTTGGGTCATGGAAATGTACGAGCCTGTGTCAGTGCTGGCTGGTTCCCACTGGGTGTTGCCCAGTGCAAAGGCCCTTGTAGCGGTCTCTCCAGAGGAAGTATAATCAGTGCAGCCAACTTCACTGTCTGCCTCCTTTTTCCTCCATCTGCCTTGTTAGAATTTGCATCTCTGGCCTGCCAGTATTTAGCTATTTGCTCTAATAAATTTTCTCTTCTGTGATGGGCCTGTTTGACCTTCTGAAGCTGTACTTTGAATTCTTGCACCTGTGTTAGACCCTTTGATTCCTTTGTCCTCTGACATATGAGATGATGCCACGTTGGTTCCCAGCTGGGCGAACGTGTTACTGTGTGACTGGAGGGGATGTGTTCCTGGCATGCAGCTGGGGATGCTGCTGGTTAGTAGAGGCCCTTGGAGCAGAAGGGGCTTGCTGTGGTGGCACACGCTTTTCCTGCAGCGCAGCACCATGGCCTTTCTTTTGCACTCTGATCCCTTGTCCCAGGTGCAGGGGGCTCTCCACCCAACTTGCAGTAGGTTGCAGAGAGGGAGGGTCTGTAGTGCTGTGCCGCATAAACAGGTGATACACAGTCTTAACTGCAGAAAGGTCTCTAGCCTGGTACTGTTATACAGCGTTTATGTTCTTTGCATGCGATTTGCCAGGTCTGCTGTTGGTAACGGTTTGACCTTATCGAACAAGGCTCTCAAATTTGAGAGTAATTGGGAACATGTGAAACATTCAGGACTTTTTTAATTTTTACTTTTTTGGTTGGTTTTTATTCTTCCTAGTCGTGTGTTTAGGCCCCCCCACCTTTCACTTCAACAATTGAGGGTGTTGGTTACTTCCTCCTGCGTCTGTGTAAGAAAAGCTTTTTATAGTCCGTTTTTCCAGCTGGCGTATGTACTTCCTCCATTGCAGCTTAACACATCATTCTTCCCACTCCCTCCCAACCACTGAAGCTAATGGAAGACCTTCAGGTTTTTTTATTTATAATAAAAATGGAGCTGTGGGGTTGGGAATGGTCATTATTCCTGCTTCAAAATGTGTTCTTCGACAAGTTGTGTTTTGTTCTTGGTAAAGGAGAAGCATGTAAGGAAGCAAAGAATAATCAGCTGTATTTAGTTTACAGGACAGTTAGTCTGAACTGGACATTTCCAGCTCAGTTTTTGTTTGGCTGAAAATCTAGCTAGAAAAACAAAAGTTTGTCAGAGACATGAATGGAAGTGGGGTGCATTCTATTTTTTGACAAAAAAAATTCTTAATGTAACGCCAAATGTGAAGAATTTTTCAGTGTCATCCATCCCAACTTCCGCAAGGATCACAGCTGAGGTGAAGGCAGTCTAGGATCTCCACATCCACCCATTATTTTGCCCTGTATGGATGAGTCTGGCACACTGACAGCACGTGAGCCTTGCAAATTTGGAGCTGTGCTGGAGGTCTTTCTTTTAAGCAACATCAGTTACACCAAGAAGGTAGGAAGGTGGTGTGACCACTTTCCCTTCATTGACTGACAGAGGTATCCCTGTTCAGGACAGCATGCACTGCATCCTGCTTAAGGACAGTACAGCGTCTGGTTTACCACGGCTTCACTCCTGCTTGCTGGATGTTTTTATCACCATTTGTCCAGGACTATTATTTAGCCCCAAAATAGAATGAGTAATATTTAATATTGCAGTCTTTTTTCACCCTCTATGATAGATAGCTTATTGAGACTATCTACTGGGAATATCCTTTATTTCCTATGTTTTGGATGATATTTCTCAACAAAGGTTATGTTTTGGAACTAATTTTCCAGTTAAAATGATTTTTTTAATATAATCTTGCAAGGTTTTCCAACACTAATGAACACAGCCCTGGTCCTTCAGTGGAGAGGCATGTGCAGACATGGCCACTGTGGACTGAACTACCTCACTGCTTCAGATCTTTAATTTTTTTAGTTTCTATATAAGCCTTTGTTTTTCCCAAGTGACTAGCTTTAAGGTGACATGGTAACTCTAACCCAGTCAGGGCAGGAATTCACTCTTCTCTTTTTCCATATACTAGCTCCACTGTAAGCTTGCAGCAAAAAAGTTGATCTGAGGGACGCAGAGCTTAATTACGACACTGGGCCTGAGAATCCTTGCACCTTAAATCTCATGTCTCGCCATGGGATGTCTAAGGTCCTGACAGGTCATTTTTTAGCTCCTTTTGTATTCTGTGATTACCCTGTGAAAATAACATTTTAAAGGCACTTGCTTATTTTATTGCTCCACTGCTAAATAATTGAAATTGGCACTTAGCATTTAATTATAGTGATTTTATACCATAAATATTTAGTGCCTGACGATGTAATTGGGCATTTTTATAATAAACCCCTATTTTTTAAAATAAGGGGAAAATCTTTGAAATTCATGCCTTCATGCTTGTGCCCATTAAATGTGGTTATCATTATCTAGTGACAGCGTATGTTCTTCCTAACTAGGATTCTCTTCTCTTTCATGCTGATACTATCTCCATGCTAGATTATTCCTGTCCCTAGTAGCACCTCGGGGCAGGAGCGGGAAGTAAATGTGTCCCATATGGCCGCTTTAGACAGCAGTTTTGGGTGTGGGGAGATGGGAAAGGAGAGACAATGGGGTGGAGAGACAATGGGGTCTTCGTGCCTGATCCTTCCCTCACTGTCATATAAGTAGGGCAAGCAGAGGGGGAGCAGGGCCATGGCTTTTTGTACTATCAAGCCAGTTGGGAGTAACGTGGGAGTACATTGCATTCGGGGGGGGGGAATTATTTGTTCTCCCATGCGAGAGGAAGGGAGCCAGGGAGGAACTGTGACTCTGAGTCACCCGTTCTTCCTGGAGCGCCTCCTGGGGTGGTGCCGCTACATGCAGCCCAATACAAGACTGAGCCTGAAGGCTTGAACTAGCTGATTGCAAATATTTTACAGAAGTCTTATTTTCTGGTAATTACTTTAATATGATTCAGTGTTTTCTCTTTTGTCTGATCTTGTTGATGAGCCTTCATGCCTGATCCTTCCCCCGCTGTCATGGGAGCAGGGCAAGCATTCCCATACCGTCTGTACCATTTTTGCTGTGTTTCGCCTCTTGGTTTCAGTGGCTGTAAGTGCATTTTGAAGCATTGTTGCTGTTTGATACAGCAGACCAAGAGTGTGTCCTTGCAGAAAAATGGCTGATCCTGGACCTGTTCTTGTAAAGCCTTTGAAACTACTAAGCTGATTCAGATAGTGGGGACAGAGCGGTTTGCAGAATTGGGGTCCGGGTACTGTTTACCAGTTCACATTCCTAGTGATTCCTGAAATTAGAGCTCCTGTGGAAACCTGGAACTTTGCTTCCGAGGCAAGTGTTGTGTATGAACTGAGTCCAAAGCACCCAGTGTTCAACAGATACATGAAGAATGGCTAGGATTTAAGTTCCAGTGGGTCACCAACAGTATTTACTAGAGACTAATAATAGCAGTGAACAGACTCATTCCATTCCCAGATCTCTAGGGTTTTAAAAATCCAGCAGAACCAGCAAAATACCTAAAGCCCAGGCACTGAAATCCAGCCAAGTTTTGAAAAGATTACAGTGGTAGCTTCAATTAAATATAAATTGTGCACTTTAAATGTACAACTTATTTAAAAGGAGTTATTTTGCCAAACCATAAATGTACCAATAACTAAACCAAGAAATAACAGATTAAGAAATCTAAGTTTATAAGGTTTAGAAAAAACCTATCAGATATTTTTAATGCTTTTGTTTAACGATGTGATTCCTATTTAATCCTAGTTAGACCTAATTCATACATACATATCTTTATAGCAGGCTGTACACTTCTCATAAGCAATTGACTGGTCTGTGTTACGGCATTGTTCAACACAGGTGAGGGGAGAGAGGTGTAGAGTACAACTCACTTGCATAATCTTTTGCATATAGTAGGAAAAAATCCGTCTCACATTATACCTATAAGAAATACATGGGTGCTCATAATTCATATTATCCCATAAAATTCAGAAGATCATTCAGAGCCTGCAAATGAAGGTAATTTATGTATAAAACCTCATCCATGAAGAATTTATTGCCATAGCAGGTATAACATACTTTGGCACAGACTTCTTCGCTGAAATTAGTACTTGCACACTTGAAAAAGGAACATACCAAAGACCTTGCAGGTTAAACTGTAATCTGGTTTTATACAAAACACATTATTATGAAGACTTTTGTGTTTGAGAGAGCTAAAGCCGGTTGCTAAGTTAATGTTCCATGGCTGTTACAGATGTGTGTGAACATCTTCACTATGTGAGTAGTCTCTGTAAAATCAGTGTTAGTTCAGTGGTGCTACCTTTGTGTAATTATTGATGTATGTAAGTATTTTGGACCTTCGTGGGAACTGAGGAAACTGCAGAAGTACATTTACATAAAACATTCTAATGTGTAGCGTCTAAAAATGAATATTCTGCTTTGCAGAGGTAGTTTGCTAGCAATGTCATGAAATCCAGATCTCATTTCCTCCTGCAAGGACTGCACTGGGAACACGGGGCCTCATCTTCCTCTCTGCACTTGGGCAAAACTGCCAGATAAAGGCCATGGGATCCATCCATCTCGTTGCCATTTTGAGACAGAGGCATTTCTGGGTGACCACAGGGAGATGTGGCTCCTGTGTCCCGGTAGGTTCTTGCTGCTAGACTTGGGCATGTGGTGGCAGAAGCGAGGCCAAGGCAGGGCTGTGGTTACATTGCAGCGATGTTGTGCGCAGCCTTGGGGAGATTTCAGCGCTGTCTCCTCAGTGCTTGGGTGGCTCATGCAGCTGGAACAAAGATATATTTCCTTTTGTTCCTCCTGCTGGGGTCTGATTTCTTTTTTCTTTTGAGATTACATTGTGCACATATGCTTTTATACTTGTTGCCTCTTTTTGACCCGAACACTTTTACTTCCATGAAAGTTAATGACGTGAAATAAAAATCAAGAGAAAAAGGCAACCCGTTGCCACTCCAGCATTTCCATGTAGTACAAAGTAGCCTTAAAATAGGGAAGGATCTGGTTTACTGTAAAATATGCCACTTAAATGCACGTAGCTGGGAGTGGAGAGAAACAGCTGCTAGCATGATGTATTAGAGGGATTTTGGCCCAAGTCAGCAAGAGAAGCTACAGGGCTTATTGCTATAAAAATGGACCAAAGCTCTCAAGCATTGATGTAGAGCGGATAGGACCTTTAAAATTCTTCCCCAAAAGATACACAGTGGCGTAGGGAAGCAGTCTGCTAGGCTTGGATGGACGGAGAACATTATCAGTTCCTCTGGGATTTTAACTAGTAATTCCAGGAAGTCTAGGTGTTTCAGGAAGTGCTAATAAAATATTATGCTATTTCTTCCGGATGTAGATCCTTGGACAGTACACTTACACTTAGCCTTTTCTCTGTTGGCTTGCCTTGCAGCAGAAATCCTAAACTACTGAGAGCAAAGAGAACTTCCTTTGCCAGGTGTATTAGCTGGAATTATATCTGTTGCAGAAAGAAGTAACTTCTCTCTTGAAAGTGACGTGATTTTTGAGGTCAGTGAAGATTTATCTCGTCAAGGATGCAATTTTGCTACTAAGGAAAACCTCATTGGGCTCATATCTGAAATACTGTGTTCAGTTCTCTGCTTTTCCAGGTGGATTTAGTGGAGTTAGAGATGGTGCAGAAAATGGCAACTGAAACTATCAGGAGAAATGGAACAATTGTCATATGAGGAGAGATTGAACAGGCTGGTACTCTTTAGTTTAGAGAAAGACAGATATTTATCATTGAGATTTACAAAATCATGAAAGTGATGAAAAAGCTGAATGTGAAACTGTTGCCCTCCAAATCCTGCAATGCAAGAACTAGAGGGGACTCAGTGAAGCTGGTAGGAGATCAGGTTTAAAACAAATAAAAGAAAATACTCCTTCATTTTCTGAAACTTCAGACAGTGAATTTTTTGCCACAGGAGGTAGTGAAGGCAATGGTATCAGCAGGTTCAAAAGGGATTAGACAATTTCATAGACAGCAGGACTACAAATGGACAGTGAAATTACGTGGCCTGTAACATCCGTAATACAGCAATTGCGCATGGAGGAGTATGGGGGGTAATGGACTGCAAAAGCAGTCAGGCTTCTGTCTTTTCCCTAAATAGCATCTCTAAATAGCATGCCACTGTTGGAAACAGGATACTAGGCTAGATGGACCAGTTGTCTGACCCTGCAGGGCATTTTTTTCTGCGGTACTAGAACCGTACGATGTTTTCCTTTGAAAAGTTCTCATTGTTAGTACACTGAATTCTCGTAAGGATAATCAAGAAAAAATTGGCAGCAAGTGTGTTAACACTGTATTGTTGATACCTGAAATATTAATGTATTTTGAAGTCTGATCCATTGATAGTCAAATGCCTGCCTGTTGCTGTGCATGTTACTAACATGGCATTCATTTGGAAAATATACAACTTGGAAAATTAATTTTAAGTTTGTGTGTTTATTTTTCTTGGCAGTGAGTTTTAGTTATCTCTGAAGTGAAAAGCCATCCAGGTGCAGTGAAGCTGTGTGGTGCCATGAGTACTCTAGCAGGAAGGTATGCAGGGCAAGTATGCAGGAAGATGAATCAGAGTAGTTCCTTCATGCTCCAATACTGTGTGCTACTGAGATGTCTTTGCGCTAGTTCCAAGCAGGCCAAGTTGAGAGAATGAGACAGAAGAGGGACTTCGAGCCGACCACATCCACGGATCAGGGGCCCAGAACCTGGGACGTGGTCCCTGTTCCAGGCACTGGGCTCTAGTGGCACCACAGAGCTGCAGTGGCATCCCTGCAGGTTGGGGCATCCTCCCCATGCACCCTGTTCAGTGCCTGCCCAACTCCTGATTGCTCAGTCAAGCCCTGAATATTTAGGCTACTGCTTCTTATATAGTAGCTAGCTCTTTTATTATTTATATCTTTTAAAAAAAAATCTGTTTAGATATTGTTTGTTATCAACATCTGTAGCATTTAGAGGAGACCTGCAAAGAGGAAAAAAAATATCTCTAATTCACTTTAATATAGGACACAGAAAAGTTCTTTAAAATGTTTTTTTGTAAAAAAATTGTCTTTTGTCTGCTTTATTTTTTGAAACATTAAGCATATCAACAAAAACATTCTCTGTTTTAATTCGAGTACATGGGCTTTGTTCACATGGAGACTTTTGAATATTTGTGTAGCTCCTCTGCTCTGGGCACAAGCTTTTAGTAGATACTTACACAAGCCATAAACTGTACCAGTGAAGCTCAGGTTGGTTCATTGTGTCTGAGGAAACTGGTAGTGTTCTGCTGTTGGTGAGAAATCCAGTGTAAACAAATCCTCACTAGTGGTCTCAGATGTGCTATTGGGAAACATGTTTGGCTTTTAATCAAACGAAATGGAGTGTTTGGTTCTTAAGAGTATCTTTTTTTCTCTTGTTTCAGTTAAATAAATGTTAACACAAATGAAGAGCTTAAAACTGTCGGACTAAAGCCTCAGCTAATTGAGCTTTGGTTCCGTGAGAGTTTCGATGTCATCGTCCTTTTTGTTTTCCAGTTTTCTGGGGAAGTATTTCAGCTATAGAGCAAAAATAAACAAAAGAAACCTTTTAAATCTTCTTCACTTGTAAATACATTTATGCATATTTTTAGTTACTATTTACTTCTTGCAAATTTATCTTGATCTGAAAAAAAGTTTCAGGTGTATTGTTTTCTTAACAAAAATTTGACCCTCATCTTCATAGACACAGTTTCACTATTTTTCCTATCAGCATTTAGTTCAAAGGAGCACTTCTAAGCACACAGGCAAAAAAACAGTTCTATTGTATAAAATAGAGATGTGTGTTTTATATCACGGGAGTTTAGAGAACAATGCAAAGGTCAATTGTGTTGCTTGCTCTCCTGTCACATGATGTGGGTGTGTATATGAATGCATCCCTGGAATTCCACTGTGGGATCTGCATCTTTGAAGCTGATGCTAAAATTACTGCCGAGGCTCTTCCAAAGGCGGATACTGATAGAAGATTCAATGAAATCGAAGGTCGCCGGTCTGGTAGGCGTTGAAAGATACCTGGCTATGATACTATTTCTGATTTAATAATGCGAATGGGAGGCTAGCCCTTTGTAATAATTAGGACTAATTACTGAAGAGGTGTTGACAGATGGGCTAAGAGGAAACAAACTGCCTTTATCCAGTGGCTTAGAGTCAGATTACTAGCCTTGCGTTATCTGTTTCTCAGAAAGTAGAAGCTTCAATCATTCACTAAGTCTTCAAAGGGGAAAGGGATCCTAACAATATACAGGATTTGGGATGAAACTATGAAATACGTCTTTGACTCAAAATGGCTAAATTAATCTCCTTTCCGTAAATTATCATACTTTTAAAGTTTGAGTTACAGATGGAGAATCTGATTGTAGTACTGAAAAATACGTGAAATCAATATTGATGACTGTCCTGTTGTTATTTGTTGTCACTGCTCCTGCTCATGGATTAGTCTAAACTCAGTTCCTTGCTGTTAATTATATTAATATGAATTCTTTGATTCCCTCTTATGCCATGCTTGCTATCTACCTGAAATGGAGACACGGGAAAATATTTAGTACTCTCGCGTTCACTGTTTGTTTTATGCAGATGTCATATCTGCTCAAAAAGCAGAAAATATGTCTGCCAAACTTAATTACAGTTATTTACCTTTTTAGGAGACAAGATCATGCATATTTTAGGAAGAAAACAAATTACACTATAATTGCATTTACTGAGAAATTACTCATTGATGTAGGACTTCCTTAAAAAGTATTTCTTCTCTCCTTTTGGATGTAGTGTCCATCCAGTACATCTGCATGAAGTAAGTAGGTACGATTGTCCAATATGAATGGAGTGAGCAAAGACATTCAGGAGTTAATGCTTTGTCACTAGAATGAGCACTCCGTGTGACTTACTTTAGGCAAATGATTTAAAAGTCTAGCAACCCTCCGTCTTCTCAAATGCCTGCTTTTAAGTGCATTTCTTCCCACTCTCCACCATATATAGGTCCTGTTTTTCTGAGAAGCATGAGATAAATATGGTTGCATTGAATAGCATTTATAAGAAGAGGTAGCTTTCAATTATTTATTTACTTTTAACAAAAGAGGCCTTTTAATTAGTGTTTAAATATTTATAACAGTTTTATTGTGCTGTAAAATCGGTTATACTTTGATCTAGATTTTCTGGTTTGAGATAATAGGGTTGGTAAAAGTTTTCCTAATGAATTTGGTCAGAACATGACATAATCTGATTATCTGATGAAAGACTGACACTTCAGTTCCTGCCAGCATAAAAGTGCGGTACAATAGGGGGCTGTTCAGCACACATTCAAAGGCTGGGAGTTCAAGTTCAGGTACTGCAGAATTGTTCAAAGTTGCAAATTAAGGCGGTGAAAAGTTTTGCATTTTTCACTACATTTTTGGTCAGGAGTAGTTTATCGTGGATTAGAGGAGTGAAGCTTGAAGTTACATGTGTAAACTATGTAACTCTGTTCTGTAACTTTGGTTTTATTTCTCTCCATTTGCTAAATAGTAGTTATTATTACTCCTTAAAACGTAGAGAAACTAACTGATCAGAACATGCAGACATAGGAAACAGTCAGTACTAGAAACTGGGAATTAACCATCATCAGTATTCAACTGCTGTTAAATGCGGGACCAGCTTTTTATTAGTATTGCTCACATTTTAACAATTTAACTGTTTAACATATGATTACTCTTATCTCAGAGCCTTGGAGATGAGCATATTTAACTAATGCATCCTATGGGCTTATGCAAAATGGAAATAAACTTATGTGATCAAACTGGCATGAAAGAACAATTGTAGGTTTGTATCTAAAGTGTAAGCTTAGCCTAAACTGTTAAAATAAACATTTTTTTTTTTTAAATTTGATATTCAGGTAACATTTGCCTTGTAAATGTCACTCCTGTTTGCACTGGAATTATAGTGATCCTTAATAGATTTCTTGGACCAGTTTGCTCTCCAATAACTTGGCTTATCCAAATACTTATGCTGTATTGGATGGGAATCCTAATAGACAAATGACACATACTATTAGTAATTAAGTTTGAATTTTGGGGAATATTTCATAGCATAAAAATACTTTATAATCTGTAACTTTGACTCATATATTTAAAAGTGGTATACATAACACTAAGTCTTTCCTTTTTTTAAATACTGAAGGGGTTCTTGGAGAAAGTAAAACGTATGTACCGAATGGTATGGTCACTACTGAAACGCAGTTGCTTCTGACCTTGAGAGTTCACCTGAATAAGGATTTAAAGTTTTAGCCTAATGAATTGATGCAGATTAAAGTAATGTCCACATTGCTTTGTTTCTTCAAATACTATGTGGTGTTTGAATCTCACTGGCCGTGGGAAGGGACTGCCAGGAGTCAATGAGTGGAGTCCTAACCGCAGTTCTAGTGACTGTGCCACCTTGGGAGGTCACGTACTGTCCCTGCCTCAGTTTCTCCATCTACAAAGAATGACCCACAATAATGCTGGTCTCAGAGGCATGCTGTAGTTTACACAGAAGCAGAAACCTTCTAAAGAGAGAATGCTTTGTGAAATACTGCTGTAATGAATGAATCCTGCAAACCCTTCCTCATTTGAGCAGTCTCACCAATATCATCTAGCAGTTTGGACGGGTGCAGATCAGATCAAAAGTCTGGAATTTGAAGCATGAGCTGGACACAAATAGGAATTACCTTGGTTATTTAATATTCCTTCTGTGTTTACGTCAATTTATCCCATTTGCTATTTGCAATTTCAAAGTATATTTTTTAACTGTTATGAAATGAATGTTGAGAATATAAACAGAGTGGGTAGGAAACAGGTACAATATTCTGATATAAATGTACCTCCCACTGTGGCAATGCTGGTAAAGTACTTAGCCTGTTCAATTAAGTGCAGAAACTTTTTTCCCTCTTTTAACGCACATGTATTTTGTGAACGTATTTTGTACTTTTTTTTTTAATTCTATGAAATGTAAACTGTGTGATTAAAGTAAAAGGAAATATTTTGGAAAGCACTGTCAGAACTCAACTTGCAGTGCAATTTAATTGCCTACCTCTGCAAGGCGTCTCACTCTTGGTAAGGCGTATACAATAGGGGGTTATTTCATAAGCAGAAGAAAGCATACAGCCAGGAACACGAGCAGAAGGTTTAAAAGTACATGAAAAGTAGATTGCTTCGTTGTGTCTTCATAAAAGTCACTACTCAGTATCTTCTCCAACCAAATGTGAATTTCAGGGACATTCATATTCAAAGAAACTTGAGGACTTCTGACTGTAAACGACAGTCATTTTTACTTCAAGCATGGCCAAAGCAAAATAAAATACAACATGACTAATTCTGTGTATAATAAAATATTTGTATCTATTTCTTCCATCGGAGTTTAATACAAATATAATATTTATAGAGTAAGAAAAGAATGTGTATACTTTGGTTTTAGTTGAATCTAAGGTAACGATGCAAAATTAAAATTCAGTGTCTTGTTATACTTACTGAGATATTAAAATGAATATAATTTTAAGATAAGTATGAAAATGGGTTTTGGTCTCTTTCTCCCTTATTGTTGACTGTATCAGGCCAGATTCTGAGCAGAGCCCAATGTCAATGGAAACAAATCCATTTCTAGCAGCTCTGGACGTGGTCCTGTACATCAGGAATCAATTGATAAGTCATTGTGAGATGTATTTTAGAAGTATAAGTTAATTTCCTATAGGTTGTATTTTTATTATGTAATATCATGTTACATATACATTTCCTTAATATTAAAAACTCTTAAGTTCTATTTCACACTTTGAAGAAAAAAGTGTAGAAGATAAAATGTCATCCGATTTGTGCTGTGTTTCATGTTCCTGTGCCTTATGGGAGGAAAAGAAAAGTAATAGAACAGACAAATAAATAAACGTGGTGTTGAAACTGGCATGACAGTTTCTGCTCTTGCGCAACGGAACTGCAATCAATTTATTGTCTTCATTGGTTAAATGCCAGAATAACAGTATAATATTATACAAGAGTAGATTAATTAAAGTGTAATTAGAATGGAATAAATTAAATAATCATAAAAGTTTGTCATGGGAAAAATATGTGTTTAGAATTAATTAGTTTTCAAATAAAGTGATATTTTAATTGCTCAGAGTTACAGAATCCTTAATTGCAGACATATAATTCTGGCCCAAATAACTTCAGTTGCTGTAACAACTTGATATATTTCTTCTCTGTCAGTTCTTTTTAATAGTTTGTTACTAAACAAGATTATTGCAAGAAATGTCTGCTAAAATGTCTGGAAGATGTTTAATTAAGCCCATGCTATCTGAGGACATTATTAGCTCTTGGAACCAAAAGATTTGTAGCTGATGCTGCACTATGCAGCACCCCTAATTAAGGAGGATGGGCAGACAGAGCCCTGTGGCTGACAGATTGCTATGCATGGCTGAACTAGAGGCTACTCAAAACAATCTTTTGATGGTCCTTGGCTTATCAATTTTCTGCTAGATTACAATAATTTATCAAGTGTACAAACTTAAATTCATTTTAGGTCTGATGGTATGGTTTAGAGACAGTTGTATAAATACTTCTTTTCATTTGTATTGTGCATTTTCATGTTCTTCAATTTTTCAAAGTGATTAGGCATTTGTTGTCTTTTTTTTTTAATTAATTTTATGAAGAGTGTGTTGCAGAGCTGAACTACTATGGGCTTTTATGCCTGTTTTACTTCTCCAAACAAGGCTGGCTGTAGTTACATCATTGCACTTTACCAAGCAATTAATGGTTTCAGAAAGTAAAACAGATGGGTGTCTTTTCCCTCATCTGCAAAATGAACCTGTTTATGAAACACTAGAATTTCATCTGTTTCAGCTGTATTTCATGCTGTATTTTAGACTCCCTTATTAAAAGCTAGTGCAATGATATGTGAGGCAGGGGCTCTCATGTTTTCAGACCCCGTATTTTTGGCATAAGTGTATTCATGATACTCGGCTGTCTCCAAAATGTTTACTTCAGTAAGATTTGCAATGCCCAAAATGTTTAACTGTGTTAAAAAAGGTCAACCAGCTGATAGCTGAAGGCGAATATGTCAGAATGAAAGACTGAAAAAAAATTATCAGTCCGACACAGTGGGAGTATTAGGATGATTAATGTTTATGTTAATTTATGGCTTTTACATATTGATTAATAGCTTTTTGTTTCAGTGACCAAAATGTATAAGTGGCAATGAGATCCATATGCTAACTCGGTGTCTTTCAAATAATTACAGTCATTCTTAGTTTTGTTCCCATGCTGAATCTATGTTTTCATACAGAAAATAATTATTGTACAGTGACTTTTTTAAAAATTGCAGATGGAAGTATTTGAAAGTGAACCTGAAGACACAAGCCCGGGTTTCAGTATTCCTGAAGGTTACACACTTGACATTTATATATATTTTTCTTGCAAACTTCATTACCTAAAATTGTAATATATTTTGGTTTAGCCTCATTCAGTTAGGGGATGCTTAGAGACAAAAAAGGTGCTAACACTGCGAGAAGCCATTATCTGAGTGGAAATCATTAAAAATGTGTTGCATTGCGTGATGGTTATTAGTCATTTTCTTTTCTGCTCCCATAAGATTTCTTGGCATATCACCAATCGCTGATAAGCAATTTTGTTTGCTATCTGTCCATTGACTATTACAATTAAAATGTGGAAACTTCCATCATCCATTGTGTAAATGTCAGGAGAGGAGGTAATTTTGGGGAGCTCCTGAGAGAGGATGAACTCCTAAGTTCCCTTAAAGTCAATGGGAAATGGAGGTTCTCAGCACTTCTCAAAATGAGACTTTTGAAGTGTTTTTCTGAGCAGGCAGTCATTGTTAGTCATTAGAAATTATTTGGTGACTATTTAGAATGAAAGCTCTGACAGCGTTTAGTGTTCCCAACCTATAAAAGGAAGAACTCTTGTCAGTTGTAATGTTGGCTGTGTGGCAACAGGTTTATGATATCAGTTAATAAAGGATTGTATAGCTAGGTCATATAAATCATTGCATTCTCTTTGACATTGATGTGTCTCTGACGAGCAAGTTTTGCAAGCAAGAGAATTCTATCTAGAAATCTATCTACAGTATCTAGATACTGTATTTTCCAGTGCAAGCACAAGCACACTAATGAATGCTTCCAGTCCACTGTTGTGATTTTTTTTCTTTTTTTTTAATTATTTTTTTAGGTTTTGAAGTCGCATGCGAAATATAAATATATATCACTGTGCTTAATCTCTACTTTGGTAGTCATAGGTAGGTAGTAATATGAAGAGTAACCAATTTAAGAGAAATCATTTGGTTATCCTTACTCCTGAAAATTAAGAGTGCTTTATTAGTACATTTTACTGGTTAAATCAGAAATTTCTACTAATTCTAATTTCTGCTTGAAATCAATTTCTTGATTTAAAGTTTTCTACTGATTTCTAATTTCTACTTGAAATAAATTATTTTTTAAATTAGCTTTACAGAAATCCTAGAAGTATAACACAGTTTATATCTTAATTTAGCACCAAAGATAGCAAAGGGAGCTTTAAACCGAAAGCTGCGGTGTTAGTCGACTGATGAGTGAATTTTCATATATTCTGGGGCTCTGACCTTTGCAAGTACTTGTGTAGCACTCCCACATCTCTTGATCTGTGCAGACAGTTGCTATACAAGCTTCTACTGATTTTACTTTTACTAGTGCATGTTTCTGCCATTGCACACAACAGACATACCATGTGTTTCGGAGGAGTGGGGTAAGAATGTGAAAAGCAGCCTGCCTGCCTTTTAATTTTGGATTTTAACCGAAGTGGCTGTTTCATTCTTCCCTAAGTGTTTTGTATGTGTTAGCTTGTTACAGGACACAAAAAGGTATTTCTTTGTACAGTCGGTTACTTTTCACCTCAGGTGCAAAGAGATTTCTTCAGATGACTGTCTCACAACATCCCTTTCTATTGCTGACTTCCCTGTTTCAGTGTGTTCGGTCATTTTTTTATTTGTACATGCAAAATGAAAGGCTGGGCTTTTCATTTGTCACAACACATCTGAAGAATTACTTGTTTACCTAACCATATACCCACTTTCAGACCTTTTGTAGTCAATAACGTATAAAAATTCACTTTTGCAGTTAGATGAGGTGAACTTTAACTCATTCAACTTGTGCAGATTTGTCTGGCATCTCTTTTAATTATGTATGGAAATGCTACTCATTAAATGGATTCTTAAGAGCCCTAAACTCTTGTTCTCCGCTTCCTAGAAGTGCCATATAACCTGGCAGCACTTTGTATCAACCAGGGATGTCCAAGATGTTTCCAAGTCCCGCTCTGTTCTGGCGTAATTCAGTGAAGTGAGCAGGTGCTGTTGGGACCTTCCTGATCTATCTTTGCTACTCACGTAACTCGCACACCAGCAAGGCGATAGTTGGCTGCGTGAGGAAGGGCCGCGGTATTCACAGGCAGGCGTGTTGTAAGGGTGTTTGTTGGGCAGAGGATAGTTTATAGTTTCACCACTATGAAACCCAGTTGTCTGCAGTGGGTTACAGGCTGGAAACATGGGAATATTGTGTTTGGAAAGCTCATACGGCGAGGGCTGCCTGCTGTATTTTAACACTGGAGATCGTAAATGTAATGGAAGAAAGAAAATTGTTTGCATTGCACTATTAATTTGAGGGAGTCTTATTTCCACTGACTTCCTCCGCAGTTACAGCTAGTGACCCACTTCGAAAACACACTCATGCACTAGAGCTATGCTATACAACGTGGCAGAGTGTCACAAAACTTTTGAGCGAGTGCAGATAGGCACAGAAGTGCAGGCTAAAAAAGGGCTTTTGTATGAATGAAAAAGAAACAGCCTGGAAAGGGGGAAGAACAATTTATTCACATCTTTCTCAACTCATTCTTTGCTCTGATTTTTCCTTTGGGAGGGTGGCACCTGGTAGACTAGGAATTTTAAAAAAATAAGAGGATTTCATATATCTGTGAGCACACCTGGATGTGTTGAATATTTTGCAGTAGTAATTATGTCTGCACACCTGCTGGTTTCAGTCCCAAATCAGTTTGCCAGACATGCCTAGAGAGATTTATTTCTCCTATACCTGAAAAAGTTCTTCTACCGCTGAGTTTTTACTACTCTAAACAAGCCTAAAGAAAAAAAGAAGAGGATTTTTTCTTGTCATTGCTTGAGCCATTGGTATCTCAAACTGAACTGTGGAGTTTGTAGGGGGAGGAGGGTGTTTGGATGATATTTTAATAGCAATTTGTTTTTGCTTCAACGTGTGATAGAAATACAAGTGACAGGAGTGGGAACAGGAGAGTTGCTGAATTCTGCTGGAATTTTTCCTGTGGGAATCTGTTAATGTTTTTAATTCTCTGAGAGATTTTTCTAAGGTAATCCTTTTGACATTTACATATTTTAAATTACTCTCATTAAATAAAAGCTTAACTTTTTTATATCAAATGCTGAAGTGATGATACTGGAATACCACTGCATAGAAATTCAAATGGTTTGAAGATTATTCTAATTGCAACCTAAACAAAGTAAGTTTTGTGAGGGATATTAATAGTGAATTGTTCTTTAAAATAACGTAATTTTGAAGGAAATTCAATTGGTTTGGCATTTAGTAGAAGCATTTTTTTAGACAAAACCCTTTTTAGTACCTAATGTGTGGTGCGCATAGCCATTTGCTAATTGAAACACTAATTTGAACAGCTGGGGTTTCCACTCCTCACTCGTGTAGCAAATATAATCTATGCAGGAGCCCAAGGGTTTGCAGTGCACCTTGTAAAAAATACTTTTAGTTGTCTGTATCATATTGGACTGTAGCTCAGCCCCTGAAGGAGGATGCTGTTACCAGCACAGGGAAGGCTGGAAGAAATAAAACATGGAACATCTTTCAAAAAACAAGAGCGTGATGATGAGGTGTTGCTTCTCTTACTGGTGATACCCTCTTGCAAACAAATCATGCCATAAGCAAAATGATTCCTTTAACATCTTTTCACAGGAAGCAGGAGTCCTAGCATGAGGATATCTCAGGGACAAACATACAGTCTAGCCCTGAGATGCTTTTGAATGAACTCTCTGCTGTAGGTTGCACTTTGCTTGTTCAAGCCCTTGAGCCAGATTTTGCTCTCAGACCAGCCTAAATACTAAGCAAATTCATTTAATTAAATTTGCTGCAGATATCCCCAGTTAACAAGAACAGATTGGTCTCCCTGAGGCTAGATGGAGTTAACAAGAAAATAAATGTTGTGCTAATTAGAGAACTCATTTTCAGACACCTGGGGTGAAACTTTAAAAAGTCCTAGAGATTTAGGATTGAAAATTCATTTGAAAATGAGTCTTAGGCTTCTAAATCACTTAGGCACTTTTGAAAAATCTACCCAGGGGCTTTAACCATCGCACAGTCATGATATTTAGCATGTTTGTAGCTGTCTGCTGTCCTGGTTTCAGCTGGGG
>NW_008794776.1:4968598-4969285 GCF_000699145.1 Aptenodytes forsteri
TATTATTTCCTTTTCTGTCCTACTAAACTGTCTTTATCTCAACCCACGAATTTTACTTTTTTTTTTCCTGATTCTCTCCCCCATCCCATTGCGGGGGGGGGAATGAGCAAACGGTGGTGTGGTGATTAGCTGCCTGCTGGGTTAAACCACAACACTGCTTAGCAAAGCATGGTATAACCATTATCTATTAGTATACCACAATGTATTTCATTATCCCTGTAAGTAAAGTAGAGATATTGAGCTACCTGGTGAGTTGAAGATAGGCTAAATGTCATTTTTTTGAGGATGCTTATGTGTCAATAGGAACAGCTGGATGCTTTCTTGGAGTTTTTAAGGCACCAGTGCACCAAATTTCCATCTATTTGCGGCATCATGGGATTTTCTGTTGATTTAGGTGCCTAAGAACTTTTAATTAAATTTTGGTCTTAAGTGACTTGTCCAGGCTCATGGATGAAGAAGACAGCACAGATGCAATTGCATAGTTCAGCACTTGCTGGAAGAAAAATGAGACGCTTAATACTGTCACACTGCCATTCATCTGCTGAGTCTTGATAGGAAGTAATAAGGAGTCATCTCATATCATAGAATCATAGAATCGTTTAGGTTGGAAAAGCCTTCACCGAGCCCAACCGTTAACCTAGCCCTGAGCCCTGCACCACTAAACCATGTCCCTAAGCGCCACGTCTA
>NW_008794776.1:4970509-5003821 GCF_000699145.1 Aptenodytes forsteri
GATCCTCCTTCCGGCCCTTCTTGTAGATGGGCGTCACATTTGCTAACCTCTAGTCAGCTGGGACCTCCCCGGTTAGCCAGGAGTGCTGATAAATGATTGAAGGTGGCTTGGTGAGCACTCCCGCCAGCTCCCTCAGTACCCTTGGGTGGATCCCATCCGGCCCCATAGACTTGTGTGTGTCTAAGTGGTGTAGCAGGTCACCTAACCATTTCCCTTGGATTATGGGAATCCATAATTGCCAATTGGGGCTTCATTCTGCTCCCCGTCCCTGTCTTCCAGCTCAGGGGGCTGGGTATCCGGAGGACAACTGGTCTTACTATTAAAGACTGAGGCAAAGGAGGCATCAAGTACCTCAGCCTTTTCCTCATCCTTTGTCACTATGTTCCCCCTGCATCCAATATGCCCCGTAAAAAATGACATAGGTTTAATATTAAGCCCAATTTCCAGATTCACATATCTGATGATTAGCAAAAAAGCAAGCAAAGAACCAGGCGCCAAGGAGCAAAAAGTCACTTCATTTGCTTACAGCTTGCAAGTATGTTTTCAGTTGTTTTTTTTCCTGTAGCCAGTCTGAGGATTTTTCCTAAATATTGTCCTTGTAAAGACATGCATTAGTAGCGTCTGTTTCATGCCAGGTAAAACCTTCCCACAGCCACGCACACACTTGCTGTCTGTCAGCAAAAACTTCTGTGTCAGTAATTAGAAAAATGCTATTAAAAACCTGCCTTGTAATCCCAGATAGCCTCTGGGTTGACTCAGTTCTATTTTGTCTTCCTTGCTCAGTGCAGTAACCCAGGATCCTTCCACCGTGAAGAGGGACCCCGCTCCTCTGACAAGCCACCTAGCTACTATTTTATTTACGTGGTTCTACGAAGTGTCATTCTGAGGGCAACGGCATACAGCTGTAGTGTCCCAAGGAGGTGACCTTTGGTGACAAAATCCTTAGTCTAACAGGTTTGTAACACAGGTGAAGCATGTTACAGACGGGCACTTGGGAGCTGGATCTCACCATGGGGGCGAACCTGTACATCATGTAATCATCTGAAAATTTACTCCAGCCTGTCCGGAGTCTAGATCATCAGACAACATCATAAAACAGATGAGTCAGGGCACTAAAACATGGAGGTTATCCACTGAGCTCATTATTTTCATACCTAATTACACAGTGCTATTGAGGGAGAACTGCACATTATGCTGAAGAATCCTGTTTCATCACTAGTCCTAAAAGATAATTGTGTTTAATTAGGACCTATGGATACCTTGGTGATTACTGATCTATAAACACTCAAGGTAGACCTGCAAATGAGGTGAATAGCAAGTGCATCCATTAAACACAATTCAAAAGCTGATACTGAGGTGAGATGACAATTAAAAGTTGAGCTGTTCTAATTTACCATGTAACTTGTAGCTGTAGTGCTCTGTTCTGATTCTCTGCAATTCCACTGCTGTGAACCAGCAGGCAGAAAAACACCCGCTGATCTTCCCTTACTGAATTTAGAAAACTTCTTGTTTAATCCGGTCTAATATATGCATGAATGGGAAAGAGTGATGAGAGTTGACATCTGTAGTGGCAAAAGCTGTCCTTTTCTGTATGAGGTCAGGTCAAAAAGGAAGAAGCAGAAATACAAGCGTGGCTAGTAATGTCACAGATAAAGCGGTAAAAACTTTTTATGGTGAAAACATTCCTTGTAATGCATGTTATAATGCATTTTCCAATGAATTGCAAATTGTACTTACAGTCAAAGAAGCTGCTGGTTACCTTGTCCCAGCACAGGTCTGGAGGGTCATTTGCAGCAAGTCAGAACACAGAAAAGTCATCCTTGTCCTTTGGTGCTTGTGCACAACTGCCCGCAAAGGTGTTAATGTGAATGGAATTACTTGGTGAAGGTGCCGGACCAGTAAGAGTGTGCCTAATCAGATCACAGAAACGACCCCTGTGAGTTCATAACGAATTGTCCTTCACCGTTCCCGTGTTAGACAGGGCAGCATGCTTCCCCACGTACTTGTCCTGTTCTTTGCTGACTCGGACCGCCTGTGAACCAATGACATAAAGCTGAAAGCATCCGTCTCTCTTTATTGATCCTTTGGGGAATACAAACCCCTTGGAATAAAATGTTTAACACAGTAGTCACTAAGTTAGTGTGAAATGCTGCATTTCTTTTTTCAAGTAACCATGCTTGGAACCAAAAATGCAAGCACTTGGGAGTAATGGGATTCTTGTGTAAAAGTGATCGTAACTCTAATCTCATCTGAAATTCTTTTCAGTTTATACTGCAGTGCTTTTCTGTAAGTGGTTGTGAGTGGAAAGCATAGAAACAGTATTTTTATGGGGAGGAAGGGGAAAGACTTGCCAAGGGGCTAAGTGGAATGATAAATTGCTTGCCCACTGAAATTATGGGTATCCAGTTTCTTGCATTTTGTAGCTCTTCCTTTCTGCAGCAGGGAGAACAGCTGAACAATTTTCTATTTACAAGTGTGCAAGAGGTGCATACACATGGCCAGCTCAGCACTTACCTTGCTTAAGAGGGAATGCGGCAAAAAGCAGATTTGACAGCTGCTTGATCAGTCGATGTTAAAAGGAAATACTTTACACTGAACTGTATGGCAAATAGAAATAACATCCAATAATGCGAATTCAAAGAGGAAAGTGACTAGGAAAAGCAAATGTCCTGATCAGAATGTATTTAAAGTTGTAATTTCACTTTAGGCTGCCTTACCCTCTGTGGTATCTGTGTCTTCTTCTCACTCCCCCAGTTCATTGCTCGATGGCTCTGCCACCTCCGGATCCACAGTTTGTTCTCAGAGGTGCCAGTGCTGCCGTCCACACTCTGCATTTTTCCTGTGGCAGCCAAGAACCTGATGTCCCCATTCTTTTCTCTGGGTAAGTAAACCAGGATCTCTGGCTGAGTTGAGTGTGATATGGGTATATCCTTTTAAAACAAAGTGTATTATTTAGATAAATTGTATCACGCAACAAAATGCATGATGGGTGTGTTATCTTTGGAGAAAACAACAAAATGCATGATGGGTGTGTTATCTTTCTACATACAGCTTCAGTTTTGAAAAAAAAAAAGGAAAAGCATCAGGCTGTCTTATCAACTTGTCTGCAGTGGTCACATTAAAAGCATCTGTTCTTACTGCCAGGTCTGAGAATGGGTTTGTCCATGTCTGGAACCTGAAAACACACAGAGTGGACACAGCACTGGATGGCCATGGAAGAAAATCTGTCTACTGCGTGGAGACAATGGGTGGTAAAGACAGGCTCCTCAGGTTAGCAAAGCAGGCAAAAACCAGTGAAATTATTCTTGTTTCTGTCATGTACAGGATTGAAGATGAAAAAAAAAAAAAAACCAAAAAAAGGAATCTATTATTTCTGAAGTCACTGAAAGTCTCTCCAACACATATGGAAATGTACAAAAGTACAAAAATACAGAAAAACTGTAGAACAGAAAGTGGAAAAAATTATACAATTAATTTCTTTATGATATATATGTGACGACATCACAACAACTTGGGGTCCATAGTGTATTACTGCATTAAGATCAGGTGAGGTCTTTGGGTAAAGGAAATACACTTGGATTTGAAGTTGACAAATGCTTCACAGCTGGTTCTCAGGGAAGATCAAAATTGATATAAAGAGTTTATAAATAGAGGGGAGAGGAAGAAAAGGTAAGGAAGGAAGAGAAGAATCAGAGATAGAGAATGGAAGGCTGAAAATGAGCAAGAAGGCTGAGTTGCACACCTTTGCGTTGTTGCAAAATATCTGTTCTCGTTCAGCAAGGGAAGGTCGGGGAGATTTGTGTACTTTGGATTAGACAGGTGATCTAGAGTAGATGCCAAAGTGTCTGTATGACTAGGAGGTGTTCTGACATGTTTATCTAGAGAAGACATCTCTTATAATATACAGTGGAACTCATTAGCATTTATATTTTGTTATCTGCTTAAGTACAATTATCAACACTCTCCCCCATAAAATCATATTGAATGAGCATTGTTTGTATAATTATAGAGTTTTTCCATACCTCTATTTTTGCTGTATATTTATAACAGTTCACATAGCAGTGCAATTTTAGGACAGCAGTTACCTGTATTTTTTGTTTCTCTGTTCTAAAGCTAAATCACAACCATTTCTTGCAGTGCCACATTGTTTGTATGCCCAGTGCTATAAATGTTTTGTCAGTTTGTCACTCAGCTGAACAGCAGATGGGAGTTTCTGTGTTGATGTTGAAGAAGTCCCAACAGTCTGTAGATTTGCATCTACCTCTGTTTTCGTTTCATGCTTCTATCAGGTGATACTGCTAATTAAAATAAGAAATGGATAAGGGATTTTTGATGACTACTTGTCCCAGGTGATAACATAAGGACACGTGTCCTGTGCTACTGTCGTTTGTGAATTGGAAGCTTCTCCACAGTGGTACTTTGTTCCAGAGCCAGTGGGATCACATAAATTTGTAGCAATTGCTGCTGTGCCCTTTGTCTGGCCTTCTTGGTCTTACTGTCTGGGACCAACACACAGACCTTTCTGTGGGACGGAGAGGTCTGCAGAGGAGTCTCTGTGTGAGCTGCACTAGTACATCGGCGATGCAGCCACTCATTCTCTGGTTTTGGATGTTTTAACCACAGCGTTTCATTGCTTAATTCCTGGTACTCCCTGCACTGCCAGTCCCTCTCCTGTTGTGTCTCCACACATACACAGTTGTAACAGCTGTCTGTGCCCTCCCTGCGGCTGTGGGAAGTTGACCACTGAATAACTGTAGCTTTTTATTTATCTTTGATGTGGTCTTTGTTGTCTTGCTATTTGTCTTTCAGCTGTCAACACACCTGACATTTCTATTTCATTGCTAGGGTGAAAGACTATTAAATGTGTTACTCTCTGGATGCTTTTGTTTCCTTTTAAATTAGATCTAAACAATGGTAAAAGGTAAGTATTTTTATTATGAAAATGTTCAAATACGCATGAGACTTCATGAATATATACGCACATATACATAGCATAACGGTGTTTGATGGAGTCTCTCTTCACAAGGAAACGTGGCTGACGGTGACTGCAGCGTATCTGGCCGACTCGCAGGCCCTCCCTCCCCCCGGTAACTTTTGAACCTGTTGCCCAGAGCTGCAGTCAGCAGAAGGGTGGTGGTCTCGGTGATACTGGGTTCCCACACATTTCATGGAAGACCAAATTAATACCCCCTCAGAAGCTGTACTAAGCTCATTCCTTTACTGCATGTTAAAGACCCAACTCCGGTATACTAACCTGCAGGAAGCCAGGCTTCCTCAGACCTGCTGCTCATGGATAACTTGTTTTACTGTAACAGTCAGGGTCGTGACCAGAGGATCTGCTTGTGGGATTTAGCAGAGGGACGGACTTCAGTGGTGGATTCTGTCTTCACGGAGAACGTGGGATTCTGCAGATGCTCTCTGTTAAAGGTGGCACAGGGACGCTGGCTAATGGCCATGGCAGCCAGAGCCCTGGAGGAGGTAGGAAGCGTCTCTTTTTCTGGTGCTTGGGAGATTCTGGTTTTGAAATGAGATAGTTCAGAAGGGGAAAACATCATTGCTCTTAAATTCTCTGCTCAAGAGAGGGCAGCACAAGGAACCTTTGGGGGTTCTCATCACTAATTTTACCTGCCAGAAAGGTGACTGAATTATATAACTCATGCTCTAATAGCAAGGATACCACCCCAAGATTTGTCTGACATTTAAGTATTTGCAGCTGCTGCTGCTCTTTCATGTGCAGGAGTTTTGAAAACTCCTCTGGTGCTGCTGAACACTGTTAAAGGGGAATGAGAGTCCTCCTGGGGAACTAATGGTCAGAAAGTCTGTCATCAGATGGAAGTACTCATCTTCCATCCGAAGCTGAACGTCGTGTTTGGTGAGAGAAGGGGAGGTGCAGGCGATTTGTAATGCGATATGTGGTCCTTCACCCCGGGCTAATTCTTTAACTGGTACTTGGGCTGGAAATAGTTGAATTACTATTAGCGGCCAGAGGTTTGCTCAGTGTGAGATAATTGTAGGGTCCGTTTCAGTTCCCACTGGATAAGTCCACCTCTAATACCCATTATCACAGCAGTCATTGACTGACAGCTGTGTTGGCAATTTCCACTTCTGCTTTGTAGAAATCGTATTTTTGTTTCCTTTGAAGGACTATTTGAGAACATCACACAAAAATAAATTATTTCAAATACTTGACACCAAAATACCAAAAATACGAAAAAAGTGGCATAAGTATGAAAAGAAATATTGTAGCTAATTGCGAATTGTTCATAAGCATAAAAGGTCACATGCTTTTCTGGACTATAGGATGCGAATCTTGAAACTGAAAGTTGCATATTTTATATATGAAGTAATAAGTGGGAATGGTGCCTGTGTTG
Source organism: Aptenodytes forsteri (assembly GCF_000699145.1). Classification (NCBI taxonomy): domain Eukaryota; kingdom Metazoa; phylum Chordata; class Aves; order Sphenisciformes; family Spheniscidae; genus Aptenodytes; species Aptenodytes forsteri. Next base: position 4,976,881 of record NW_008794776.1, read on the forward strand.
CAAGAAAACGCGAACTTTTTATTATTCAGAAGTTAAGCACATATTTAAGTACTTTGTTGGCTCACAGCCAGAATGTTCAGCCTTTTACAGAACTGAGTAAGCCTGTAGACACAACCACTGTACTAGTAAATACAACGATTCTAAGTCCCATACCTTGTTCTGATCAAACAAAGAACTCTCTCCATTTTACAACAGCGCTCAATAATATTTAAGTTAAACAAAATTGACAAGTGCATTCTTGTGTCAGCCGGAGAAGTTTTTGTGTCAGGCAAAGAGTGCACACACACATTCTGGTAATGAAGGATTAAATAATCATCTGATCCAAAGAGAAGACGTTTACCCCAATGTCTCTTACAACCCATCTCTGGTTTTGTTTTCATTTGTTTGCTTGGGCCCTGCAAACTGATAATGATTTGCTGTCTCCTGAGGTAAAAGAGTTCTACTCTGTGTATGAACCTTTACATTAGAACTGTGTCAGGTTTCAATAAATTCACATAAGCTCCCATAATATATAGTGCTTCCAAATAGGCAGCACTGTGTGAGACACAGTACATTTGCAGCTTATGATTAAAATTAAGACTTAATAAGTGTTTATGCTTGGCTGGTGCCCAAAAAAAGAGTAATTTTGTCTTAAAGCAGGTTCAGTCCATAAATAATGAGATCTGAACAGGCATTTATTTGTTCATGATTGCATTTAAATCACCAATTATGAGTTACACGCACTTTTCTTGCCAATTTGCCAGAAACATGTTAAGAGCTTTATTAATGTGAAAAAGAAAAAGGGTGTGTTTCCTTGTGGCCAGTTTTAGCCACCCAGGAACACTATTAACCTCAGGCAAAGGCAAATCTTTCTCCTATTAAGCAAAACCAATATAAACACAGAACTTCAAGTTTTAGGTTACAGTTGTCAAACTACACGAAATAGTATTTATTTCTAAGGCTCAGTTGCCTCTAATGCAGAAAGTCTCTGGAACTGTCAATCTGGCATAGGCAGTTCATACCTGCCTGCCTTCTGCAAAAAGCTTTTCTCATCTTTGTGTTTTTCTTTGTCCTTTGCAAGCCCCACTGTAGCCCTTGTACCAGTTCGTCCATTTTTAACCACGGTAAAGCGAAGGAGGTGGTTTTTTCAGTTTTTTTTCTCTTTTAACCTGCAGAAGTGCATTTATCACAGCACACTTATCCTTCCTTATTACATAAAAGTTGCAGTTTCAGTCTTGCCTAGGAGGCAATGCCCTTTGGAGAGCCAGTGATGAAAGACGCAAGATGAGAGCAGGTCGTCTTCATATTTGTAGCCCATTGCCTGCAATAGCTAACTTGGTCATTATGTTGATAGCAAGAAAGTTGCCAAGAGAAAAGCATCTTTTGTTAAGAGTGTAGCTCCAAAGAACCAGAATTCCCAGATGGTCAAACTTTGGTCTGTTCATAGGTTTGGTCTACATATTGGATGGCTCTTTGCTGTAGTCTCCGTTCCTCAAATCTGGAGAATAGTTTCCTGCTCCATTGCTAAGTGGCTTTAGAAAGTGTTCTGTATGTTGTGCTTAGTACATTGCGACTTGCAGTCCTCAAGTGCAGCTGGCTTTTGGCAGGCTAGCTGACAACCTGTAGAAATAGGAAGATGTTCTGGCAAGCTTTGAACTAAAGGTATGGGACTGGAAAGCCATCGCAGCTGCTGTGGCCTTGACTGATGGCTCCCATAGGAGCCATATTTGTGTAATACCTCATCTCAGATGCTTAAGGAAATTCGCATGACTGGGGCTGTCCAACAGCACTGCTGGGCTTTTGCACGTTCTGAAATAGCCTAGGGTGGCTGGTGATGCTGGATTTATCAAATGTTTGAAGTCCTTTAATTTTACGAGATAATGCAGACCACTGTTTATTTAATTAAAATAAAAGATCACCTTAGTGATTTAAGTATGCATGTGAGAAACAGTGATGTTCCTGGCAGCAAGTTTTTGATACCTAAGAACTTCTATTTCTCCATAGTTCCAGGCTTGAGAATCAGCCCAGAGTGAGGCACTTCTGTGTCAATCAAGAGACTCAAAACCTTCCAGTGCCAAATCGCACAGGCAGACTCCCCTGATCTTGCCTGCCATCATCCTGAGGTGGAAATGAGCTACTTCCTTGGCAGAGGAGAGACTTGCCCAATGTTTAAAAAAAAAAAAAAAATTAACAATCCGATCCATAATTCATTACCATCAGTGCAAGCAACAGTGGAAGCTGCTATGTAGGCAGAGAGCAGGTGTTTAACACAATATTGTCTGACCCTGCTTTGAATAGGGTCAGGCAACGTTGTGTTAAAAATACCTGTATGCCATCACTGCTCCAGCCTGCATTAGCAGATAATTCTGGGTTTACATCTTGTTAGCGCAGTCAGCCAGTAAATGAAAAATCCACCTTAGATATATATATTGCCTATATTTCCATGCAAGCTCTGTGTTACCATGACAGAACAGAGGAGACAATGCAAGTGTTCACAAGTGGATATATAAAAAAAATTAGCAACAGAGATGGAAAAAGGGGAAAGGGAGAGGAAGCAGGGAAGTGTTTTCAGATTAAGCAGTCTGCAATATTATCTAGTGTATGCACAGTATCATCTACTGTACGGAAAGAAGACTATAATACAGATTAAATGGAAGAGTGGAAGAAGAGGATGTGTTCATTCTAGCAGTTTTGTCTGGTCTTTCCTAAAACAATGCATTTATTTAGATAGCTGTAGATTCCCCTACAGCTCCAACTTAACATGCATTCCTCAGTTTCCTCCAGACAGTTTTTACTGGAAGAGCTTATACTAGCCTTAATCACCTTAAAAGACTTGTGTTTTTAACAGCAGAATTTTGACCTGGAGCCTGACCAAATACTCTTGTTTTCCTGATGTCAGGTTCAGGTTTTGGAGCTGCCATCCAAGACGTCAGTCTGTACCTTGAAGCCAGAGGTGGGTGCCAAGCTGGGCATGCCCATGTGTCTGAAGTTATGGCAGGTAAGGCAAGAGTGCCTGCTAATTGTGAAATGTTTTCCCTGTGATTCATTTTATATGAAGCACATGAATCTTTCTTCACTTGGATTTTGATTTATTATCAAACCAATCAAGTAATTATACTATTAAAGAGGGGAAAGATTTGTGAACATCCTTAATGTAACTTTCAGAGCTTTCCAAGCTTTAATGGAAGATTTGCAAATGCTCAGGGAAGGCTTTGTATCCTTAGGATAGATAAGGTTTTTGCATCAATCAAGAGGAAAATGAATGACTTACCAAAGCCAGTTGTTTGATACGGTTTCTCGCTGCATTAAGAATGATGAGAAATGATTGGGTTACTTAAAAACAGTGATTTCAATGGCAGGTTACATTCACTTCAATGCCCTCAGGACAAGGAAGCACTCTATGAACATTTCTATTCCAGACATACAATAGGAACAAAATATTTATGGTTGTATTGACTTTGGACAAAAAGGTTAATAAAAGCAGTTAATGAAAAAACCCCACATTTGCAGAGTATTCAGCAAATAATGTTTACGGGGTGCCACCAGTGAAAGACACGTAATACGAAAAGGTGGCAGTAGAGGGGGGAAGGAGTTTAGGTGATTGGCTCTAAATCTCCAAAGAATTGGTGGCAAAGCTGATTCCCACTTTAACCCCAACCACATACGGTTATAGCTCTGCAGTACCATCCGAGCTGATGCCAAGTATGTTATTCCTGCAGGTTCATCTGAACATCTGTATTGGTTTCAGTTGAAAAAATGATCAATCAGCTGTGAATTTGAGGTCTTACTGTCTTCACTCAAGGTCCTGAACCGACTGAAGTCTAGAGGAATTCAGTCGCTGACTTCAGACAAAAGTAGGAGAGGCCACAGTTTAAGTCCCATGATGTAATTAAAAACTAGAAAAAAAAAATAGAAGGAATATTAAATAGACTGATTAGGCTTTTATTAAACAGAAAGTTTCTCCTAAAAATGCAATCAGTGTTCAGTGATTTCACTCAGTGAAATGAATGGGGCTTTCTGTCTCCTGGACATATTTTAATAAGATGAAGATAACTGAGGAAATGTTCAGTGTTGAAAATTTTGTTGCCTGTATAAAAAGTCCTCTGTCTTGCCATATTTTCTACATGCATTAATATTGCTATTCCTCTAGGAAGCAGAGCAGGTGTAGAGTCTTAATTTTATGTAGTTTTTAATTTTGTTGCCAGTGGGGATAAAGCAGAGGACTGGGAACTGGGAAAGGTAAATTATTCCATGAAAATTCTGGCTTTGGGAAGTCACCACAACTTCCTAGACTGCAACAGGCAAGGCAAGATAATCCCTTACAGTCTCACAGCTGTATCTGCTCTTTTACAAATCTGTGCAACTCGGTTTAGAAGCATGGGGGAGGAGGATACTCTTAAGGGTAAATAATTGTATGTGGTGTACCAAAGTGATGCTCTGCGTTCTGTTTTGTGGTTTCGCTGGAAGTGGCTCGCTGAGTGACCTTGTAACCATAAAAGCAGAAGAACACGAGCTAACCCAGCTGCACCCCTTCCTGAATAGAGGCCGCCCAGGATTTCTTTGTACATTACTGCATTGGGCAATATAGACATACCCAGGAGATGAGCACTCCCCAACCCATCGCTTATGGGCAACGTGTTGCCTAAGAGACTATTTGATGTTGCCTATGGCACAGTAAATTAACAAGTTGAAACAGAAGCTGACATGGAGAGAGACACATAATGGTCTGAAGGAAGTATGCTCAGGGTTGTTGTCCAACAAGAGTTTGGGGGCTGCAGCCATGTGTCATCTTACTTTTCTGCATGCCAATAAAAAAAGATCCACGTATCAGGGAAACAACACCCCTTGCCAGCAACAGCATGAATTAGAAACTTTACTATAGAGCAGAAGGAAATTGAGGCTTAGGTTATGCTTGTAGATTAAGCCTCACTGGCTTCTCCTAAGCAGTTAAAAAGCTGGCAGCTGTTTTATTTTGTTGATTTGAAACTTTCCCCCCATCATTTCACTAGGTCTGTCCTTAAATGTATTAGTTAATTCAATGGGTTTTTTTTCCTTGTGGAGGTTCATATTCTTAAATACCTTGTCCCTTCAGCTTCACACCTTCCTGCTATTACTAATTGGGTGGGGTAGGATTTGCAGGCATAAGGATAGTCTTCCCTTAAATTTTTTGCACTCCTTGGGGAAGGCATCATGTTGCGTAACAGTGCAAACAAAATAATTCAACAGGAATAATACATGTAGAAACTGGAAACACAGAGTTATTACTTTATATAAACTATAGCAATTATTCCTGTTGAGTTGACAGCAGATCACCTTTTCTTCCTTCCTTGACAGTTATCCAAATGCAACAACAAAATGTTCTGCTTCGGAAGAGCAATGATTTATAATTTAATTTTTCCACTGACACAGAACATGAATGGTGAAGACTTTTCACCAGAAGTGTCCGTTTTTAGGAACTGAAATAAATAGGCGGTTGTGAACCACTGCTTGGTGAGTCCAGGCATCAGACTGAGAGCTCCCCTGATCTTTCAATAGCTTATTGTGTAAGTTCAAGTATATGTACTCATTGAAATATTACGCTTGATATGGGTAGGGAAAGTCAGGAAGAAGCAGCGTGGGAGATCTTCATGTCATAGGAAAAAATACTTTGTTTTTAAAATAGACCAGCCTTAGATCTCACCTGAAAATTACTGGTTTTCAAATCTAAGCTAAGATTCCCACAGCATAAAAAAGAAAAAAAAAGAAAGGTTTTGCTCGGCATTTCCCATGATGCTGAGCACTCACCTATCTCTCTTATCTTAATGAGGGTTATGAGCACCTATGAAAATCTGGCCATCCTGTTTTGAGTAAGGCAGAGGAGCCGACCCTGCCCATCCAAATCTTGTTTCATTGGCTAATGAAAGCTATACCTTCTGTAGAGCCCCAGGGCTCTGGAGGAGTCAAGTGCTCTCTTAGAAGAGCAGTACAAATAATTGGGGGGGGGGATGCCCAAACTGGGGGCTTTTTTTAAACTTAATTGAAGTACCTATGAAATACTTTGTTTTGCTTTGAAGGTTTTACCCTTTATTATGTATAAATAAAATCTGGAATGTTCATTTCATTCAGATTTTTTTTTTTTTTAACTTTTCCCCTGGTATTAAAAACCAGGTACTCTTCATCCAAAATACCTGATGAGTTAACATTAATTCACATATATTTGACGTATATTCATTGCTCTGATGTTACATTATTTTAGCAAATCAAAAATTTGACAGAAAAATCGTGCACAGTTCTGGGCATTATGGGACACCTTCTTTGTGGGCCTTTCTAGCCAGAGCATGCTCCCTACCTTTTCAAAAGAAAAGGGGTCTTAAAGCAAGGAGCGAGGCTCCTGCAGGATCCCAGGTATGGGCAGACCTGTTCAGAAAGACGATGTAGGGGATTTCTCCTTGGTTTCCTTCTTCTAAGGGGCAGTTTTCTTCCCCGCTCAGTGAGATCCATTCCTCATTTAAACACTTCTTTAGGCTGAATAAATCTGAGAAAGAACATAAGGCTTTTACTCAGCGGTCTTACTACCTAGACCACCCATCTCTTGTTAGTTTAACTCCCCCTAGAACAAATAATAACCAGTGGGAGAATAGTCTGGACCATTAATAGAGGCAGTGAGCCTTTGGCCACTGCAGGTTTGTATCATGACATTGACAGCCAGCGAGTTTGAAGAACCTCATTCAACAATGTGATGCCAGTAAAGATTAATTCTTTATAAATGTTCTTTACCTTTATTTTGAACTGAATACCAAGCAAATGAATCCCGTAGGATCAGACACTGTTTGGAAAGAGCCGAATAAGCTATTGGATACATTTCTTAGGGTAAGATGTCCCTGCATGAGGTAGTCGTAATCCCAATGTCTATTTTGGTGTTTCTTCTCCTGTTAAAGAAATAACTGGCATTAACAGATGCCTGTTTTTTAGTTGCTTTTCATTAGGGATTTGCATCTTCACTCACATAACCGGTTACTGCTCATGGGGTCATTAGTCTTTTGGCTGGAGCAATGATGAATATTTTCCTTAAGTGTGACATGTAATCCAGTAATGTTCCCTTCTTTGAGTTATTTCAGAGGCTTAAATAAATTAGGTGTCTGCCCAGGGTGCCATGCCCTTTGGCCTGTGACATCATTAATCAAAATAGCTTTCAATTGGTTACAGTGGGACCCGGGCGCCCGTTAACCCCTTGGTGACTCACCCAGAGATTCCTGATGAGAGGTTCAGTGTTTACCTTTAAGCACTGTGGTGGACTTGGGTAAACGATCCGTATGTGTAACTCTACACTTGGCAATGCGAAACTGGAATCTTTAAGCATGGTGCTTCTTTCAATGTCCATACGGGTTTGTATAGCTTGATAGTAACTCAGCTGCTCTAAGTATTTTTTTTAAGGAGCACAAGCAAAGTTCAGGCCATGAAGGAAAACTTCTGAAAACATCAGGCAGCCTTTTTTCAGCTGTTGTACAGGGCAATAGTTTGGATTTTCAGAGAGAAATTTTCTATGTGTGCATATATATATATGTATATGTTAGATACATATTATATATATCTAAAACATAGACTTTTATAAGTAGATATAAAAACCATAAGTGCATGTCAGCAGTTACCTAGTAACACTTTTTGTAAGTGGATGGACTATCAAGATTTGACATTCAGACTTCTAAACTTTTCACTTCTACACCAGTCTGCATTTTCATTTATTTTCTTGGTGTTTGGACTGAAACCTACCTGGGGATGATAATTTTCCTAACAAACAGACTATTTACTTCTCAAACAATTTTACTTTTCCCTTGATCAGCTCAACTGTGGTTCACAACCTTTGCTTCTGGCTGGCTATGAAGATGGATCAGTGGTCCTTTGGAATTTGTCAATGGGAAAAGCATTGAGCCAACTTGTTTGCCACCAGGAGCCAGTGATGAGCCTTGACTTTGACTCGGAGAAGGCCAAGGGGATCTCGGGCTCATCTGAAAAGGTGCTTAGCATCTGGAGCCTCAATGAGCAACAGAACCTCCAGGTCAGGATCATTGGCCCTCTAGTGTCATTTATCCCACTTTGCACTAACAGTTTGATAGACTAAAAAAATATTTAGTCATGAAGAGGAGTTGTTGCAGATCTCTAGCTAATTAATCACAGACTGGTTAGAATGTCTGTGCTATGTGACTAGACTTAGCAAAAGATGGTGAGGATTTAAAAAAAAAGAAAAAAACCCTCTCTCACATGTTTCTGGTTTTACCAAAGTTGCAACAGGCACACAAGCCTAGCATTACTCAAGCCATTGCCTCTGTATCTTCATTTATCACGTTAGTAGTATCCAGCTCTCGGAATGTCCTAAACATTATAAATGAGTTATAAAAATGAGAAACAAAGGATTACTTTTCCAAAGGTTCTGCTTGAATGGATAGAGCTTGCTTTCCACTGTGGGAAAGACAAAAATATTCCATGAAACAAAAAGAGTAGGAGCAGCCCAGCTAGCACCAAGAGGACATGAGGTTTACGCAACCAGCTTCCTTTGGCACCTTTAGAGCCCTAGCAGGAGACAGGGAAAATAAGTTAATTGGATATATCAGTTTGTGTCTGAGCTATGGATACCTGGAATGGCTGGTTTAGAAGGAGGTCTCATAATCACCAGTTCAGGCTATGCTAGTGAATGGCAATAAATATTGCTTAATCTAGACAACTTTAGCAAGTGTTCCAACAGTGCCAAGGGGTTAAGTAGGTTTTAACTAGGTGTCGAAATGAAGTGCATAAATAAAGGCTCATGAAAATTAAAATGGCCCATGCATAGCCTCTCCATTGCTGAGTGCTTTAACCTTTTCTAAAGCGGCAGTTGTCCCCTGAACACACAATGAAGAGGCCCTGAACCAGCCTGTGTGCCCCCATATCATCCTTGAGAAGAGAGCTGCTGGATACATCGATTCATGGAAGAACAATAACCACTCTTCCAGCTTGCAGCTTTTGTGGAGATTTTTTTAGGTAGTGTGGCAAGTTAGTGCTGTTTTCTGAATGGTGCTACAGGAAGAAAAGCAAGTGCTTGGACGTCCAACGGTGACTCATCGCCTGGGGGACACTGTGAAGGTATATAATCAGTTTAGGCATTACCACAGAACTAGCATTTATGGAGTGGTAGGGCACTAAGACCCCGGTGCATGTAGTGTAAATGCATCCAACGGAGCTGAAGTTTGGAGGACACAGTGCTCACTGAGGAGAACGTCTGAACTTTAATAAGCAATACAACATGAAGTAAAAGAGGCACTCTATACTCTGAATAAGTAGCAAAAGCTTTCTAAGCCAATGTGATAAAGAAGAGTTTTAACAAGTCTGATGGTACACAATTGTCATAGTTTGGGTTTTTTTGTCGTGTTTGCCCTGCCCCAGCCTTTCTATCACTATTGGTACACATGTGCACCTCTTGTCCTTAGCTCAGGGAAGCAGAAGGAAGTTGAGCAGACAAGTCCCAGTAAGAAACTTGGTATTGAGACTAGTTTTCTAAGGCCAAGGTGTCAGAAATCTGACATCATGACAGGCTTCTTAAAGCTTCAAATACTCTGGTGTTGGAGAGGAAGCTGTTCCTTCATATTAATTACAGCATAGCTTTTTCCTAAATTCAAAGAAAATATTGTTCTCCACAGCACATTTCAGTTATGAGTTAATCGTAATGCAGGGGTACAGGTATGACTCATGGGAAAAATAAACAGTTGTTCACCTGAAATATTCCAGGTATTGTTTTCCACAGGGTATTCACATTCCCAGGAGATGTACCATTAGTTACATCTTCAGCACATCACACTGAGAGATAGTAGCTTTTCTCAGAAGAAATTTAGATGCCAAGTATTACAAACTATAAGTAATGTTTCTGTGCTTCATGCATAGTGTGAATGCCCTAATAAAATGCATCTTTCATATGAGCACTAGAGATTGTCAAGGACATAGATTAAGTTTTTTTTCCACTATTGCATTAATAATATAAACCAGATGGGGATGTTTTTTTTCCTGACATTCCAGGTATGTGAGGTAATGGTAGACGTTGGAAAGCCACTCAGTGGCACATTATTTTTATTCTAAAAGGTTTTAATAAGTAAACGTGGTGCATAGCTATCTGCCGTTGGAGAAATAATGACACAATGATGGTACTTCAGCTCTGTTTTAAGTGGCAATGTTCCAGTGTGTCAATGAATAGATGATGAAGGTAACTTCATAGTTTATTGCTATGGGGAAAGTCTGGTGTATTGTCTTCTACAAGAAAGTTGCTGAAATCATCACTGTCAGCAAATGATTGGATTGGTTATGAGCCTTCTGATTTGGATGAGATAAGGTAATTATGTGATGATGTTTGTGGTAGAATGTAGGAGGTAAACAGCTTCTGCAGGTGAATAAACAAAGCAGAACTACGAAATCTGATAATCACAGAAGCTCCTTTATATATGACAAGAAAAAAAATTCTATAAGCTGTAATGTAAGCAAGCACACAAGTTTTGTTGGTTGGGTGGCTGAGGCTTTTCCCTCAAATGCTGAAGCTCAGGCTGCCACTATCTTGGCTATTTTTCTAACAAGAATAGGGCTTAAAGACATGATTTGGGTGTAGGAGAGGGAGATTAAAAAAAAAAAAAGAAAAATCATAGATAGCATGTGTTAAGGAGGGAAGGAGAGGTGGATATCTGTTGGCCTCAGCATATCAAAATTTCTTAATGCATCTGCTAGTAGATGCAAGTGTCCTTGGTCATGACCGGCCAAAAGGAGCTCACCTGGTTTTACCTCTTTGTTTTCTTAATTACAAGCTGGTTTTCTGGTTAGGAAATTATGTTGATGTGCATTTGACTACAGTAGTTGCCCGTAAGTGACTGGATGGTACAAATCCTGGCACTGGGATTTCACCTGGCTGCACATACCTTGAGCAAGTTGTTCTACTTTGTTTTGATTTTCTCTCTCACCTCTTGTATTTGCAGATCATGCACAAATGCCCACTGTTCCCTCATGTTCCATAGCCAAAAGGCATCACCATTATAGGCTTCATTTTCAAGTTGTAGCTCGCTGATGACATGCAGTTTCTCCCAGTCATCCTGATTTTGCTGTATGGATCTTGCCCACATAATTGACAGTAATGATGGGAAGCACCACGCCTGGGATTGGTTATAGCCATTAGCTAATAATCTCAGTTACAGAGTAAGGCCCATCTTACATTTGCCAGGCTGGTGATGTAAGTAATAAATCCTTCCCTTGCCAGGACACATACGCCAACAAAAATCCCACTGAAGCCATGCTACATTAGCATAACCGGGGAGTTTGGAAGAACATACGTACTAGCGAAAAGCACAGGTTTTACAGTAGCAGCCCCACAAAGAGGCCCACATACAGCCTCCTACTGTTCATCAGGCTTGAGCAAAACTTGCTGTCCTCTGTTCTGAGTTGGTTGTAGACACATTCGTCAGGTCCTGTTTAAAAGAAGAACGTATGGGGCATGCAATAAGCATGTCAAGTTTCATTTAGCCTTTTTTCTCATCGAGTTGCACATCTCTTGCTGTTTAAGTAGCTGGGCCGTTGTTAATATAGTTGAAAAATAATTGCTTATAGCTTTGTGCCTGTAAGATTCCAAGATGTGTTCAACTGCATCTGAAACCAACTGTGACCAGCATTTCTGGAGTTTTAGTTTTCTACATCCAGTATTATAGTTAAAATTATCTGCAATGAATATATACTTTATAATCCTGTACGAACTATGCATCATGGAACGTCCTTCGAGGAGGAAAGCTACTCAGATGTAATATGCTTTTCAATCCCTTCCTGCCTCAGAAAAACAGCAAACAACACGCAGTGTATTAAAACATGCACTGAATTATATTAAGCTTTGGGACAAGATAGTTACACATTCAGTCTTAAGTAGATAGCGGCATTAACACGTCATTTCCAATTGTGCTTATGAATAACAGCACTTCAAGGTCAGCATACACTCACAAAGTGTCTTCCACATTGTGACAAAAACTAGGCTATTTCAACGTACATGCACACGCGCGTGCACACACACACAGTCTGGTGCATATACTGCATGTGTTTCAGAGGTAGGCTGCTGACTAATACAAGTCAGCTGAGGTGAGAACAGCAAAAGTGTATTATATTGAGCTTTTCCTCTGTGCTTCAGGGGGAGCTCATGTCTGTGAAGTGAAAACTTTTCTTTCCAAGGGCTAAGTCCTGTGCAGCCCCAGTGCCTACTGAAGGAAGCTAAATGTCTTCCAATTTAATTGTGCCCCTCAGAAAGTTGTGCCCCAGTAGTCTCCAAACAGTAACAAAAGGCTTCCAAGATTGAAATCAATAACTTGTTCGTAATCCCCTTCTTGGAATTTGGTGTAAATAAAAGTCTCTTGGGAAAGAGTACTAGAAATACAGATTTCCTGACACTGTAACCTAATTCCTGGAAGCATTCCTTTCTCAAGACTGTGGTAAATGCTACCACAGCTTATTGGGGTTTTTGTGAGGGGCCGCAGTAGTAGAAATAAGTAGCAGGTAGTTTAAACATCAGCTCAGAATCTCAGCATGGGAATAGTGCAGAAGCAGGGAAAATATATGGCCATAGCTCTGAACATTGCAGCTCATGCAAGAATAGCTGGATGAAAAGAGTAAAGCTGTCTAGTCTGGTTCTCAAAACCTTGACTCAGAGCTTCACTTGTGACAGAATATAAATAGCTTTAAATGCAATATAAACTAAAAACATACAAGGGATGCTTTTATGTTTAAAGAGTGGTGCTGGAGATAGATAGGCTCAAGTTAAGGTCTTTTCCGTCTCTATCTGTAATCATTCTCACTAAGGCATCATCCACCATGTGGTGAAAAGCTCCATACTACCTGTGTGATACCAGTGTATGTGGGTGGGCGCTGTACCTTCTAAAAATCCCAAAAGGTTCCTTTTACTTCTGTTTGTTTTAAACAATTAGAGCTCATCTATAACTTTCTCACACAGGTTTACAAAACACACAAACTTGTCAACGCTGGCATATCTGATATCACCATCCGTCCAGACAAAAAGATTTTAGCAACAGCAGGGTGGGATCATCGCATCAGGATCTTTGGCTGGAAAAAAATGAAGCCCTTAGCAGTGCTGGACTACCACACAGCAACTGTCCATTGCGTGTCCTTCTCAGATCACAAAAACCCCAGTGAGAGACTGCTGGCAGCTGGCTCAAAAGATCACCGCATCAGTATCTGGTCAATATATACTCAGACGTGACATGTTCTGCACTGACATGGACTAGGAAAACAGGATTGGTGAAGCAATTCTTTACACTGTAATTCAAACCTGTATGTGGGGAAGTAGCAGAATGTATTTCCAGGCTGACGTGAGAGTCCTAGGTTAATTTTTATGCTGCTTGTTCAAGCTGCAAGTTGTGTTTTCCAGAGAGGGAAGTGGATTTTTAAAATTCATAACAAGCAGAGCAAGGCCAGTCACAAACGAAGACATAGAACAAGTCGCTTTGAGTTCTGCTACAGGTTTTGCAACAGCTTTTCTTTGGCAGGTTGCTTAAATAACTTGTGCCAATATCTTCTTTCGTGAAAAAGGACTGGAATCCCTCAGACTGCAGTGGGGGCAGAATACGTCTGTTTGTAAGTCATTTATGTATCCAAGAATCTGAATCAGTGTAAAATATCACTCTTTCTTGAAAATTTATACCCATTAAACCACCTCCAGTGGTTTCTCATTGTCAGTTACTTTTTCTTCCCCGTAACTGAAAGGCTATCAGAACAACCTTGATTTGTTCACACTTCTGTCAGTTTCTAACTTAAACCAACAGCCAGGAATGTGACTAGGGACGGCCTTTGGCATTTATGAATTTCATTATGTCTCCTGTCACCTCAAGCCTCACAATTAATCACAAGAAAGAAAGGGAAAAAAATCTTCCCCTGCACTGCACTGCAAAGCTATGTAAAGCCTTTTACAGAGCCAGTGCTAAATCCTTTCCATAGGCTGACTAGCTGAAGGATTTAAACTCGGCAATCCCATTAGCGCCCTTCTCCTTGGAGAGTTAGGGTTAAGTTTCAGCATGGCAAGTGTGGATTCAGCTACACAACTCCCATTTACATTTAGGGGAATTGCATGGATAAATCCTTATCCACACAGTACGAATGGCTCCATTAACTTGTCATCTCTATGGTCATGGAAGCTGAAATTCATTCATGAAGGTTTTTTTTGTTTGACTCATTTGCATTCTTTTAAAGCATATTAGACATACAACAGACATCTTACTGTTGTATTCAGTCACGAAGTTGCCGGTACAACTGTCCCACTGAAGCAATTAGCAAGGGCCAGCTTATTAAAAAGGAGGTGGCCTGGAAACTAGAACTCAGCTTTACAAATTGAAGTGTTTTGTGTCCAGGCTGTGCACGGCTGATACTTTATTGGACATACTTGTTTCTGCCTCTGTACAGACCTGGACATCAAAGAAAAAGTCACCAGAACTGTAGTGAACAGCAACATCAAAAGACTTCAGAAATTATTTCAGGGAAAACACACAAGCAAATTAAGGTCTGGGTCTGCTATCCAGCTGTGCTTTACCAGTAGAGAATGCTGTTGGACTAAAAGCCTTAAGCACCAAGCCCGATGTTCTTTCCATTAAAACACAGAAACAGGTTACTGTTGCCAGGCTTTTCTAAATAAAACTTGGCCTTGCACATTTTGGACTGTGATGACACTTGAAATAATGCATTTCTTTGATTATTTCTTTACTATTCAGTAGCTGCATGGAGAATCACACTGCAGTTGAACATTAAAGCCTAATTTTGAGTGGTCTTGAGTCAAGGGGAGGTGCTGGTGTTTATTACATCTACCAGACAGAGTTGCGTAGATGGTAAGTGCTCCATCTCTACCCATCATCCACCTCCCACACAGAGGAGGAGCTACCTACACCGTACAAGAGGCTCCAGCCAGCAACCTTATGGAATGAGACAGGGTCTGTCTTCACAAACCTGCTGCTGGAAGAAACCTTTTCTTTTTTTCTCCTTTCTTAAAGTAGGTCAGAATTGACATAGATAAACAAACAAACAAATAAGGAAAACATTGTCGTGTGTAGTCCAGGGACTTGTCATCAGGAGTTTGCAAAGAGATTTCCTTTTGGCTGTCCTGTCTCGTACTGCACCACACATGAAGCCTGTCAGGCAGCCTTGAGATTGGTGTCTCCCATTTGAGTGGTGCTCTGCAAACAGAACTTGGAGAAATTTTGCTGTACAAGAACAATTTCACAATTGCTTAATTTTTAAAAGGACATAACCCAGTGGATACATGCTTGGGTTTTAGTCTCCTCTCCACTTGGATTACAAGTAAATAAGTTTAATATAAAATTAAGTAAGTCGCCATCTGCTCAGGAGAGTGCCCTGCCCTGTGCTTTAACCTGTGTACTCACAGCACCTTTTTAATAAAACAACCTTGAAGTGAGATCTGATGAAGGCCCATGCCCTAAAAAAGCACTGTCACGCTGGTGGTTGGGCACTGTCCTGGAAGGTGAAAAAACAGCTCTGCATCTCCTCAAGCATGGATCGAGGTGTCCTGTGTCAAAAATTAGCACTCTATCTCCCCCAACCCCGAGGTACAGGGTTAGAGGCACAACTGCTACCGTCATTTTGCATGGATCAAGGCCAGGAACACCTTCTTGGGACTCCTGGTACAACAGGCATGATACTGCTCAGTGCTGGAACACAACATGCTTTTAGACTATCTGAAAAACTTAGCTTCTGAGCAAAACTTAAGTTTCCACACCTTATCACTCAAAAAATCCCAAAAAACAAAACCAAAACCAACCCCAACCCTCAAGACACATAGTCAGTCCCTGAAATCCAGCAGAAAAGGAAAGGAAATCCAGGGCTCGCCCATCTTGGGTGAATGGTTACTGTAGGAAATGAGAAGGCCCCAGCCTGGTCCCGGTAGAGATGAAGTAATCACTCTCTCCTCTCATCCCTTTGACAGGAAAAGGCAGCTGTGCCACCAGAGAGTATTGTAAGTGGTGAGAAGCCAGGTTCAAGACTGGAGCGGGGACTAAGATGCAAACCTCGCCAGCATTTCAGGGCAGCTCCATGCTCAGCACACCCCTTGTTTTGCATGCCAGTTATGAGCACCTAATGCTCCAGGGCCATTGTGAGGCTCCAAGGCATTGACACAGCCTGGCTTCTGCTCCTGGCACGGCTGGCTGATAGGCTGGCTCACAGCCACCCCCCACGCAGTATTTCCCTCCTGTGTTCCAGACCTCAGGTCCCAAAGTAGTATGCAAAATGCATCTTTAATGAAGGCCTATGCATCTTACATTCACTGTAGGAAAAAACTTTTGATGCAAATACTATGGTATTGGCACAGTGGCAGCCCCCTAGGAAGAATGGATTAATACCCCATGTCTTAATGAGTGCTATCAGATCAGAGCCTGAAAGTTAGGAACCTTTGAGTATATTCTTTTCTCTGAAAAATGTCATTTACTGTCAACTTCAGTGTCTAAAGTAATTATGGAGACTCACAAGGGATGTTTAGATTTACTAATAGGTCTTTTGGAAGATACTCTAAAGATTACTATGTGCCTTCACATCTAACTTACGGCCCTTTGCTGGCGGTTAAATATTTATGTTTGTCTGACTAGGTAGATTTAAAAATAAACTCATTCATGCAAGCACAAATTGAAAATGAGGGCATGAACTGCATCTGTAATCTTACTAGCAGACAGACACAGAGGTAAAGAGTTTCATCAGCTTCAAGAGGAAGGACGTATGTTGCAGATCTCCTTGCAAGAACAGACCCATCCTATGCTTATTTACTTCCCATTACCAAAGCACTATCCATGAGATGCTTTTGCACATTACAACAATTAATTCATTAACACTTTACATCACTGCTGATTTTATTTAAACAGTAAAGGGAATTTTAATTTTTTTTCACATTACAGTTTCCTTGAAATGAGCAACCAGACTACATTAGTTTGATTTAGAGTTGAGCCTAAATGCCATAGTTAGAAAGTGAATTACAGTCTTCTAAAAGTTTATTTGCTTAAGGAACTGACCTGGACTTTTCCCAAGTAGAATGATTTCCAGCAGGAAGGACAGTCTATATTGCTATAGACTGTAAAATACAGTTGTCTGATTGCATCTAGGAAATTAACAATTCCTTCTTCTGAAAAAATTTTAAAGCTCTTTACAATTGTAATATGAGCATAGTTATCACCCGAGATTTCAGCTGACTTGCTAGCAGGAAGGTTGTGAGTGAAGAGCCACCTTAAGCTGCTGGAGTTAGCTCTGGAATCTCACCTGCCAGAAAGGAACAGGGCTAGCCTGTACCTGGCCTAAAGGATTCAGGAGTGAAGGTGATGACAGCTAAATTATTACAAAAGGCTTCCTCCCAAGAATCATTGTCTTTGGCACTGTGAAAGGGAAGAAAGCAACCAGCATTCATAAACTAACAGAAATAAATCCCAAACACTAGCATTTGTGCAGCAATTACATGGAATATTTATCACCACTGGAATGAATGGTGATCTCTGACCCTCTAACATTTTTTGCAAATGAATCCATTAGTTCCAACCCCTTTCTCTTATCAGTACATGAGCCATAAAGCATTGCAGTCCTAGGTGTAGATGAGCAAGGAAAGAGGAAATTAGTTGTATTTGTAGTAATAAGTGAAAAAGGAAGTAGGCTGAGGGCCTGCAATGAGACAGTTGTTAAATTTAGCCCTATACAATGCTATTGCATTAGCAAGCCAATAAATTAGTCTCTGCAGCTTGACTTGGATTGTTGCAAAGGTTTGAGTTTTAAAGAGCAGATTTTTATAGTTAAGTCAATACTGGCTTCTGGACTGCTTTGGTTTTTAGTACATTTAAGATGCATCTACAAAGCCAACTTACAAATTAATAAATCTTTCCTTTAATTCAGTCTGCCAAGAACAAAGATAGAACACTGACTACTGCAGGAGCCATGTTAGTGATGTAAACCAAAGGACTGGGGATTAAACAAGGATTACCAAGCGCTAAATCAATGTGTTTCCTTTTCTGGCTTTGTGTCTGTGGTGTGAAAGTATGGATCATTACATAAAACATGGCACATGACTGCCTGGATTAATACTAGACAATGTTACAGCAATGCTGAGTCACAAAGTTTGATGTTTAAGCATGACCAGTGTGCTACCAAGAAAGTGATGGCAATGACTAAGGGAGAAGGCATGGTTTTTCTGTTGTTTGTAGTATTCTGAAATTCCAGCCTGGGTCCCTCTACCAGAGTAATTTTTCCAAGTAAACCTGGCTGTGTTTAATCCATGCCCTACTCTTCTGGGGCATGCTGGAGGTTTCTTTTATAATATGAAGAAAACCATACAGAATTGGGGGGGGGGGGGGGGGGGGGGTTGGCAATTCATTTAAGGATCTCACAGTATGAAATTAAATGCAAAAAAACCCCCAAAACCTCACATCTGCACTATCAAATAGAGCAGATGGAAATGTAACTTTATAAATAGACTTAAATTGAAGCATACCAGTTGTGAAACTTGCCAACAACATCAAAGTAAGCGTGGAGCAAGTAGCCATATTCTGGATACCGAATTCTTTGTCCCCTGACCTTACCACATACTGTCATCCCTTTTGGTCAAGACAAGACCAGCAGCCAGAGTTTGGGGGTTAGTCACACAGCCTTTCTTGTGTGTGGTTTTATTTACCACCACCCCTTATCAAACACCATGAAATAACAGGTCTGTTTGGCTTGAGCCATCTGCTCCCCTATGCATTTGTAAAGCTATCAGCTGCATTTACTCAGCCTATTAAGAATTTTGTTCCTGAGTAGTGACACTTCCCCCCCGCATACGTTTAGTAGTGATACACACCCCCAAATACATTTAATGCTCATGTCTAAGGGATAAATTTTGGTTTAGCTATTAGTGGTTTATTCCCCTTCAATACAATCCATCACAAAAAACTGACACTATAACGTATTACTAAACCACGTAGCTGGGACCGTAGCAACATAATCTCTCAGTTGTGAATGTTTTGCTCATCTGATTAATGGTATGAAATATATCTGTATGTTCTATCAGCATTACTGTGTACTGCTTTATTCTGACTTATCTCAGAGGAACTTGATTTGCAGTTCAGTATTATAAGAGGAGGGGAGGGGGAGGGGGGCAAATCAAAAGAAAGAAGCAACTTGCCCCTGTAAGTTAGGCGATACAAAGATTCTGGAAAGAACAAAGGGCCTTGAAGCAAACCACCTCCAGCAAGGTGCCAGATTCCTCGTGGGAAAAGGACAAGGATGGCAAGGAGGAAAAGCACCTAGAGCAAGCATACGGTGATAGGTCTGTCTTTTTAAACTTGTACGCCAGCTCATTTCAGTTTCAGAAGTACTTGCTTTTACCTCCCCACCATCCTTTTTTAAAGGTTTTGGAACACTAGGAAATCCTGTAAACCGCAGCCTACACCTCTAAATAAGCCTGTGCTCACCCAGAGGAGCATATATTTATTTTTCTACAACGAACACTCGTGGTGCCAAATGTTACAGTGCCCCTGGAGATATAGCAGCGGGAGGGACTTGAAGCAGCCAC
Organism: Aptenodytes forsteri; assembly: GCF_000699145.1. Lineage (NCBI taxonomy): Eukaryota > Metazoa > Chordata > Aves > Sphenisciformes > Spheniscidae > Aptenodytes > Aptenodytes forsteri. Next base: position 4,996,418 of record NW_008794776.1, read on the forward strand.
ATGCACTGCAGAAGAACCATCCCAGAGCAGTATTGACTATCTCCTTACAGGAGAGTGACACGGCAGTGAAAAAATATTAATTCTAACAATTGTCTATTACGATTTGAAGTTCTAATTAAAAAAAAAACCCAAAACAAAAAATACCTGTTACATTAAATTTAAGATTACAGCTGGATGCCGTTTCCTCCTAGTTTTTATTCACAGTATATGTAAATTAGGGCAGCAAAAAACTATAGAAATCCTTTGGTGCTTTCTGGACAGCAATGATCTCTCTTTCCTACCAGCTGCAGGGTTGATTGATCCTGATTACGTCCAGATCAGGGAATCTAGGGACGATGTTAAAATGCCGAGCCATTATTCTGCTCCATAGCTCTGGCATCTCATGCATGCAAAGGTACATTTCCAGGCACCCATGGCACTGCTTGCTATAAACATGTTCTGACATAGGTAGGAGGAAGGTTGATGCATTGGGCCTACATAATAACTTTAAACATGGCAGAGAATGTGGACGTGGCATTTGTCTTGATGGTAATTTAAAAAACTGCTGATATGAAATCTCAGTGATTCATGGATACATTGTGTTCACAGAAAAGCATCTAGGCTGCTTTTAACATAATACGGTAAGTATTGTCTTTTCAGATTTTTTTTGCCTCAGATACTTTGATGGCATGCAGACTTGGCATCATGCTAAATAGAGACATTGGGTCTTTATAGTTTTATCTCTTGAGCCCATCTGGTTTGAAGTAGTTGACAACAAGCAGGAAAGGGAATAGAATGAAAGACTCACTTCATGTTTGCTGAAATAAAAGAAACGTGTAAGGCAGTGCTCAAATAAAATCAGCCTGGAAGGAGGGCCGCTGCACTCCCCTCTCACCACCCCTCCTCTGCCCTTTTAAGATGATTGGAACAGGACGGCTTTGCCTGCAACCCCTCCACTCTCAGTGCTAGCTCTGACTGCCCACTGTTGGAGTGCACACCCCAGCCAAAAGGCAGCTGAAGCAGGCAGGCTCATGCACCGAGGGAGAAGGAGAACCGGCTGCCGCCCAGAACGAGGGACAATGGGAGCACTAAGCAAGCACAGTGAAAAAGCAAACACCAAATGCAGAGCCCTTGTCCATCAGCCAAGCTAAGACCATTGAAAGACTAATAGCGCAAACACCTCACACGAAGGCTCTTCAGTAAGTTTACATGTTGTTTATTCCATTTTTAATTTCCTTTTGCAATTTACAGATACAGCCCACAGACTTCAGCCTGAGTACCTGGGTACTTGTGTGACTACCCCTATTACAGGCAGGTACAGAACGTAGCAACAGCACCAGACGTGTCCTGCCCTGCCCACTGAGACGACCGGTGGGTTAGTTACCAGAACTCGCTTCAGTGAGAGCGTATTTGATTGCAGGAAAACATACCCTTTCCTTCTCCATCTACCAATGACCACTAAGAGCTGTTCACACGGGAACTACAAAATTCTGTAACTAGAACTCAGGCTAGAACAGATGTAAAAGGGCACTTGCTTTCTCAATGAGGCACACTGTATGAAATGTTCGTCCTCTCAGAGGTGATGAGAGGCTATCCTTTATCAGCTACGGAATCACTCTGGGAGCATAAGATGGAAGTTGCTGTACAAGTTTGCATGATTTTACACCATGTAGCAGCTAGCCTTGAAAACGCGTATGCTCTCTTTCCCTTTATGCTGCTCCGTCTCCTTATAGAATTAGGTCCTAAATGTGACTTTTCTGGCTTTTGTTCTTAATCACTTTATTACTAGTTCAAATTTATAATTTTAACCTAAACAGAAGCGAGTGATTTATTGTAATTATTTTGTATAGGCTGCTCTTCATAAACTTTTTTTTAAAATCTGGAAAAACATTTAATTTCCCATATGGAAAGAACACATTTATCATACTTTACTCGGATATACTTGGCCAACTATTGCACATATATGCAAAACATATGTGACATATTCAAGGCTGAATTTCATAAAACAGAAATGCTATGAAATGTGATATAATAAATATATTACACAGACATATGTGGCCAATTTATAAAACTATGGTATCTTCGGTAAATTTATAATAGGTCATTTCTATTAATGGGGGGAATGAGTGCATTTTTCTGGCATATGCAATACATACAGTGCTTTACATAGACTTGCTGAAGGGAGGTGGACCTTTGAAAAGCAGACTTGTACATGTACTTATATAGTGTATATGGGACACGTCCGTATTTTTCAAAACTAATGTATATCTTCAAAACCAGCTTTTGCTTTTTTGCACTGATTGTGTGTACAACATACTGGACAGAAGAAAAAGTATGAAATACTATTCTTGGAGATTAGCAAACCTCTGATACACTAACTAGATTCCCACAGACAACGTGCGTCTCTCGCTTTAATAGAGAGCACATTTTATAAGCACACGCTGTGCTCAGGATAATGGCCAGTAACAGAAATCTTTGGGTAGGGTCACTTTCATCTAGTTGTGTCAAACACTCATGTAAATTAAATATCTTACTGACCAATTGAATTAGAATAATTAAATGAAGAAAAAAACTGCATACGTTTAGAAAAAAGTTACATACATGCACATATACTAGCCTCTACACTAGTAGACTGGGCTCTTCATAATACCAGCTTACAGCAACGGCTGAATTATTGCTGGCTGATTATCTTCAAATGCTAACTCACAGGTTACTGCCCTTCTTTATTTATGCCTGTGTGCTTCAAAGATCAAACCTTTGCTTTATAAAACAAATCTGTATCTTTCTCTCAGATTGCGTATTTGCAAGTTTGGGCAAAAGTTCTCTAAGGGTTCCTTTTCCACGCGTGCATAATCCAATCCGTGCGATGCCCAGCTCTTCCCTCTGGAGGGAGCCTGCTCTTCAGGCACGGCCGGGCGGGGGTGCGTGCGTGCAGCAGCATCCTCCACCGGAGCCGCCGTGCAGCGATACCCACACGTCTTCCCCAAAGCCCACCCCCCCGGGGCAACACAGCATCTCCTGGCTACACAGGCAGTTCAACATAAATGGCGGGTCAGACCACTGCACCCACGGTCTCAACGCTCTGCCAGCAAAAAACGCGTTTGTTTTAAACCCTTCATGAAACTGAACAACAGAGGGAAAAGCAGCAAGAACCAGAACACATATGTGCGCATGCACACGCACACGCGCGCACACACACTCTTCCCCCCACCCTCCACCCAGCCATGTTCAACAGGCTCACAGCAACTTTTTGAGCTCCTTGGGCAAAGGTGCTAAAACCTGCTTTGCAAGCACTGCTGCGTTAGCTCTTCCAGCACTCCTCCAGGCAGCAGGGCTCAGCTTCTGCCCCCAAACCTGTGGGTGCCTAACTTGTTTCCAACGGTTATAGGGAACCCTTTATGTGTGCAGAATGTTGCACAGCACAAGTGAACCTGCCTTTCTTTCTCCTTTCAGACGAGACCAAGGTGCGGCTGCCCCTTGGTCAGGGATCCAGGCATCCCAAGCTAAAATCCACTTGCTGGAGAGAGTAAGGTCTCTTTGGCAGGAAGGACAGCACCCCAGCTGGGGTGGCCCTGAACCATGCAGCCCCACTAGCCATGGCTCCTTGTAGGCATGCACTAGGAAGCCCCTAGCTCATGGGAGACCCACACTGTCCCCCAGTGGCCTGGTGGCTGCAAAATGCCTTTTTATGTTTACTGCAGCCCTTGGGTCATTCTCCACACTGCAACCCACTGTTACACAGACTGTAGCATGAAGGGAACCAGAGTACTTGCTCCCCTTGCAACGGGCCATGCGTATGTGTGCTTCAGATTGACTGAAGAGATGCCAACGCCCCAGGATGCTGAGAGGCATCTACTGGGGACCACCTCCACCGTTCCACCCAAAGCAGTTCTAGGGTCTCCCTGAACAGGAGGAAAGATTAAAAAGCACACCCATGAAGTGTGTAAACAGCGTGCATGAACACTGCAAGCACACAGAATTCTCATCCCCATGCTCCTACCCTACATTGAATTTAGTCAGATCCATTAGCAAGGAAAAAAGAAAACCAACAACAAAAAAACATTCCTGAAAACCTGAGCTATCCCCAGTGTTTGGGTAAGTGATCAAGCAAAGACCTCCCTTGTTTCACCTGTGGGTGACTAATCCTGTATTTATCCACTAGGGTAAGTAAGTGATGCAGTTTTCAGACCTTTGGAGCAATCGGTAAATTCAGCCTGTACCTCTGGAAAATGGAGCCACATGGCTAATTTATTCTCTAGCCCTGTTTGGAAGAGACAAAGGGTGCTTGTAACCTCTGTGCTTGGGCCTGTTTTACCAGCAGCTTTTAAATACACAATGTTACGTGTGACTTGAGGCGACCATAAGTGGAAGTATTGCCTGGAAACGCTGCAGCCTTCTTTCCGAGTATGTGCCATGGACCTTAGTGATGGCATGTACTGAGTGAAGTTTAAACATATATGTAATCAAATCATACAAAGTAATTTTTCAAATGAAACTGCAGTACATATAGATAAGGCGTGGCCTTACATGATATACCTTGACTTACTGGCTGACAGGTAACATGAAATTAAAGCATTACAGCTTTTCTGTCATTTTCAAAAGGCTTCTACTACTCAATGTGCAGTGTTACGGGTTTTATGGTTTGTTTGAAGTGGATTTTTTGTTGCGATAGAAAAATAACCCTGCTTGCTTTCCATATCTGGAACACTCCCATCCAGTGAGATAGGCATAGCTATACAAGGAAGAAACACTAGTCAAAGCCCCAAGGAAGCTTGATTTAAAGACTGAAACATGACATGAAATGGACTGCTAACATGCTTAATGCTAACATATATAAGCACCTTGCATGTCGACGGCCTAAAAGCAAGGTTAGAAATACCATTTTCATAGTTAAAACTGTAGTCTTGATACAGCTGCATGGTCTCTCCTTCCCATTCAGACACAGGACTTCTGTAGTGGTTCTTCTAGCACAGAGGATAGACTAGTGATCCTGAGGGCCCACTGCCCACAGCCATAGGTTGAAGTTCTGTGATTTTTCTCTTCTTCTAATGGAGATAAATTAAAATTCCTACAGCCAAGGCAAGGACCTTGAGCCACTTTCTGTAAGAGCACAGTTTAGTCCTGGTGTCTTGGGTCATGCAGTCCTATCAGCTCTTGTGCAGTAAAGTACGTTTGAAAAGGTGTGTGGACAGTCTGCACCGAGAGCCAGTGGCACTTCTTGCAGCACTCTGTGTATGTTGTTGCGTAACGATAGATCACTACAACCATGGGCAGCTCCGGCAACCAGGGGGAGAGAAGGGAGGGAGCAATCACCTATGGAGATTCAGTATTTGCTCAGACTAAACAACTCCAGTTTAGTATCCCTCCTTATTTAAATGACCTCATTTTGTAGGGGAGGTTTAGACTTCAGAGCAGCCAAACTGACAAATGCACACAGGCAATCAAACAAGAAATGAAAGAAAGAAAGAAGAGGAAAAACATTTATAAATGTCACTGTCCAATGTCTTTTCAATTTAAATGAAATATGATTATCTACATATATCTACAAATATCTACAAGTATCTACACTGTTTGCAGATATGATTCTTTGGTTGTCTTCACTTTTTTCCTACACTGCAACTACCAAGAAAAAAAAAAGTGTTTGTATCATCTTTGAAAGAAATAATAAATATAACAACTTCATTAAACATTTGACCAAAGCTTTGGCACTAATCAGTTTACAGATAACAAATCGTAGTGAAAACTCTGAAATAACAGCGGCAAAGCAACAGAGCACATCCGAGAGCCATTTCCCACTGACTAATAATAAGCACAAGGCTATTTTACATCAACCTTTCTGAGAACATTAATTATGGTTTAGTCAGACACTAAGAATCTCACAATTCACTGCAAATGTCAAATAAAATACATATTTCTTGCACAAGTCTTTTTCATGGATCCAGATATATTTTTTTATAACAGAAAAAAAATTACACAAAATATTCATGTTAGCCTTTATCCCTTCTTAAACTCTTCCAAAAAGTTTTGGAAGCCCAAAGCCCACTGCCAGAGACAGAATAAACATTGCTATTAACACTGCCACCTGCACAAGGGAAAGATTATGTTTTAAAAGGTTTGTAGTGAAATTGCACAAACACGGATGAATAGAGGACTTCAAAAAAAAAAAAACAAACACAAAACCAAAAACCCCTTCTTTTCATAGAGTCACGTGGAAAAATCAGAAAAGTGTTCATAATACTGTATAACCAACACAGCTGAGGAGCTGTTCAATACCTTCTCTGAACACAAAGGGACTGCCGTTTGGTGAGCATCTGACAAAAAACACAAGCCAACTATTCAAAACACATCACTGGAGAAACTGTGATGAACAGGCCCATCTTTTCAACAATAAGGAAAGACTACTGAAGGAAGATATTAGAGGAAAAAAAGAAAAAAAGTACTTACCAGCTCTAAGAGGGAAGATGCAGCAAGCAGGTAGGTGCAGAATAGGTGCTTTGGGACTACTGCAGTTTGGGTCAGCCAAATATAAGGCGTGAGGCATTCTGGGGAAAAACCCCTGAAGTTCCTCTAAAAGGCACCTCTCAACGGGAGAGCATCAAGAGCTCGGGAAAGGATGTAGGAAGGCAGTACTGCGAGGCTACCTGGGAAGCAGCCAGTCTACAAACTATTGCTGAGAATACACAGCCTAAACTCTGCAGGTATTCCCCCCACCCCCAGGCTCGTTTTTAAACCTTAGCATCCATTGTTGTGAAAACAAGAAGCTGTACATGGCTGCACTCTTGGCCATGGGCTCAACAGCTCCAGAAAATGCTATCGTGGTTAAGTTGGCCCAATGAACCCCAAAACTCACGAGCAGGTCAGGACCGGGGGAGAAGTGGACAATTAGTTCTGACAGTGAAGATTCAAAGTGTTCCCTAAAAGTAAAACTCTGCTTCCTTTGACAGCCCCCTCGAAGGACCACCCGAGCCAACTGTGAACGAGGCCAAGCGTCCCCGAGGTAAGAGAGAGACTTACATCGACATGTGCAGAATTACACCCCATCCCCGGGGCCCGCCGCTGCCGGGGGCTGGTGTCCGGCGGTACTCGCGGCCAGCCCCGCAGCCCTCCCCGCTCGGTGCTAACGTTACGCGTCCCGCTGGGCTGGGAAACACCCGTGGAACCGCCAGAATCGGTGGCAACACCAAATCTCCACCAGAAGACCCGGCAGGCGAGTGAGAAGGGGACAAGTGACCCCCACCGCTGCCGCTTCCCCGTCCTCCCACCGCTTCCCAGCGGCCCGACCGTCCTCAGTGCCCGGCACCCTCGTGGGGCATCGGGGGTAGGCAGAAGGGAGATAACGACATATGGCTTCATTTGTCAAAGTGCAGCTGCGGGTCACACCTCGATGGGAAGCACCCGGCGCGCCCCCGCCACCCTCCGGCCCCT
>NW_008794776.1:5004493-5007535 GCF_000699145.1 Aptenodytes forsteri
CCGCCGCCCCCGACGGGCCGGGCTTTAAATAATAAATAGATAAAAAAGCGGTGCGCGAAGATAAAAGCGAGGCTCGCAAGTGAAGTGTGCAGCAGCATGCAGCAGGAACCGAGGCTTGTGGGACAGGACCTTCTGACTGATAAATGGAGCTGAATTGACTGACAAGCTGGTACACGCCTGAAATTTTTGCAATTGTGTAACACTAAACAAATACAGGCTTCCCTTTATTTTGCAGGCCCGGAGTGTGTTGGAAGAAAGGCCCTCGGTTGTCTTTGCAGTTGTTTGCGTAATGGAAAAGAAGTCGATGGGCAGAGGTGCTGTTCGACCTGACTGCGGCTCCTGAATGGGAGCGGGTCGGCGCTGAAGGCGCTTGCCGAGGTGCGTTAAAAGGGCAACGCGAGGAGGAGCCGGTGGCCCTCGCTGCATCCCTGCCTGAAAAGCTGAACTTGCTGCCGAAAAGTCGAAAATGGGACACTAAAGGAAAAGGGCGGTGCTTTTGAAGCAGCAAAGTTGCTTAAGTACAATAACAATTAGTGTTTTAGACCCACAAAAAATCAATTAGGCTATGAAGGTGGCTATTTTTGTTTAAAAAAGGAGTGGTAGTGCAAAGCTCATTAGCAACGGAGCCATGCCCACTGCAGGCGGCTGCGCACCAGCATGATGAGCAAGGCTGGCCCCAAGCATGCATGTGCCGAGGCTGGCCGTGCAGGCCAGCAGGTCCAGGGTGACAGGCTGGCCCGGCCGCTGGGGGCTCTCACCTTTCTCTGTCCCGTTCTGGTGGGCCGGGGAAGAGACTGGATTCCGGGATCTGGCAAAAGCGCTCATTAGAGGAAGGGCCCCTGGCCTGTGATTCCTGGGCCTGGAAGAAGAAGGGGAGAAATGATACGGAGCTCATGGTCCAACAGAATGAGCACTTGGAGCACTGCTGCTGTGAGCTGCAGCTGGCAAACGGGGGCCAACCCGTTGTACCCCGAACTCCATGCAAGCCTTGTGCAAATGTGAGCTGGGCAGGTGCATGCCAAACTGGGGGTGAGAGTGGTGTGTAGTCATAGTCAATAAAGACGCAGCCTTACCAGTCCTCAGGGTCGCAGTCTCTGAAACCCTTGGCGAAAGGGTTGCTGGCGATCTTCAGCTGCGTGATCTGTAAGGAGAAGCGGAGAAATGTCTCAAAGCGGCATACACGGGGTCCCCGGTCAGACAGCGAGCATGTCCCTGAGCAGGTTTTGGGAGTCAGCAGTGCCAGGTGTAACAGAGAGGGCCCAGGTGGCCGGTGGGGCTGGGGTGCGCTCTGCCGCAGAGCGCAAACGTGTGCTTTCCCTCTGTTAGAAAATGTGGGCTAGCACGCTAATATGAGTTCAAGGCAAAGGGAGAGGCAGCCTGAGTCGGTTGCAAAAGCTGTGTAAATGCACTTGTAAGAAAATGCCACATTATATGGGTCACCACCGGAGCAGCTAAGACAAATCACTGGATAAATCATACTTCTGTATTTATTTAATTCGCCGGGGAGAAGGCAGGACATTTTCTATATTTAAGCAAATCCACGGATAAAGTATGTGATTGTGAGTTTCCGGAATGGGTTGAAAAACAAACTTTAAGCCCCTCAGTGACAGTTCCAGCCTTAGAGGTCAAACTGATAGAAAGCAGGAGAGAAAGAGCAGCTGTCCGGAGCCGTCAGGCAAATGCCAGCCGGGGAGGGACTCCGGAGCCCCTTAAAGGCACAGCCTTGCTCCAGCCCGACCGCAGCATCCCGGGGGGATCCCAGGTCGATTTGCTCGGAGCCACTGCAGAGGGTGGCACCGCCGCCGGCTGCTCGGGGACAGCCCCGGCGAGGGCTGCGGCATCAGCGCGGAGCGAGGCGGCTTGGAGCGGCGCTGGAAAGCACCCGCTATGAAATCGTATTTGCACTCGCGGCTGGGATTCCTGCTCTTTACATTACACTGATGCGATTTAAAGAAGCAATTGGATTAACTGCTACCCAGAAATCCGCATCAGATTAGGGGGGGTGGGTTGTTTCGTTTCGGTTCGATTCGGTTTTTAACGTATAATTGTATTCTGGGGAGGAACAGACCGCTGCGAGCTTAGAGAAGTAAAATCGCAGATTTATCCAAACAAATTGTGAGTGACATTTCGCAGCGGGAAGCCTGTAGTTTCCCAGCTAGCCCCGGTTTCGGGTTTACGTAGGTAATGAGGTCCCCCCGGGCCGGGGGAAGCTGGCGATGGGGCTGGAGCTCGCGTCGCTTCCTCGGCGTGCCGCGGTGCAGCCCTGCGCGGCTCCCCGGCTATCGGGTTCCTTGCGCTGCCCCGGAATGGGTTTAGCAGATGGGGAGGAGGAGGCGGGGAACATCCCCAGACACCCCCGCCGCCGCCGGACACCCGCAGCCCGGCCTTCAGCCCGGGAGCCGGGCGAAGGGGCTGCGCCAGCGCCGCCCCCGCACCGTGGTACCTCCGCGGGGACCCCAACCCCCCTTTTCGTTGCCCCCGGCCCCGCCGCCTCACCCGGTGGTTCTGGTAGGCGGCGGGCGGTCACGGCCGTGAAGCGCGTCTCCTCGAAGACGAAGGTTTTGAAGTTCTCCTCCGCGTATTTCTCGCTGTCTTTCCGGGGGTCCACGTAGACCACGTGAAAACGCGGCTGGTATCTGTGCATGGAGTTCAAAATGATCTGAATGATAAAACGAGCAAGGAGACAATAACTGATCCAGGCGGAGCATCCAGAGAGGAGGGCGCAGCTCCCGGCCCTGCCGGCTCCCCTGCCGGGGGTGCAGCCGCGGGGCTGGGCCGGGACGGGGGCGCGGAGCCCCTGGAGAGGGGCGCGGGCTGGGGCACCCCACGGGAATGACGGCGCGGGGAGTTCCCCCCGGTGCAGCCCCGTGTTTGACACCTTCCCCCGGGAACACTTACATGCCCGTTGTCATCCAGCAAATTGTTGGTCAGTTTGAGCTTATCGAAGGAAACGATCTGCTTCATCCACTGCGCCCCTTTCGCCGGGGAGTCCGGGTGGTAATGCACCCTCCCGGGGGTGGCGGGGTCGGCTTTGCCGGCCAC
>NW_008794776.1:5007570-5008429 GCF_000699145.1 Aptenodytes forsteri
GTCCGGGTGGCCCTCCCGGGGGGGGCGGGGTCGGCTTTGCCGGCCACCAGCCAGGAGGAGGGAGGAGCAAGGCGTCCCTGCCGGGAGGGGAAGGCACCCTCAGCCGCAGCCCGGGGGGGTCCCGCCCCGCCCCCGCAGCGGCGCCCCGCGGGGCGCGGGGCGGAACGAGCTCTTCTCGACAGCCAGACTCGTTGCGGGGGGGAAATAATACTTTATCAGGCCGCCGATGGACCTGGCGGGAGAGAAATCTGCAGGATGAAGGAAATTTACAGCTACCTGAGTAGATTTGGGAGTGAAGCCACAAAAGCTCCCCCTTCCTCTAAAAAAAAGGGTGAAAGGGAGCCCTCTATACAGTAATGTTCTGGCTTTAAGTGAAGAGTGGAAATTTATGTGTAGATTAATAGCAGGTCCAGAGTTTAGCAGCCTTGTTTCATTCTTTCAAAGTACATATTCAACAGTAACATTTAAAACAGAGAAACCAATCTTCTATACACGTGTTTACTTTAAAAGCCAGTGTTTGCACAGGGGGAATTAGACACCATTGGACTCAAGCAGAAACATTACTTTTTAAAGATATACTCAATTGGATGTTATATATCCCACTTCCCTTGACAAGCAAACATTTCTAGGACGCCCTGAGAATTTGGATATCTGTCTAAATATTTATATATCGGACCCTGCGATTCCTACGCGGGCTGCCTGCTCGGCGTCCTGATCTGAAGCTAAATACATAATGCGCCTTTCACTGTCTTTAAATTAAAGGGGTTGCAAACCAGACCGCATCGCTGCCTTGTGAGTCGCCGGTTTCCAAGGCCTTCCTTCCTACACTGCCGCTGGAAACAAGGACAGGGTTTTGTGG
>NW_008794776.1:5008688-5009729 GCF_000699145.1 Aptenodytes forsteri
CCGTCCCTCCTCCCCGCCCCGCGCCGGTCGGGCCCCGGCCGCTGCGGGCGGTGTGCGAAAGCCGAGGGGGGCCCTGCGAGTCCGCGCCCCGCGCAGCCGCGCCGCTCCCGGCCCCAGACTCGTTGCAACGGTGTGAAACGGACCCCAGGGCAGCCGCATCCCGCGTCTCCTCCTCCCCTCGTCTCGCACCGACACGTGTCGGGTCCAGGGGCGCACCCCCGAGCCCCGGGAGGGCAGGGGGCGGGCAGCGACCCGCCAGCGCCGAGCACCGCGGGGCGAGCAGGGTGTTACTTGCCGGTATCGCTTGTCGTCCACGGGGACGAAATCCATGAGGAGCATGTAGTCAGCCATGGGGTCCATCCCGAATATCTTCACCTGGAAGGTGGGGAACATGCGCCTGGCACAGAAAGGAGAGAGCGGAGAGCCGAGTTGAGGGGCAGCAGGGAGCCCCGAGGGGCCGGCGCAGGTACCCGCGCCCTCCCCGGCCCAGGGGTGCTCAGGGCCGGGTGCGGGAGCCCCGCAGCCTTCCCGGCCCTTCCCCTCCAGCTGCCCAGATGCCCGGTTGCGATGTCAGGTCCCCTCGCAGGAACCGTCAGCCGGAACGGGAGGAAAAGGCAGATGGGGCCGGGCAGCGTGGGGAGAGGGACGGACAGGAGCTGCCGTGTCCCCCGGCAGCATCCCGAAGGACGAGCCGGGGCAGCGCTGGGCAGCCCTGCCTCTCCCGCCGGCTCCGGCACCGTTTGTGTCGGACACCCGAAATGCCCCGCGCCCCGCGGACGCAGAGACTGGAGCGGGGAGCGCCACCACCTCCCCCTTTGCCACGCGGAGACACAAGTGAAAAGGATTTCCTCCCCGCGGTTTCCCCATCTTTCCAGCTGCTCTGATTTGAGGCTGATGCGAGGGACGCAGAGACTGGAGCGGGGAGCGCCACCACCTCCCCCTTTGCCACGCGGAGACACAAGTGAAAAGGATTTCCTCCCCGCGGTTTCCCCATCTTTCCAGCTGCTCTGATTTGAGGCTGATGCGAGGCGTTACCCCCCC
>NW_008794776.1:5009983-5011338 GCF_000699145.1 Aptenodytes forsteri
CGTAGGGGCAAACGCACCCCCGCGGCGGGCAAGGACTAGAGGGCAACTGGGATCTCCCCGGGAGCCCCTTCCTGGCTCCGCTTCGTTGCCAGAGCCCGATCGGGCTCCCGGTCCCTGCTCCTTTGCCGGGCGAAAGGAATGCTGGAAGGAGCCCGGGGCTCCCGGGCAGGGCAGGTCGGCCCCCGGGGCTGTCCCCGCTGCTCTGCTCCGCGCAGACCCCCGGGGACCCCAGGCTAAGCCGGGGGTGCGGGTCCCACGCTCAGGGAGGGCACGAAACCTTCGAGGGGCTGCGGGGCAAATGCGATCGTGGGTGGGCTAAGGGAAGGGAGCGGGGCGGCCCCCCCGTCCCTTCCTCCCTCTGCACACACCGGGGACAGGGATGTGTGTGTCCCGCGGCTCCCCAGCGGGACACGTCGAAGCCCTCGCGTCGGGGCTCGTTACGGCTTCGGTTTTGTTTGATATTTTTTTTTTTTCCCCCCCCGAGAAGGAAATTAAGCGAGGGACAGCGGGCGGCATTTCGGGAAGGGGGTTTGTAGCCGTTGAAAAACCAAACTCCCAACACCCGCTGAAAAAACGACCCGATCAAACCCGGACATCGAGAGCCCCCCCGGCTCATTCTCGGGGCGCACGGCCGGACCTGCTGTGCGTCTTCCCGGGGCTTTTTTGGTTATGTGCCGCTGCTCTCCGCCGAGGAAAGGCTGCCTGCCTTCACCGCGGCCAGGGCGGTGGGGCAGCAGGGCTCTGGCCCCGCAGCTCCTTCCAGCCCGGGCCCGGCACTTCCAGCCCGGGCAGCATCAGGATCGGGCGGCTGCGTCTCCCTCTCTGTAACGCTTTAGCAAACTCTGGATGACGTTTCCAATCGCTCCCACTGTTATTATTATTTTTAAAGGTGTAAAATCCCCCATTAGCTCCAGTTCCGGTGTTTCTTGTTTTAAAACTTAGTTTTAAAACAAACAACCTGAGATTTTAAGACCCACCTAGACAAACAGCAGGGCCAGCCCAGAGGCGCTGGGAGAGAACAGGCTTCGCAGCGCCTTCCCTGAACCTTTTCCTGCTGGTTTTACCCCGTTTTCTCCTGGTTTTACCCGCCTGTCTGGACATTTGTCGGTGTCATAAAATAAACGAAGAGGAGGGGGGAGGGAAGCCCCTGGTTCAAATCGATTTATTCATTTCCGAGCCCTTTTGGAGTGGGGTATTACAATCCTTTCGCTGTCCTGGGACCGCGAAGAAAGCTAGATCGAAGAGCTCCTGTTTGCAGAGAGCCTCCGCCTGGAGCCTGAACGACGTTTTCCGCTAAGGAAAGCAGCGCCGAGCCCGGCGCCGGGCTCGGGGCCGCGGCCGGAGACAGCGGGCTG
>NW_008794776.1:5011372-5011679 GCF_000699145.1 Aptenodytes forsteri
CGTCTGCGGGAAATCAGGCCGGGGGTCCCGCAGCGCAGCGCCGGCCCCTCCGCCGGCTGCTTTTCCATCGGGCACCGCGGTGTTTTTTTTTTATTTTAGTAAACTGCTAGTTTTAAAAATATATGCAACTGCATATATATAAATATATTTCAGTTTTTGCACCTTCGCGACCCTCAAAACCGCTGGAGGGAGAGCGGGAGCGCACGGCCGCGGTCACCGCTTGTGCGGGGCCCTTTCGGAGCGGAGCCCGACCAGCCGCGCTGCGCCCTTCTCCCCCGGGATGGGGGCTGCGGCAGTGCCCGGGGCT
>NW_008794776.1:5011807-5012408 GCF_000699145.1 Aptenodytes forsteri
CCCCCCCGCCGGATCGCTTTAAATCAAGGGAAGAGACCAGAGCCCGAGCAATGCGCTCGCCCCCCGCGAAGGCAGCGTTTGGCCGGAGCCTGCGCGGGGAAAGCTCCGCAGCTCTGCCCGAGCCGCCGCGGCCACGGCGCTTCCCGGCGATCGCAATTAAATGCAGTAATTAACAACCGTAATTGGGGCTCCTCTTCCCCCCACATGTTTTGCTCGTTTCTAACGCGGTCGCATCAGCCGCTTCCTTTGTTCCCCCGCCGGGAGCCCCCGCCCCCGCCCCGCCGAGCCGCCGGCGGAACCGCGCCGCGGGGGCCGGAGCAGGGCCCAGGAGAGCAGGGCTCGTTACTCGATAGTAGGGAAACGCAACAGTCCTGGAGGAGGTTTCAAGGTGCAGAATTAGGGTCTGTTTGCGTCCCCGCCGGAAGGAAAAGATCTGCCCGTGCTAAAAATTTATTTAGTTACAGGTATTGCGCGGGATGGTTTGTTAGCTTTTTCTTTCCCCCCTGTGCCGCTGCTGTCCGCCCCGGGAGCACGGTGTCCTCCGCAAACACGGATTTAATTCCCGTGCGGGGTAACCGAAAGCCGAAGGCGCCCGCCGGAC
>NW_008794776.1:5014921-5015833 GCF_000699145.1 Aptenodytes forsteri
CCGTGGGGCGCGCCGGTGGCTACCGCCGCGATGGGGGTTGCATAACCCGAGCGATGCGCGGAGAGCCGGAGTGAGCAAGCGGGTTATATATAGCTGCCCTGTCTGTAGCCTGCGGGGCTTGATTCTTCTGTTGAAATATTATCTTTGGATGTGGTAAAAATATTTGCAGAGAAATATCTAGACTACTCGTACATATTTGAGCATATGTTCCTGCAGCTAACGGCATAAGGGCAGAGCGTGACACGACCGGTGTTCCGTTTCTTTGCTGCTGCTGGCAGCGCGGTTCCCGGCCGGGGCAGTTTCTGCCCCGAGCTCAGGGACGCGCCACGGAGAAGAGTGTCCCGGTGCGGACCCGCGCTGCTTACCTGGCGGCAATACAAGGAGGAGGGGAAGGGATTTCGTTAGGGCACCTCGGGGCGATATCGCCGGGGTGCCGGGGGAAAGCGAGCAGCCGCGGGAAGGTGCTCAAGGGCTGATGCGAGCGGGACGCGGGGCGCCAGCCCGTTCCCCGAGGTGTGCCCGGCTCTGGACAGCCTCTGCCCCAGGAAGAAAGAAAATATTCCCCCCTGGAAATCAAGAAAAGCCCCGAATCCAGCGCCCCAGCAGAGTCGGGGAGCTCGGGGTTGCTGCCCGTGCCTTGCTTGCCCGCACCGTTTCCCAGGCTTATCCCTTTCTCCTTCCCTGCTCCTTAGGTAAAGCCCCAGCTGGAAGCGGCCCCACGTCGGGGGCAGCCCGGGCGCGGGCGGGCCCCTCGGCCTGTCCACCCGCCCCCGCCCAGCGGGGCTGCGCGGTCTCTGCCGGGGATACGGGACCCGCCGGGGCCGGGGCCCCTCGGCCTGTCCCCCCGCCCAGCGGGGTCGGGGCTGCGCGGTCTCTGCCGGGGATACGGTACGGGCCGGGAATCGTTGCCAA
>NW_008794776.1:5017384-5018161 GCF_000699145.1 Aptenodytes forsteri
CTGCCTCCCCGCCCGCCGCGGCAGCACCGCCCGTGCGCTGCGAGCGGTGGAAGGGAACAGCACGGGAACGGCTAACGCTGCCGGTAACGATGCTGCTGGCGAAACAATAATAATTCGTAGAGGTTCAGCTAACGGGAGCCGCGGACATTTGCGGATTCGTTTTAAGGGGGGAGATAAAGAGGAGACCGGGGAGATCTCGGCAGGTGAAAAAGGGCTGCAGTTCCCACGGGTCCCAGGAAAAACGGGGATTTCCCGGCGTTTAGTTTGAGACCGTTATCGATGAGTACGGTTATTATAATTACAGTCATCCTCGTTATTACTCCGACTACGGCGACTATTAGTATTATTTTGCAACTGACGTTTGAACTATAGGAACCGAAATTAACGAATCTATCTAACAAATCCAAAAATCAAATGTGTTAACCAGGTCTCACCGAGAAAGACAGACAGAAAGACAGAAAGTGGGGCAAGACAGACAGAAAGAAAGAAGAATGAAACAAAGAAAAAAGAAACAAACAGAAAGAAAGACGGAAAAAGAAAGAAAGGAAGAAAGAAGGAAGAGAGAAGAAAGATTAGAAAAAATAGAAAAAGAAAGAAAAGGATGGAAAGAGAAAGAAAGAAAGAAAAAAGACAAAGACAGAAAGAGAAAGCGAAAAGGAAAAAAGAGACAGAAGAAGACGTCGGAAAGACGGCCAGCCCCATAAGGACAGACGAACGAAAAGCAAGGCAAGGCGAGCCAGCGCGGGGGGCGGCCGCGCCTCCCCGGAGCCGCTTTCC
>NW_008794776.1:5018899-5027349 GCF_000699145.1 Aptenodytes forsteri
AGGAAGGGAAAGGAAAGGAAAGGAAAGGAAAGGAGAGGAAAGGAGAGGAGAGGAGAGGAAAGGAAAGGAAAGGAAAGGAAAGGAAAGGAAAGGAAAGGAAAGGAAAGGAAAGGAAAGGAAAGGAAAGGAAAGGAAAGGAAAGGAAAGGAAAGGAAAGGAAAGGAAAGGAAAGGAAAGGAAAGGAAAGGAAAGGAAAGGAAAGGAGGAAAGGAAAGGAAAACAGAGGGAAAGAAAGAAATAAAAAGAGCGAAAGAGAGAGGGAAACAAAGAACAAAAGAGAGAGAAAGAAAGAAAGAATGAATGAATGAAAGAAAAAGAGAGAAACACCCTGAGGAAGAAAGCATCCAATAATAAATAATTACTGTTATAGCCAGCAAAATCCTCATGAACAACAGTTGGTTTTTTTGCTAATAGGCAGTGACACGCCTGGGAAAGCTGGGGCTTGCGGGGCTCTGTGGGCTGCCTGACCCCGCAGACAGGCACGGCAGGGAGCCTGCGGCTGTACGTGGGGCTCTGTAGGGCCCAGGGGAGCCGGGCTGGGCTCCCGCACCCCCCACACTCCCCGCACCCCCCACTGGCTCCCGCTTGCCAGCCTTGGCTCTGTTATTTGCCATGGGGATTTCGGGCTGGTTTTATGGGGTCACTTGCCTGCAGATCCCAATGTAGAGATCACGCACGGGGAAATTCTCAGAAATAAAACTGTCAGCCACTCTCCCTCAGCACACAGCCGGCGGGGTTTCTCCCTTGCCCCCTCTTTTTTCCTTTTCCTTTTTTTTCTTTTTTTTTGTCCCCCCTGACAACTGCTCGTGCTTCTCCAGTGAGGTATCTGTGCTCTCCTGCAGTGCAGCTGCCCTGTGTGGCCCGTGGTTTGGGGCTGTGAAGTTTTTGGGACCCTTGCCCAGCCCCGGAGTGCAGAGCTCCCTTGGGAGCTCCAGGGTGGCCTGGGCAAAGGGACCTGGCAGTTGGGGTCATTGCCTGGGGCTCCCCCAGGAGCCCAGCCCAGCTCGTCTGGTCTTGAGTGCACCAGGAGCTGCCTCTAAAACCAGTCACTCTCTGTCACTCCCGTCCTCATTAATGTTCATTAATGCTGTCAAAAAGCTCTGTACAGGGGTGCTGCTCTGCTGCCTGGGGCTGACACGCACATCTGCCGCTTAGTATGTGTGAGTGAATTTGTGCCCGTCCCCTCTGGCCTGGTCCTTTCCTCAGTTGCACCCCAGCTCTGGCGAGGAGAGGGAAGCTCTTGCCCGGCTGCCTGAGCGTGCAGGGAAACGGGGTTGCAGCTACAGGGGAATGAGGCGCTTTTAGTTTGAAAGTAGGATCCCCCCCACCCGGTACTGAGGTGCCAAAAATGGCTCAGTTGAAGCGTGTTTCCTTATCACAGCACAAGTTTGGGGAAGAGCAGTGAGGAGCCCTGCAGAGTGCAGGAGGACACTGCTGCTGCACTGCATCTGAAGGGAAAGCAGCTGCTTCCCTTCATTTGCTAGATCCTTTCTGTGGAGCGAGAGTCATTTTCAAGCCATCCACTTGCAACGAAGTCACTAGAGGGAAGGGGAGGCATTTCTCCATGACTCGGTTGTGGTTGTTGCACCGAAGGTTTATATTCACTCAGTCCCGCAGCAGCATCCTCTGCAGACATTTATTTTGGCTAAAGGCAGCCTGGTTCTCGTTTGGATGGAGTCACTGAGGCCTGATCCACACAGGCACTGTGCACCAGTGGAGCCACTGCGGCTATGCAGGTTGGCTGTGTGGGTGTTTGCTTTCACATGGGGCTGCATTTAGACGGGCACAGTGCTTGCATGGAGGGGCATTATGGAGCTCAGTCACTGTCAGGAGAGGAGGTGTCCCCCAAAGCTCCCTGCCTGCAGTTGCTGTAGGCCGTCCTGTAAGTATTTTTTTCCTTGCGAGGACTTTTTCCCTTTTCTGTTAGGCCAGTAAAATACTCCTGACATTCCTTGTTGTTCTACCTTGTCCCCTGTCACAGCAAAGAACAGATCAACATCACCTGTTCTGGAGCTCATATGTTTTCATGGGGTTTTGGTGTGGCAGATGATGTTATATATTAATCACTAACACAACACAGTATGTTAGCACAAACAAATTAACACAAACAATAAACCGCAGAGCTCAGCATGCTAATGGGAGGCTGCACAATCTACAGGGCTCCCACTGGGATAAATCATCTCCCTGCATCGCCGGGTATTTCATTGGACACGTTGCAAACTTAACCCAAGCACCATAAGGAACGGATGCTTCAGCCGTCGTCAGCTGCTTCTTCAAATCCAATCCAGCATAAAAACCAACTAACTCCATCCCGGAGATTTTTCTTCTTACGTCAATGCTGGAGCTGTACCCTCTGGAACGCATCCAGCCAAGAGGCAGCAGGCTCTGCACTGTCACTGAGGGCAGCTCATGCATGTTAAAGTCATATGGGAGAGTGCAGTCTCTGAGAGCAGAGACGAGACCTGAAGATGAGCCCAGGACCCTTCCTGGAGCCCATGTTTGTGTGCAAAAAAGCAGTGTTGCTTCTGCCAGCCTGCTTCACTCCTTTCTCTTCTCCCTTCTGCTTCTCCTTCTCCTTCTCACTTTACCCACTTGTGGATGTGCCTGTTCTCAGGGGATTTTGAGACCTGTGGGTTGTTCTCAGCTCCATTTGCTATTTCCTTGTGCTTTGGGGGACACCTCACCCCTTTTCGGAATGTTGTGGTGGGGCAGGTGAGGCAGGAGTGGTGGTCCCTTCTGCCTGCCTGCAGACCCACACCAATATTACCGACAGCACATCCCTCTCCCTGGGCACAAGGAATTTGAGGATTTCATGCCATTGCTCTGGCTCCTGCTTCCACCACCCCATCAACGCAGACAGATATCTTGCTGCGCGTGCTGGGGACAGGCAGATTGTCTCTGCTGGAGCTCAAGGCTGCTGGAGCAGGCAGCCACTCTGGTCAGGGCCTGCCAGGCACAGAGACCAGCTGGCCAGGTGGCCAGCCCTGCCTGCAGGCATGATGTGCCCTGCACCCTGCGTGCTCCTGCCTGCGGAGTTCTGGCCGGAGACCTGGCACCCCTTAACAGGCATCTCATGGAAAGGAAGGGGCAGGGACTTCACCAAACGCCAGGAAGCCCTTACAATAGGCTTTGTAATCCCTGCACAAGCCCTGCTAAGGGCAATGGTGTGTTACTAAACTAACAGCATAATGAAGCAGAGCAGAGCGGAGCAAGGCTCAGTGCTCTCACTCCTGCCTCTGCGATGCCTCAAACGAATTCAACACGGGGTGCCCAGGGTTGCTCAGCACATTTAAATCCCTTTGCTAGTTGCATCTCAATGTCCTTCTGTGCAAGCAACACTGATGATGTTTAGTCACCTTGGGAAAGCTGTTTGGCATTGAAAGGGATCCAGGATAATCTTGGCTTAGGCTTTTGTATAATTTATTTATTGTATTTTTAGGTTTTGTTGCATAAAATAACACTGCACCATTTCTAGCTCTTCTCTGATGATATCTTGTTCTTCCTACTCATTAATTCCATTTCCCCCTTTTTAGTTGAAATGCCAGCCTGGAACCAGTCAGGAATCCACATTCCCATGGATTTTTTACGTTTCTTGTGATTCTCTTAAAGAATATTTTTAATGGAAAAGGGTGTTCGAATCTAACCTGTTCTCACACACGTGACTGATGCATGAGGAACATCCTCCTTCTTGTCCTACCGGGCTCAGAGACAGGATTTGGAGGCGCACAGTCAGACTCCCCAGAGATGAGAAGAAGCCCAGTTGTTTCCTTCCTCATGGCTTTTGCTGGAGAAAAGCTGGCCCTGGTGGAGCCAGTAGCGGGACCCCCACCATGTGAAGAAGGCACATGTGTCAGGGGACCCATAAGACACCCGGGGCCCGAGCTGTGCTGGTCACTGGCTCTGTGGGGGCCCTGGCTGCCACTGGCCCTGGAGGCGAGGGGTCTCCGCCTCCGCCACACACGGCTCACTGCAGTCTGTGGGCGCTTCCCCCGGGCCATGGCCTGGGAAACACCGCCATCCCCGCAAATAGCACGAACCGACTGGCACTGAGGGGTGGTTCAGTTTCGGGAACTGCCGATGCTCACGCCTTCCTCTGCGGAATTAGCACAAGGACAGATTAAAGAAAGCCAATTTCCTTTCTCATCAAATCAATTCCTTCTGGGGCAAACAAAGCCACGAGCGTAGCGCTCTTGTCCTCCCATGATCTTGTGGTTTACTCTGGCTGGAAGAGGCAGCTTTGGAAAACCCGAGCCCATTTCCTGCTCTGCGTGCTGCAGTGTATATCCTCGCCTCAGCCCTGGAAATGCTTTGATGGATATTATTAGGCCCGGAAAGCATTTGGAGCTCCTTTCTTCCGTACGAGCTGACCAAACTGCTACGGGATGAAAGAGGGGCAAATTGGAAGGGTCTGTGGATGCTGCGGGCAGGCTGCCTCACTTAGGGAGCCCAAGTTGCGCTGCTGCCTGTGATAGGGACCAGAGCAAAGCAGCCGTGGGGCCAGGGTCACTGCCAGCCCCTGGGGAAGGGGGACATCTCTTTCATACCCTCCTGCCAAGAGGCAGAGCTGTGGTGGGGTACCACCATACCGATGCCAGGGAAGCCTGACCCCTCCTGGCTGCATCCAGCCCCATGCAAGGCACCTTGGCCTCTTCTTAAATCCATATACCAGGTCCAGCAGATCCCATCCCCTTCCCCAACCCACACTCATCAAATCCTACGAGCGAGGGGAACCAGCCTTTTGCCCCTCTCACATCAGCCATTGCCCACCCTGGGTCTGTGCACCCCTGTCCTTGCTCAGCCCTCCAGCCATCAGGAGCAGGAGTCTCTCACTGCTTTGAAAGGGAAAGTGGCTGAAAACCAAAGCCAAGCAAAACCTTCGCTTTGCGAGGAATTTGAGCTCTGATTGGTGTTTTGCCGCTAACACAGTCAAGAAATGACAATGCGGAAATCTTGGGGTGCGAACAGCACTTGTGGTTATTGGTGAAATCCCGTATTAGTAGAAAGGTCTGGTAAATGGAAGCAGGAGTCGCTCTGACTACAGCATCTGTTGGATGTGGAGAGTGGTTATGACTCTCTCCAAATACAATGCACATGTACTGGGGAAAATGACTGCTACAATAACAGGAATAAATCTTAATAGAGACTTGGGTGATAACAGACACCATAGGGGAGTTATCAAAATGAAAAACATATGGCAGCGTCTCTGCCAGACCTGCATGGAAATGCCTTGGAAGGACTAGCAGACCTTCTACCTGAAAATGAAAAAAGAGCAGGGGAGACAGTGACAGGGGAACGGGGCTGAGGGAACAAGATAAATCCTGTCATCATGCTTTGCTGAGAAGCTAGAGCAATGGGGGTTCAGTGTCAGCGTCCTGCTGCCTGTCTTCCTTCTGCACAAGTCTTGGTCTAAAAGCAGCCTGGTTCGACAGACTCTTCCCCACTTCTCAGCTTTGGCAAGGCAAAAGGCTGCAAGTCAGGCTGGACAGGGGCCATTTCTGACTGTGTTCAAACAAGACCCCGACCTGGGTTGCTTATTAGCATGAGATCCCATTTTCTCTGCCTTTTGGCAGCAAGCAGGGGCAAAGCTGGCAGAGAAGGAATAATGGAGGAGCAAACTCAGGGCCCAGGGAAGTTCAGGCACAGCCCTGGGCTGCGAGGGCAGGATGGATTTGTTTTCCTGCAGTTTTAGGAGCTACAAACTGAGCCCAGACTTCATGGTATGGCAAAGAACAAGCAAACGGGAAGCTCGGCTGGAACTGACAGTTTCTTGGCAGGAAGCAGCGAGAGACAGGACAAAACGACGTTAAATGAAATCGCACCTTCTCCCAAGCACCTAAATGTCTTCAGCAGAGGAGAAACCACAGATTAGCCAGAGTGCAGAAACCCAGCTTCGCTTTGCTCTCCTCAAGAGCAGTCTGGCGGGTGATGAATAAACACAAGCACAGTGGATACAGAGCAGGTCGGCGTGAAATGAGGGTATCGTTTGTCCCTTGGGTTTGCAGGAAGGGAGCAGGAGGCGTGAAGAGAATCCCCAGGATCCCTGGGGCAAGTGGAGGTGTCCAGCCTCTGCTGATCAGACCCCAAACTTTGGGGGATATGCTGATCGGTTACCGGGGAGGTTCCCTACCACCACGGGGACCAGCCATTGCTCCTCGATTCTGTTCAAAGGCTGGTCCCACACCAAAACCCAACTGCACCGACCCCTGTGGCCATACGATACTGGGGCAGAGCCCAGGGGCAGAGTCTTGAGCAGGGACCATCACCTCCTCCTTCACTCTCAGAGGTCACTGTGCAGGCTACCATCATCCAATCCAGGGCCAATTTGACAACTGGGGATTAAATAGTGGAAAAATCAAAAGACAGCTGAGGAAGGGGCTTATAGCCCGAGTCAAGACACTCGGCACGCTAGCATTAGATGACCAGGGACACCAGCAGTAAATAGAGATACTGTTACGGTAATGGAAACAAGGCTGGAGGAAGGGAGGACCACAGAGCAGACCCTAAGTGCTTAATGCTTCTAAGTTGTCAGGGACTTCGCCCCTGGCTGTCACTATTTTAATTGCATCCTAAACCTGCATCCTCTGGTCAGAGCAGGTGTCTGAGGACATGGGATGGATCAGCTCTGGTGCCTGCCACAGCCAAGACTGAGCTGAAGAGAGAGTCAGACGTGATCTTGGCTACACTGATCATCCACATTGATATAATCCAGGGTTAATAACCCCGACTGACTAGTTTGCTTACAGTCAAAAATCATCCCTGTCCAGGGGATCAGCAAGGAGGAGCCTGAAGCTTTGAGCTGGTCTATTCCAGCAGCAGACGGGCAGATCCTGCCCTTGCTTCCCCAGGCTGGGACTCACTCATGCCCATGGCTGGGATAGTCACTGGGACAAGACTCTGTCCCAGGGACAGGCAGGGACTGTCTGACCCCAGACGGGCTGCAGATGCCTAGTTTTGGCTTAAGCTAATGTACATCAGGCAAAAGAATTCAGAGATCAAACAGCATCTTTATGCCAGCCCCGACCAGAAGGTTTGCTTTATCGTGCGCTTAGTCACAATAAACTAACCAATAAAGTAGTAATAAATGGTCACCAAAAATTACTTCAGAGTCAATAAAACAAAAATGGAGTTTAACAAGGAGAAATAAATTGTTAACACTCCTCCTCTTCCCTGTCCTATAAAACATGTCGGGTTTTACAGGCAATGGGAGAATGTAAAGCTCCCCTGGTCTTGCGGGACAGGCAGCGTGACCATTGCTGCCTTTTGCCGTGAGCGAGGTGACAACCCCAAAACCCCATCGTCAGCAGAGCCCCAATTCCCACTTCTGCTGCTGGCTGCGGACCCCTCCACGAGGCCGTGGGCTCCCCACAGCTGCGGGAAGCAGCCCACGCCCCGTGTTTCCCCTCCGTTGGCGATGGGGAGTGCTGCGGTGACGCAGCCATTCCCTGCACCAGTCACAGCGCCGTCAGGAGCCAGACAGTAAAACCGCGGGGTGCTGAGCTGAGCTCTCGCCCTGAGCAAACAAGCCTTTCTAAAGGTTTAGAGGACCACCTTCATGCGCAGAATGACCCCCCATGTTTAAACCAAACAATCTTGACCTCTCTATGAGTTTTAACCACATAAAAGCTCACCTCTTGGACTCTCCATTAGGTTTTATGATGTGCTTCCATATTTAAATGGACATGACTCACACCAGGGTTTCTGCTGTGCATGTGAAGGAAAGAAAAGATGAATGCCTCTCGCACTGAGCAAACAAGCCTTTCTAAAGGTTTAGAGGACCACCTTCATGCGCAGAATGACCCCCCATGTTTAAACCAAACAATCTTGACCTCTCTATGAGTTTTAACCACATAAAAGCTCACCTCTTGGACTCTCCATTAGGTTTTATGATGTGCTTCCATATTTAAATGGACATGACTCACACCAGGGTTTCTGCTGTGCATGTGAAGGAAAGAAAAGATGAATGCCAGATGTTACGTATGAGTTACTTCAGGGGAAAAAAAAAAGGAGAGAAAAGGAAATTAAACGTTGGACTGGGCTTTCACAGCTCTCTCTGCTCAGGTGAGCATCAGGCTGGTATTTGAATTTGCTTTAAAAATGCAGCCTCCTCAGCCCGGCCGCACTCCTGGCTGCCCTGCAAGCATGCAGCCCCCCCCCCACCCCCCCCCCCCCCCAGGGGCGGCGTCACGTTTCTGTCAAAAGTCTTCTGGCTAAACCTGGCAGCTGTCAGCACCTCCCTGTTTATTTGTGGAGCAGGAAGGGGCAGGAGGGGGAGCAGAGAGGGGGCGGAGGGCAGCCCCACTTTGGGGTGAGGCGTTCCCTCACCCAGAAAACCCCGGGTAAGGCAGGCAGGATGGCTGTGCAATGCAGAGGAGCTGCACAGGCGGGGGGGGGGGGGGTGGGGGGGGGGGGGGAGGGGGGCGGGGGGGGGGGGGGGGGCCCGAAAAGTTTTT
>NW_008794776.1:5027580-5027969 GCF_000699145.1 Aptenodytes forsteri
GCACAGGCGGGGCGGTGTGGGTTCGAGGGTGTAGGCTCTAACCACTGCAACTGGAAAAGCACCTGACAAGCTGCCAGCCATCCCCACTGGCTTACGGCTGCTTTCATCTGGGCTCCAGTGGCGCAGGGAGGTAGGAAGGGCTCAGCAGCAGAGCAGACCACATCCTTGCTCCCTGCCTGTCCTGTCCAAAAGGACCATCTGTGCCCGCACAGACCCCCTGGATTTGGATTGCCTCGACCGCTCTGCTCTCCACAGGCTTATCTGGCACATAACTCACATTCCCACCTTGAAAGGACGATGGCAGAGCATCCAGCCAGGCAAGCATGAAATCCCCAGGCTCGTGCCATGGGTTAGTCCTTCCCTGCGCTCAGTGCTGTACACACACCGAG
>NW_008794776.1:5028190-5044311 GCF_000699145.1 Aptenodytes forsteri
GCACAGGCGGGGCGGTGTGGGTTCGAGGGTGTAGGCTCTAACCACTGCAACTGGAAAAGCACCTGACAAGCTGCCAGCCATCCCCACTGGCTTACGGCTGCTTTCATCTGGGCTCCAGTGGCGCAGGGAGGTAGGAAGGGCTCAGCAGCAGACCACCTTGCATCCTTGCTCCCTGCCTGTCCTGTTACTCTCCAAAAGGACCATCTGTGCCCGCACAGACCCCCTGGATTGTCATCGCCTCGACCGCTCTGCTCTCCACAGGCTTATCTGGCACATAACTCACATTCCCACCTTGAAAGGACGATGGCAGAGCATCCAGCCAGGCAAGCATGAAATCCCCAGGCTCGTGCCATGGGTTAGTCCTTCCCTGCGCTCAGTGCTGTACACACACGGAGCACGAAGCATGGCCATGCCCACGCTGAAGTCATGGGCACCAGGTCCTGCTCTCAGAGCCAGCATGAGAGCATAGGGACTGCAGAAACCCTCAGCACCACCCACGGTGAAAGAAGAACCACTCCACCCATTGCATCTTTTCCAGCACGGGTGGATACAACCTTAAAAACCTAACCAGCTATTCGTGCTCAGCCCTTCTCAGGAGTCTCCTGCTGGGAGGGCCCGATGCTCCACGTGGCCTCTCCTCCCCGCAGCTGGCCGGGGGACCAGCACATCGACATGAAAGGGGTCCTGCTGCTCCCAACCAGGGCGGGCTATCCCGCTGCAGACAGATGAGGCTGAAACTCCACACTAAGCATGTGTAAGGACATTAAGCTGTTGGAACTAAAGGATAATTTGAAAAGTATTTTTCTTAATACTGGCATTAGGTTTCCCCAGCTTTGCAGTTGGTAAAGAGAAAAAGAATGTCCTTACTAAGGGAAAGCAAGTGAAAGCTGAACCGGGGAGGAATTAGGGGGTGGTGGATGCTCGGAGCTGGGTCCCCTTGCTTGGCTCAGGGCTCTGATCACACTCAGGGCAAGAAGAAGGCCTGTTCCCAGCCCAGACTCTGCTGAAACACCCTAGGGGTCACTGGCTTTCCCTCACTGGCAAACTGCAACATGGTGAGAGGGAACCAACATGGCCACACACACTCTCCCATGAGCAAGAGCATCCGTGCTGCATCCCGCCTGTACTGAGCGTAGGGCTGCACTCCCGTTGGGGCCCTGGAAACATTCGGGTTAGGCAAAACCTCTGTTTTTCCAGAAGTGATGAACTGAAAGATTCTTCATATCACAAAGTCCCCTTGGGTACCTGCTGAGCTCTGCAACTTCTTTATACGGCTGCTGAGTGACCTGGTCATGAATAGAGAGCACAAAACTCTGCAACTTTTATTGCCTTTCACATTTTTAGACCTCTCTCCTTAACCGGGTAAATCAGTGCAGAGTCAGTGAGATCAGTAGATCTGCAGTTACAGCAGCTGCAAGTGGCATCTGGTGAGTTATGTTAGTTCTCAGCACTATCCCGTTCCCTGACCCTGCAGGGATGGCAGCCCTTCCTGATGCTCTGGGGCTGGTGAGTCATGGCCCTATGGTGCAGTCTCTCCGCTGCCTCTCTGCATTCCCACCTCTGCCCCTGCAAAGGTCCTGGTGCCGCGGGCTCTGCACTTGCCTCTGCTTTCGCTCCCTGCCTCTGCCACCACAGGCCAGTGCAGCGGGCCCGACACTGCACCCCAAGCTCTTGAGTGCAGGAAGCTGATAAGTTGGTGGCTCAGAGAGTGCGGGGAGGCACGGTGCCGGCCACGGGGCATCAGAAGAGCCCACGTCCCTCATAGAGGAATTCCTGTGCCCTTGCAAAATGCCCGTGTGAACGGAGGCAGGAAAATTAGCTGCAATATGGCTTTTTGTGATCGCAGAGAAATTGTGAAAGGAAGGAAAATAAAAAAAGGTTCCGTTTTCCTCTCGCTCCCCTTCCCTACGACGCTGGAAAGGCTCAGGAAGTGCCCAGCCATCAGGAACAATGTGAAAAAAACTCGGTACCATTTTCCCTGGTGAATCTGGCGGGATCCCAAGCAGGGACCATAACACCCAGCAGGAGTGGGGCTCCCTCGTGCCCCTCGTGGGGAAATGAGGGCTGGGCTCCCTCCTTTCAATTTCCTCCTCTTCCTTTGCTGAGCCCTGCTGCTATGTCCCCAGCACAACGAGGAGGGATGTCTCACCCTGCCTGGGCACGCTGAGGGTACGTGCAGCAGCAAGGGCTGGCAGGGGGTCCCCAATGAGCTCCCCGTCTCTGGCCCGAGTGGGAAGCAGTGGCTTCCAGAAGGACACATGCTAGGTCACTCCATCCGCCTCTTTAACGTCCCATCTCACCCCCAAAATGCCTTTTGATTGACCATCAAGGCTGACTAAAAGCTGTCTCATCCTGAACCACTCATGTCAATGCAGACATCGTGGCTGTGACAATGTGCAGGACATGTCCCCGGGAGCATTCATCAAATTTTGCAAGAGCTGCAACCACAAGAGTGTCTGGGCAGAACCGAATTTACCACAAGCCATGTTCCTTCCCTGCCTGCCTTGCCCGTCTGGCACAGCCAGGGAAAGAGGAAAGGCAGGACCTGATTCCTGGGGTCACAGCCCTGGTACATCCCTCACAGTGGGGTGAGGGGAATTCTGCGGGCAGGCTGGGCCCTGCCACATCCCTGTGTTGGGTGTGGGGAGGGCCCAGGACCGTGAGGAGCATCCGTGCTCCCAGGCAGCACGTTGCTGGAGCAGGCACCATGGCCCAGCCTCCTCCAGGGCCTCGCGCATCCCCTGGGCTTGTGTGTAAATGCTATGCTTCCCCAAATAGATGCTTTTCTGGGAATGTCCCATGGCCCCGCGGAGGCTCGGCTGGTTGGCATCGGATGACCAAAGCTGTTGCGTGCTCCCATTGTTCCCCAAGGTGGTTATTAATAGAGCACCGTAATAATAGGGGATATTTATAAAACACCTCCGTGCCTGGGAATCCAGAGCAATCTGCAAACCTATGCAGGTCTGTCTGTCATCTGGTGATCACCACAAAGGGAAAATGAACCAATACCCCATTGAATGGTATAAGAAATGCACAGACTGGAGGCATCACTGAAAAGGTCCGGTGCAAGACATGAGCACCAGCACTGTGGTCCTGCAAGGGCGCAGGGGCAGGGACACCCCAGCCCTGACCACCTCCCTGCCAGCAGAGCGGAACAGGGGAAGAGCAAGGGTCATAAATGCTCTTCCCCTAGGCTCAGCTGCAGCCTCGTGGTTGCGGGAAAGAGAGATGCCACTAAAGAAATGAAAGCCGGCATGGTCCGTGGCAGCCCAACCATGCCCAGGCTCCCCAGGACTGTCCATGGGGCCAAGGTACAAGCTGGCAAGGGAGGCTGCACCGGTGCCATCGCCTTTCACGCAGGGTTTGGTTAGAAGGACCCATTTGCTGCCCTCCTGTGACATCTGGGCCACAAGGACCAGGACCAGGCTCTGGGAACAGGCTGAGGATCTGCGATTAAATAGCGGAGATTCATACTTGCAGCAAGCTCTGCAAATCTCCCAGGCCCTGTACAGAAGATGCACCAAAATTGCACACTCTTCTTTAGCTTTATAGATGGAAAAAGTAAAATGAGGTGCAGGATTCAGTTAAAGCAAAGCCAGTCCCTCTGTGCTTTACGGTCTGGGGCCAGGTGCAGCGCCTGGGAGCTGCCAGGTAGGAGTCCAGGCACCAGACGCAGCCAGGATGGGGACTGGATGCAGAGACGCAGAGATAGCCTTGCTGTCAGGCTGTTCCACCAGGATCATAAAACCCAAACAAATCCAGTCCTCCCCCCAGCCTCGCTTGAGGAATTAGAGAAATGAGGCCATTTATGTCTTCACACGGGCGACTGAGCCTGGCAATGACCTTTGGTCACTTTGGAGCGGGGCTGGATTTGAAATGTGAACCAGAGACCAGGAGGTGAAAACCTCCATATCCCATTACAAATCCCCAGGGATGTCCAAGGCTTGTCAAGTCACAGTGCTTTGCTGCTTATTTATTACTATTTGTCTATGATTGTAGCCATCGCCAGGGCTCGCGTTACTGCTCGGGCAGTGGTCAGCTGCTGAGTGGCCTCTGGGGCCAGCCCATCTCCCAGCAAGGCGGGAGGCTGGGACCCTGGGGCTGGGGTGGCCGTGGTGTTGCTCCTTGCTGCTGGGAAAACACGTAGGTTCTTCCCTAGCAGCAAGCAGGAGCATCACGGTGGGTGACACGGTCCCCAAGCTGGTGACAGGCGTAAGGAGATGAATTCACCCTTTAAGGTAATGAAGTATACAGCCCTACACAGTAAGGGATCCAGGTAAAATATCCTTGAGCCATATTATAGTAAAATGAATTCTACATATTGTATATGCAATATTGTATACTGGCTTATTCACAACCAGACAGCACTTGCTGTTGGATTATTAATGCTCTAAGATAGGAAAAGCCTCTGTCTGGCTTGAGTTTGTCCTCTGAAATAACTGCAGAAGACCTGCATTTATTCAGCAAGTGGTTTGACTGACTTAAGTTTTCTTTTATCCAAAGAGATCTCTAACCCATCAGGTAACCGCGGCTTCATGAGAAAAGCAAGTCGGAGACAGTGTGCATTTCTTCTAAAAAAAAAATCGTCTCTCTCTATAAACAGAAAATTCACTTTCATCCCTTTTAAGCCCGCTTCACCCCACTCCTGCCCACTAATCATCTTATTTCTACTTTTGTGGTCTAAGAGGTATCAGATCATTTTGCAGAACGGGGGCTAAGGCAAGCCCCTGGGTGGTCAGGGGCAGTCTCCCCGGAGTGGCTTTGCTGGATCTGCCCTCCAGACAGAGGGGCAGGTTCCCATAGCTGAACAATGGGGTTTGTAAGAAGATGTTTTATAGAAGAAGTTTTAGCACCCCTGTGTGGCATCACTCTGCTATGTGAGAGCTGAGCAGCGCACAGAAAATCTGCCTGAAGCTTCAGGGAGTCCACAGCAGCCTGTGTCTGCTGATGGAAACGTGAGTCTGCCGGGAGGCCGAGCCCAAGCGATTTCCCCATTAACAAACAGCTCAGCCTCCGGGGAAAGCCACAAACCCACCTCACGGTGGGGACGAATGCTGCAGGGCTATCTGAGGTGGAGTTTCTTTGAGGTACAGCAAGGTCTCTTGAAACAGGAGAGAAAACAGTGTGTAGAGAGCATGCAGTGATAAACTCACGTACATCCATGTGTCTGGCTGTGACTTAAATGCTTTACAGCAGAAATGATGATAATTAAATTGCTTATGATGTGGGACAGCTGATGGAGGTTGCTGAAGCTGTCAAGAGTCAGTGAGGCTGCATTGATTTCCACACAGATGCAGGGGCTCTGTTTGTTATACATGATGGGTTACTTCCCAACAGGACCGTGGTGACTTAGGAGGTGGAGCCCCATTTTCAAAGGTGAGAAAGTACTTAAGTGCATGTTTGCTGAGTACCTACAGGTTTGCCATCTGAAGGTATCCAGACACTGGTCAGTGATGGAGAGAGAACAAAGACCAGTAAAGATGAATAAATCAGAACAGTACTGGTCCTGACCTCTTGATTGGTTTACTAGTTTCACTAGGCACTATCTGCATTAAATAGGAACCCTTACACACTTCTGCAGATGTGATGCAGGCTGCCAAAATGCTTGCACTCTCTTGAAAATACCATCCTGAGTCTCACTGACTCTCGGTGTGATTTATGCTGTTAAGTCAGTTCTGGAAACACCAGCCAAGAAGCGTGCATTTCTTCAGGGTCCAGCTGAAGTGCATTACCTCCAGGTGCAGGTAGAAGTGTGAAAAGCAGCTCCAGCAGCTTAGCTGATGGGAGGTAATTTGTGTGTTGATGGTGCCAGATCCCATGTCTATTCTCAGCCTTTTGCTACTGGGAAGCTGCTTTGCCCATGAGGCTGTCCTGCTTGGTGCTGCAGCACATCTTGTTAACAGTCCCATCGCTTCTGAGCAGCTCTCCAAGTCCCATGGTGCCGGCAGGAAGAACCTATGGGGGGTGAAACAGCGCCAAGTGCCTGCTGCTCAACAGACCAAATATATTCTGAGGGTTGTTCATCAAGAATAAAACTACAGAAAGAGAAATATGGGACTGTAAGAAAGTGCAGCACAGGTCTAGTGCTGAATAATGGAAATTTCCAAGAATGGGGCTCGCTGGTGGCTCTTCACGCACGAAGTTAATCCAATAAAGTGAATTGTCCAGTGCAGCCTTTCTAGTACAGCAGCCGATATATGGAATAGGATTAACTTTGGGCTCAGAGCAAGTAAACACAACCTTTGTATCCAATGCTGAATTATTCTGCCTTGGTGCGCTATCGGAGTCTGAATCTCTTATTTTCCATTTGCTTTCTTTAGCAGAAGCATATTGTGGCCAACCTGAAATGACAACCTTAGTGAACACACAACAGAAACTTTTAGGTTTCACTGAAACGCAAGTTAGTCAAGTACAAATAATGATTATGCTGCTTATGATCCTAAAAACTTAGATTTGCTTCTAGTTAAAATTACATATCTGTTCCAAGTGTTTGTTTTTGTTATTTGTGTCAGGAGTAGAGTCCAAAATACATAGGACTACATAACAGCTTTGGGAATATCACATTTTCAGCCCAGTGGCTGTGCTGTGCTGTAGTGATTTTAGATTTCTTGAAAACATGGACAAAGAATAAATTGGCCAAGTAGAAAAAAATTAAATGTAAAATCTCTTTGAAACAATCAAAGTATGCAGCCATTGCAAAATAATCTGCAGAAACTGTGCTTTTCTTGGTGTTGCTGTGCTGAGAGCACTTCCATTTCAGTGCCAGGTTTTAGCGATTTCCACCTTATTTCATGCTCTGACAAACCTGCAAGAGTTTTGTCTGGTCCAAGGCAAAGCGCTGTGCTGTGCCAGAAGAGGCGAGCAGCTCTGAAGGCGAGTGGAGGCAGGAAAACACGCTCAGCTTTTAGTGCAGTGTTCTCTCTCGTTGCGCACAGAGGGAGATCTTGGCGCAGGACAGCTTTTCTGTACAGCTACTCCGTGCCCAAAGGCTTGTACAAACCTCCCCTTTGGCCTGGCAACTGAGGCAGCTTTGGGCTCCTTTACTGCAAATCTGCCTCCTTGCAAAATCTTTTGTCTAAGGCACGTGGCCACCGCAAAGCGCCGCCGGGTCCCGGCAGCAGCCTGGGCATCAGCCTGCCTTGCCCCATTTGCGGAGGGAGTGGGGCTTTAGCAGGTGGCCAAACTGATGCTATCAAGTCAAAGTGTCAAATTCCTGGGGGAACAGCCTGCCCTGGTGAGGGAGGCGGGCTGGGCTGGGAGCTGCTGTCGCTGAGAGTGGGTTTTTGGCTTAGCAAGTTCGGCAGGCATCTGGCAGGTATTTACAGTGTCTGTGGGGGGCTGATCCAGACAAATTTGACCTCCAGCATGTAGAGAGCATCAGGGAAGGGCCCTGCTTTTACTGCCGTATCCA
The DNA here is from genome assembly GCF_000699145.1 of Aptenodytes forsteri. Classification (NCBI taxonomy): domain Eukaryota; kingdom Metazoa; phylum Chordata; class Aves; order Sphenisciformes; family Spheniscidae; genus Aptenodytes; species Aptenodytes forsteri. The sequence continues at coordinate 5,035,602 of NW_008794776.1, forward strand.
GTAGGAAAAGCTTAGCAGTTTTGGGGGGCAGGCCCTGCCTTGCCCCCGGAGCAATGTGCTGTGCCCCTGCAAACAGGGGCCTGGCAGGGAGGGCACGGCAAAGAGCTGCTCAGCTGATCCCAGCTTTACCTAGAGACCTTTTTAATCAAGGGAAATCCAGGGGACAAATGCCCAAGCAAAAGCAATGGTGGCTGTGACTGAAGAGAACAAGACTTTGTGGGAGTAATCTGGGGCCCAAACCGAGGGGCCTCGTGCCAGTTTTGCAGGGGGCAGCACCACCACAGGACAGGTCCCACCACGGCCCCCACGGTGCTTCCCCCCCGAGTCCCTCCCTGCAGATGATGGGAGAATAGGTACAACCTGGGACAAGGACAGATTTTCAGTGTAGTTCTGAAAGTCTCGGTTTAACTTCTTCTGTCTTGAAATATCAGGGCATCTTTGGACACGGGACTCCATCTCAAGTGCTTGCGCTGCCTCCAACAGGCAGGCGAGGTGTCCTGGTGAGGGAGGGCTGACATGGAGCACAACGGGTGCTCACCGCAGAGACATCAAATGCCATCTCAAGGCCAAATTTAAGTGTGGGTAATTACATTTCCTCATTTAAACTGCCGGCCAGTCTCAGCTGGATAAAATGTTCCCTTCCTAGCTGGAAGTGTTGCCGTGTCCTGGGAAACAGCTGCTGTGACAAAGTTAGGGGGCAGCTGCCGTGCGGAGAGGACTGACGTATTCGTGGCACACGGCCGCCCGAGCCCAGGTACCCGGCAGCAGGAGGCAGTGCTGCTGAGGGCTCGCCCGCGCGCTGGGAGCCCCAAGAGCCTTTCTGGGCTTTGGTATCGCTTGAACCAGTGCCCGGCTGGGGAGGGAGCAGTGGGATAGAGAAGGGCTCAAAGCCAATTGCAAGTGGGATTTGCGAGGCCGGGTAAGGGGCCACCGTTGCCCAAAGCACTGCCTGCAGTGGAGCGCTTGGTTTGGGACAGGGACAGAGGCCTTTGCCCATCTGGGTGCCTCTGCTCCTCACAGAGCACGCTGCCCCAACTACATAATTTTGATACGGCTAAGTTTGCAAATGAGACCAAGTCCAAAGACATCTGAGTCAAAGACAAGCTGAGTCAATGGCCCAACTTAGTGAAAGCTGGTGAAATACAGACTTTGCCCTTTTTCTTCCCTGCAGCCCTAGTGAAGTGCACGGTCTCTCAAGTAGATCTTTATAAATGATCAAAGCGTCTGTGTGGCTTTTCAGGGGGCTGAGTTTCCACTCACAACCCAAGGTCCAGTTTAATAATGTAGCTTGTTAAATAAACAAGTGGCTACGCAGAGCCCCAGCACTGTGACGATGGAGAAGATCCGGTGTTCTCTTCCCACTCCAGCGCCAGCTGTTGATGGACATCTGTCTGTAAAACATTGGGCCTTTTATTGTTTTTAATGCAAGAAATGCCTTTTCCTGGAGACCACCACCGAATACTGCTTTGCTAGGAAGGCTCCTTCACAATCCAAACAGAGAGCAAGTGAGCATAGAGGATCCATTACCCAAAAACTCAACAAAATCTTCCTCACCCATGAAAAGTGTATGCACAGCGGAGGACGATCTTGGGGATAGGGCTTGGAGGAAGGGGGGAGCTGTTCCTGGAGGGCGGCGTTCTGGGACCCACCAGAGGAAAATACTTCAATTTTTCTATCCGATAACTCTACTGCCTGGCTAACAAAAATAATCCCTTATTAAAGATAACAGGAATCTGGCTTGTATAATGCATTCATAGAGATTGATGTGCTTCCAGTTTTCAGAGTTTCTATACCTTCAGAGAGACTAAAAGCCACAATATTGGCATGATGGTGGGGACAAGCTCTCTTGCAGACACAGTTTGGGTTCACATTTTTACATGTGCATTTGAATTGCAGGCTTAAATCTGATCGCCACCAAAATAGAGTTGTCAAGGTCTTAACCTGCCTGAAGAGGTGGCCCGTTCAGCCTTGCACGCGCCGGGGAGTCGAGGGGTGCGTGTGTGTAACAACCTCTTTTTACCAAAGGCATGGAGCCACACTATCTTAATTCTCATCCTTTTATTAGACCAGAGATTTGTTTTACTAAGAAAATATGGAAAATGCAAATGCCAGTAATATGTTCCTTTAACTGAGCCAAATTCCACATTCTCTTACGCTCTCAGATACCTTCACCAGCAGCATTATTTTGTCTAGTGTGCAAAAAGCACAGCAGGCTCTTAGAGCAAGAAAGCTCGGCAAAGCCACTGCTACTGTCCCCGAGGGGGGCTGCCCCAGAGTCCCTTGCTGTGGGACAGAGGCAGCCAGAGGGTTACAAAAGCACTGTGCTGCCACAGGTCACCTAGAGTCACCTCAACGCTGGCACACGTCCCCCCGCATCTGTTTTGTGTGGGAAGAAGTGGTTTCAGCCTGACAGGTAAAATCAGGCGTTCTTACAGATCGGTCCTGGAGGAGACGTCGGTGGTGAGATAGATGCTAATTGCTAATGAGAAATGGTCCATCGGAACTGGCAATGGCCCCAGCTCTGAGGTGGTAAATAACCCTAGTGCTTTTTTGGCAGTAAAGCAAAAATCTGTTTTTGTGCAATGGTCAGCAGAGGAGAACTCAACCGGAGCAACCTGGGGTATGCAGGGGGGCTCCCAGGGAGAAGGTTAATCCAGGGGTTGTTTTACTGCCTTGCAGGATTTGTGATCCATTTTTGTGCCCGGAAAAGGTTTACTTCAGTATAGGAAAGTTCCACCCGTCTCAGAATAGCTTTGGTTTTCCGAAAACAATTTGATGTCATCAAAGATGATTTCACCCTTTGCCTTTTCACGGGTGAAATTGCAGCTGAGTGACATTCTCACGTTATGCAGGGAAATTCCTCCGACTGAGGAGCGCTAAATTGCAGGGTCACCTTGTCAGCGTGGCGATGAGATCCCCATTTGGCTCCCACTGAAGGCAGGTTTGAGAGGGGCCTCGACCCATGCGGCTCCTTCCCGGGACTCGGCTCTCCCACCCTGAGCTCCCTGCGCAATGGCAGGACCATGAAAGCACAGAGCCCGGATGTCCATCTCCTGGCTCCTTTCATTCCTGTTTTTCACAGATGAAAAGCATGATTTCCTCCTGGTAACACCCAGGAGCTGGCAAGTTTCAGCCTGGAGTGATTTCTTTTTTTTTTCCTCTAAAGAGCTGTGATAAAAATAACCCCCGGGAAAAAAAAATATCAAGCACTCAAATCCTTGAAGGCCTGACGCAACCTTCACTCACAGGAGCACTAGGACCGACAATACCATAATAAAGATCTGAAGTATCACCAAGAAAAATAGGAAGCAGCCAAAGAAAAAAAAAAGTCACAGCAAGCTTGCTGTAAACACCCTTGCTTTGCACGTATCTCGGCTTCGCCGGTTTGATTGCTAGCAGGCGAGAGTGTGACGCTGCATTTTCGGTGCTACAGGTATTTATTTTACACTCTGGCTCTGAGTCTGAGCCTCCGAATGTAAAAACAATCAGAAGGCTGAAGTGTAAATTCTCCCTGCTGATTTATTTACTGTTGTGTTTTTATAGCACCACATGGCTCTAAGTTTGCACTGGGCCCATTCAACCAAAACCCATGTCATACACTTCCAGAGAAATGAATGACTTTATAAATTCTCTACAATAATAATCCCACGTACAGGAATGCATGCAGAGAACACCCAGACGGGGCTGGAATGTTTTAAGAATATAATATTGTGCTTTTTTGGTCAGGGAAACACATTTCTCTCAGGGATATGTGGTGTGGCCCAGGCTCCAGCCCTGTCTGCCTACCACCTGTAATGAGCCCTTTGGGAGATTTTAGTTCAGGCCACCCAAACTGTGAGCTGGGCAGAGAGACATCAGCACTACGAAGTTAACAGCCTTAATGAAGCCCGGCCCAGAGGAGACTCAAAACATCCACAGTGGGGAAAAAAAAAGGAAAGAAAGAAAAGAAAAGGCTTTGATAGGAAAAACATCTGATCCGTGTTCTCTAATCTTTGCTTTGTTAGTTAAAGCATCTTTAAAGGGCTTAATACCCCTGGAACAGGGACCTCTTTCTCTCCCTTCAGAAACACCAATTAGAAAAGCAGGAAACTGCTTCCAGAAAGGGGGACCCTAAACCAAAATTTAACTTTAGCTCGAGGGATCTGATTGCCTCTTTTTAACAAGCTATTTTTCCCCCTGTTGTGTGGCTGAGCAACAGTTTTCTCCAGGGCGAGAAAGCAGCTCCTCGTGCCGATCCTGCTGATGGAAAGTGAACACAGTGGGGCGAGGAGAGGGGAGATTAATGGAATAAAGGGACGAGAAGACAAGAGGGTTTCTCTTTTAAATACAGTGGGAATGACACCCTTACGGTGTGGCAGCCTGAGGAGCAAGTGTGCCGTACGCTGGGAGGAGGGAGGCTGCAGGCTGGGTCCCAGCACCCATGCCAACCCTGCGCCCAGCACCCCAGCTGCCAGCCATGAGCAGGATTGGTACATGGCCCCTCCAGCCCCGGCAGTGGAGGCAGCGAGGGCTCAGCTGGGCAGAGGTAGTGCTGATGGTCACAGATTACATTGTCTTTGCACTGCTCTGTCCTCCACAGGGAGAGAAAACCTGTCTTTTCCCCTCTCCAGGGGTCTCAGTGTTGGGAGCATGGGGGCAGCACCTTTTCCCTTGACAGGGCTGGCACAGGCACAGTCAGTGGCTGTGGAGCACAGCTGATGGCCAAGGGGCCACACCTTGGTGCAGGACAGCATGGCCAGCCAGATTTTGCTGCCAGCAGAGCTGGTTGCAGAACTCCTGGTGGCACCCTGGGGACTGTGGGTCATGCTTGCCCCTGCCCCAGGGTTTGATGGTGAGAGCAGAGATGGCACTGCAGCCCGTGGGGTCTTGGCCAAGTAGCAATCACCTGGACAGTGGTGGCTGCTGCTGCCATGGGAGTCCCCGCAGCCAGGTTGGACCTCTGATGGCTGTCCTCCCTGATGGCCACCCTCTCTCAAGGCTGTCCTCCATGCCAGGCCATATTGCAGCCCTGCTCCCGCCACAGCTGTTACAAATGATAAACCTTCTCATCTCCACAGACCCTGCTAACCCAGAGCCTAGAAGGGAAACATCTGAACAAGCTCCTGGCTCTGTTCATGAAATTCCTGGACATAGTCCATGCTAAGATCTTTTTCTCTCTAGCAGAGTATTTTCCTTTGGACCTCAGGGATGTTACAACAGCTGTTTGTAAACAGTTTGCATCCAAAGTTAGCAGAGGGGTGAGCAGGGGAATCGCATATCAGCTTTGTCCTCTTGAACATCTAAAAAATGTTGCAGCTACATTGGCACTGCCATTGCAGATTTAAGAAGTCAGCTGGAAAGGCCAGTAGCCATCAGGCAGCCGCCCATGCCTGCCTCTGCCTGCGGACAGACAGCCAGGCTGGAGCGGGACTGTGGGATGCAGCCCTGCAAGGTGCCTGCCTGCCGGAGGCACGCATTGCCTCCGCTCAGCTTGAAATTCATCTCAGAGCCTGTGTCCAGGTAGAGACCAGCAGAAGGAGGTTTTCTGGGGAAGGAAGGAGGCAGAGGCTGATAGGAGCGGTCTGAGCAGAGAAGCTGCAGGGCGGGTAAGTGCTGAGGAGGCTGAGAGTGATGAGTACTTTGGAAAACCTGGTGTCCCTCTGCAAAAAGCTTGGGTGGCTGTGGGGCAGCATAAAGCTGGGCTTGAACCCAAGCCCTGACCCCCCTCCCCACGCTCCTGAGCCACTCACAGTGTCCAGCCTTGAAAACAAGATACAGACCCTGAGTCCCTCCCTGTCCTCCTTTCCACCATGAGTCCCTGCTCAGAGCCAGCTGAGTTTTGTATTGAAAAGAGAAAACTTGCAAAAAAAATGCCCATAAACATCCTGCACTGTAATGGGGGGAAGGACAAAATCTTGTCATCACTGCATAAAGGATTTCTGGATTTTAGAAAGGTTTTTGCTTGCCTGAAATGGTCTGGCCTCTGTGAGAGCTCAGTCCCGCTGCATGAAGCTGTTGCAATGGTGATCCCTGGAGACACCTGAGCTGGTGTAAAAGGGGGGCTCTACGAGACTGTGCAGCCCTGACATGAGACCTCAAATCTAGGACAGCCAGAGCTTGTCACCCTCAGGAAGAGCCGCAGGGGCCACAGCAGGAGGCACAACAGGGCTGGGGGGCATTTGCAGGCCATCTGTGTTGGCAAAGTTTTTTCTACCTCTTTTTCTTCTCAGGGTGCCCCTGAGATTGTGTTACCTGTCATGATTTCTGGGAACAAATGTATTTTAAGAGATCTTTAAAACTGCGTCCAGCGATAGGCTCCCATTCGTACATCGCCCAGAGTACATTTGAGTAAATCGAACCGCAGCTTTTTCCAGGGACAGTGTTGGCTCCCTCAAGCTTTTCCCTCTGAAGATGCCTTGGCTGCCCAACTTCTCCTGCTGTCACAGGCGGCACAATGCCTCCACGCTCCTCCCTGTCAGCCCTGACTGACCGGCACTGTGCGCTGGCACAGCCCAGCCATCCTGACAGGTCCTCGAGTGTTTTTCTGGACATGATGGATTGGCACAGGCCATCAGTAGAACCCAGAATTTTTCTTTCCATCCTTTGCTGGCAGTCTTTCAGCTGATGTTGGGAGGACGTTATTTGCTTTCTTCTTCAACTAACACTTTCCCTTGGTGTTAAAAATATTGGCAATGGTGCTGACACTGGCAACAAGTCCAGAGTATTTTTTCCAGCTCCAGTGAAAAGGTGAGTTATGACTCATTGTGCTCAGCCTGACACCAAATAATTCTGGGTGTAGACATGTGTAAGATGTGAAAGTGTTTTGCATGCATCTGCTGGGGCTGCTGCTCGTTTTCTGGTGCTATTCAAGGCAGCCCAAACCAAAACACAGAAAGATGAAGTACATGACCTCTGCAGACCTCTGGCATACAATCAGCAGCAGGAACTACCTGAGATGGGGCAAGGGGCTTTGTGGATTACTGCCCTGGTGCCAGGTTAGTGCCAGGCATTTGCCGTGGAGGGTCACTGCAGTTTTCTCCAGAGTGCCAGATGCTTAGCTAAGGATCAAGCCACATGGTCCCAGGTACAGCCCTGGTACAGCCCTGGATGCTGAGGCTAGGTTAGGATGTAAGCATGTGCAGAGATGCTTATGGATATCACACCCTGAAGCAAACTGACCAAAATGTACATTGCAAATAATTGCTCAATAGGAGAGGAGAAACAAGGTGGAACTAGCCCTTGGGCTTTCCCATAGCACGAGGCAGAGAATTATTTTTACTTGATGCCGACTATGTCCACCTCCTGCTTTCTCCTCTCCCAGCCAGAGACTCCGTTTGGTACCAGATGCACTCCCTCCACTGCTTGCTGCCACTCAGATGCTGTCTTGCTTTTGCTGCCTGACCCGTCAGACTGAAACAATACAGGACATGTTTTACAAGGTAATTCTGCAGTGGGGAGGGAGAATTTGTAATTTTATGGAGCTTGTAAACTGAACTTGTAAAGTCCTTTAAAGCCCATAGCTTGGGCATTTCATCCTACTGATGCTTAGGGATAAAGGCCAGCAAGGGCAGAGGTGAAAGGGGACAAATTAATTGCTGAGATGACTGCAGGCACTGGAGCTTACACAGGGAATGAGTTTGTTTTTGTTTAACCATTAGCTTTACAAAATTAGCCTAGCTTGTCTCCCTTGCAGCTCTTGAGAGTCTCTCAGAGCTAGTTATATCCTCGTGTGGGTATGTGGGCATGAAAGACTCCAAGTCAGCGCAGCTGAGAGACTGGAAGGACCCGAATGAAGTGCTTTTGGTTTGCACTTCACCAAATACAGTGGCGTCCGGGGAGACAACTTACACCTCTGGCAAGTTTTGTTTATATACCTCAAAGGTTGGGGTGAGTACCCCTGGACTGCGACACCACAGGAATGTAAGGTACCTGCTGAAGCAGCCCTGAGAAGGAATAAATAGCCATCTATTGCAAAGCACCAACCATGAACGTAATTGAAGGCAAATGATAATAACGGCGAGTATTACAGCGGGGCTTCTAATAAAGCCTGCTCTGTGTCCTGAGCCAAGTGCTTTACCTGCCACTGTGGGCTCTGCAAGGTAATTATTCCACAGGCAGCTGGGATGATTGATGGAGATATTCATTAAACACAAACCTGACACTTTGCTCTCTAAGCCCAAATAATCCAACCAGGCTGTCTCTGAATAGGGCACCCTCCCCTCGGAACATTTTTAATGGGGGGTTTCAAAATAAAACTAGCAGTCAAGTACCAGAGCCCAGACCCAACCGGGGGATCCTGGCTCGCTTCTGAGGGCTGAGGGCAGGTGCTCAGGCCAGAGCCAGCTGTGCACACACGGACCCTAAGCAGACAGTATTAGGCTGTGACAGCTGCAGCTGGCTCTGAAATAAGCACTGAGCATGAAGAGATTATGATAGATTTTGCTTGTATTATGAAACTGATTTTACATCATATACAAGGCAAAAAATGTCTGTCTCTCAAAGGGATGGAAATCCTTTCGCAGGGCCAGAGCTGCCAACGGAGCCAAGTTCAGGGCTGCTGGTGGGGGTCAGGCTAATGGAGCATCTTCTCTGCACAGTGGCTGGTCTGCAGCATATGGCACAGAAAAAAATCTGTATCTGATAGTCTGGCTTTAGTTTGAGGGAGAAATAAACTGTCTTTTATCCCTTCCCTTCCCTTCCCTTCCCTTCCCTTCCCTTCCCTTCCCTTTCC
>NW_008794776.1:5044712-5155622 GCF_000699145.1 Aptenodytes forsteri
CCCTTCCCTTCCCTTCCCTTGCCTTCCCTATCCCTTCCGTTTCCCTCCCCTTCCCTCCCCTCCTCTCCTCTCCTCTCCTCTCCTCTCCTCTCAAAAGCAGTTTTCAAATTTCTTTGCTATTTTTGACCAAGAATCAGGCTGTTTTGGTCCAGCTGTTTTCGTCTGTAGTGGCAAAAGTAGGGGACAAGTTAGGAAGGAAGAACTCACCTCCTCTCTTTTCAACATCACCAGCAAGGGACGATCACATTGTGTTTGCTGCACTTCTAGGACGGGGCTGTAATGAGAAGGCTCTGGGCTGCTGGCAGGACCTGCCTGTCTGTACCAAGGGTCTCTGCTTTAAGCAGGTTTGGAAAGAAATGGCCTCAGAGCAGAGGGGAGGCCGAAGTGATGGGATCTCCAGTGCAGCCCAGCCCAGGGCCCTTTCTGTCACTCCTCCACGAGCAGGGAGGTTTGGTCTGTAGTCAGCAATTCCTTGTGCCATACAGACATAAGTGTTAATTCATAAAGAGATCAATCTTACAGTGCTGAATAATATTAATGGCATAACTAGTATCACCTCATTAGTCCTCTAGTACTTGCCACTCAGGAGAACAGCATTTAAGAGAATAACAAAATTCAACTTTTAAAAAATACTCTAACTTTTTTACTAGTATCTCTGCAGCTATTAAAATGTCAAAGTTGCTAGTAAAGGGCTTCTGTTACTGGTAAGAGGCTGTACAGCTGGTTGTGAATTTTTATGAGCATGTTGAACTATGTGATTTGGGACCAAAAAGGATACGTACTCATTTCTAAGCAGATAATTTTTGTATGACTGAAATAGCGCCTTATTCCCCTTCAGTTAATGCCACAAAACAACATCCATGTCAAAACTGAAGAAAAGCATTATTATATGATTAAAGCGCCAGATTATAACTTCAGACCTTTTAAAAACTTGGCTGACATGTCTTAACGAAAGGAAGTTCCAATTTTGGACACCATAAAGTCCCTGCAAAAATGCTGTCAATGTCTGCTACCTTCACCTGACATTAGATTTTTTTTTTAATAACTCTGCTGGGAACTGGCAACAAGCATATCTTGGGCAGTGATCTGGTCCCAGGGCAACTTTAGCAACAGCTCTCTAAGCAGGCTAAGGCTCTCCAGGAGCAGGGGAAGGGCTTACCATGGGCACTTGAGAAAGGAAAATGTGGGGTCTCAGTGGAGCAAATAGGCAGGTTTGTCTAAGGATGGATGGTGCACCAGCAGCAAGTCACAGAATTGGAAAGTGGGGATAGAAAATAATGACTTAAACACGTGATCCAGAGGAACATGTCAAGTGGAGATGCCCTGATGGGCCATAAGAGGTTTATCTGAATCCTTAGAAAGCTTTAAGGGGTTTGTCTTTCCAGATGATCCATCAAGCAACCCTGCTGTGAGAGCAAGGACTCTGCCATAGGCAGCTGGCCCAGTGCAGCCCTTCAACTGCTCCACGCGTTCTTGCCCTGCCGAGGGCTCCTGCTGCTGTGATACAGTTGAGTGTGGCTGAAGAGAATGGAGCTGCAATTCCCTGCCGTCAGACTACTGGAAAAAAACAAGTGGGGTAATAGGACTGGAAAATAAGAGCTTGTAAATTCCCTGCTGGATATGGGCAGGTATTTGAAGCCTTGCCTGTCACCTGAATGATGCCGCTTGGACCATCTCTGGCCAGGACTGTGGCAACAATCTTGTCATTTGCTCCTAAAATGATGTGGATGTGAAGGACCAGCTTTCTCTGTGGCCATCTTCATTGTCCACAGACAAAAAACCGTTGCCTTTGCCCAAGTGGGGCAAGATCAGCAAGTGGGGCTCCCTTCTGCAAGCCTACAGCAATCCCCAAAAGTCTAAGCAGCCCTCCAGATAATTAAAGTGGAAAACCTGCAGTTTACACAAAGATAACCTCTGGGTTGGGAATTTAGAGTGATCTGAGCCACAGATTGCTGAGCAATAGGGGTGTTTCTGGTGCAAGCTTGCCCTGTTCTTCCCCAGGCATTGGCCACTGTTGGAGGCAAGAGATGGGCTTTGGTGGAGCTGTGGTTGGACTCAGTGCTGCCTCCCTGCACCCTGCCAAGGCCCTGACTAGCAAGGGCAGTGGGTGGGAACCAGGGTCTCCAGGCCACTTTGCAGGGCAAATACTCCCAAAGCTGGATGTTTCCACTTGCTCTTGACTCTCTTTCAAAGCTAGTGAAAGGCTTGTGGTTCCCAGGGCGCATCTGACTCCTCTGGGATGGTTCCTCACTTCCTGCATGAACCAGGTGTCGGCTGTGGTGCCTGGGGAAATCTGCATGGGGAAGCAGGATGCATCACGGCTTCAGGCTCTCCTCACGGTACTATTTAGTCACTGGGGTTATGGGAAATAGCCTGAGCTATCCAGGAACTGACAGCGGGACCCCATCCTGTTATCATGCTCTATGATGGCCCATCAGGAAATGACATAAATACCCTCGTTACTCTCTATTTTATTTTTCACCATTGTGAAGCATCTTTTTTGTTTTGTTTCTGCTGGCGGCAGGTGACCAATCGCAGTGCCCTGGCTCCCCACATCCTGCTGGGCAAGGTCTGCCTCTGTCCCTCTGAGAATCAGGCAAAGGATGTGCCTGTTTGCTAGTGTTTTTTCTTGCCGCCGCAGTGATGTTGTCTGGGTCAGGAAATAAACCTATTTGGAAAGTGGCAGGAAGGCAGGCTTTTATTAAGCTGCTTGTGTTGAATGTCCACAGCAAGATGGGCACCATGCGTCAGCCGGGACAAGCGCTGTGAGAATATGAGTTCACACAAGGCTGGCTGTTGTGATCCAGAGTGACTCCAGATTGCTGACTCCTAGCAGCTGACCCCTTCCCTCTTACAAACCTGCATCTGCCTGGAGTGACCTTTGCCGCAACATTTTTAATTTAACATTTGCACTTTGCATCCTGCCTATCCTGAGAGGGGAAGCTCCCTTTCTTTGCATCTTTGGAAATATATTAAATATTACTGCAAGTTAATTGCCCTCAGAGTTATACACCAAACTTCTAGCCAGGGGAGAACCAGCCCGCCCAGTGAATACAGGAAAGACATTCACCAGCTTGGTGCCGTTGCCTTTCCCTGCTGTGGTCACAAGCTCTTAGGACAGCAATATGGATACCATGGGTCCAACCAGCATCTTGCACTGAGCAGGCACCAGCCTGAGACCTACAAGAGAGGAACCCTCTTGCTCTTGTCTGCTTGTCCTGCTCCGAAGAGCCCAACACATAAAGAGCCAGGGAGAACTGTCACAGGGCGATTTTCTGATTTACAACGGGACTGTGGTAGAGTATTTCTAGCTCAGTTAACAGCTGTTTTGTTAATTCCTAATTTCTCCCATAATCTGTATATTTTTGTCCCAGCTAGGGCATGGTCTGTGATATATGATGGAGAGCTTTGCCATTAATCATGTGCAAGTGAAAGTATAAACTGGTTTTATTAGTTTTCAGAGTGCCAGGTCACATAAATTAACTGGAGCATGTGTTTAATGTGTCCTGAGCAGTGTCTCCTACCTTTTCTGGTAAGACAACATGTTGTACAGGAACTTGCTTTATCTGCATTGGCAGCAGGACCACAGACTCTTTCGTGCTACCCTTGGAGTGACTTTTGCCTACACTGTCACACTGGGGTTTGGCTGGGCAGTAAGACAGGCACCCTGACCACGGAGATGTCCAGGTCCTGTGGGACAGGACCAAGGCACAGGGAAGGGCACTGCTGAGTGACTGTCCACGCTGGGACATGCCCTGTTGGGGCCAGGGCCCCATCACTGCTGGGACCCCAGAGCAATGTGTTCGAGGTCCATGGCAAGGGGCAGATGACACAGAAAGGCTTCAGATGCCTGGGTGGTATTTGTATGCCACTTTAGCAAGTGGCTTGTGTGTCACTATTGGTAGCCAGGCCCTGTTTGCTGTAGGGCTCCCCTTCCTCCTAGCTCTCACCAGCCTCCATGTGGATGAGCCAGTCCTCACCACGCAGCTAGCTGGGACATGAGCTCACTCACCCAGGGCTGCAGGAACAAGAGGGTGATGGCAAAGCTCAACAGAAAGAACATGCACGACCTTAGCAGCAAGTTCTGCTAACAGGGACAATCTTACAAACCCCAGCCCTAAGGGGAAGCCAGGAAACTGCTGAGGCTCAGCACCCTCTTCTTCTCAGCTGAGGACTGTGGAGTGACACATGTGATGAGATTGGCATGCCAGGGGCCATGTGTCACGTTTAGTTATCCTTCTCCTATACAAGATGGGAGGCAGATGGGAATGGTGTCCTGCTATTGTGTTTCTTAAGCACTGACTTTCCTAAAACTTCAAGAAACAAAAGTTTCCTCCATTTGAATTGCAATAGCATTGCTGGGACTGTACTGGCACTAGATGCTATATTTGCATTTAGGGTGGCCTGCATATCCCTGAGAAAAGGGGTTTTTACTATTAATAGAGATTATAGATGGGGGAAACTAAGGCAAAGTGAGATGATACAGTGGGTGTGCTGCCAGCGTGTGCAGAACCAGGAACCCAGCCTGTACCTCTTGAGTGAGAGTTGAGGGACATAACTGTGAGACCAAGGAAAACTTCCTGAAATTATTTCACTGCAACCCAGCATGCTCCTGCATCTGAAACTCAGCTGTTTAGGGCAAAGCTGTGCTATGAAAAAAATAGTGACTCAGCTCTTTACAGGTTCCACTGCATTTGCATTTCCTATGGCACATGGTGAGTATCCCTCCAAGAGCTCGGGTTTTTTTGGAAGGAAAGGGTGTAACCAATTCATTAGCTGACCCCGGCATCCCTGATTTGCATAGGATGCCTCTGCTCTGTAACTCTAGAATAATGGCGGTGATTATAAACACATGACGAAGAGGGGTGAGGGTGGTGAAAACCATTGTAATCACACATGGGGCAGTGTGCTGACGGATGGGCTGTGGTTGCAGGATCCCGGGCTCTGGGCAGCCTGCTGAGCTCCCACACGCCGCGGGAAATCCCCCGAAGCAGCTCAGCAGCTTTCCCCACAGGAATTCAGCTGCCCCCACAAGGGTCCTCCCAACATGGAGCCGTTGCTATTGGGCAACAGAGAAAACATAATATTGCCTCTATGAAATGTTGTCATCCAACTCCCAGATCAGAGCCTGTGATCCTGCACGTGCAGTCTAGACAGCCTGTGTCTTGGTCCTGCAGCTCAGAGCACCTGGCTCGGCAAATCCAGGGCAGCTGGAGCACAAAGTGGCTGGATTGTTTTTGCATACTCCTGGCCCTCGAAGGATGCAGAGACTGCTCAGGTTCTGACACAGACTGGAGCCACCTTTGCGCTGATCTAGCCCATGCTGGCTGCCAAGCCCCCGAGCTTGATCTAGTATCATAGGTGGGCCTATGCTCTCTCCTGACCTTAAATATCCTCTCTTGATCTTATTTGGATATCCAAGTTTTGCTCAAAACACCTCCCATTCTTCATAGTGCCATCAGAAGAACCTCAGCATGAGAACCAGATGTGGTACCTGCTCTTCTGTCACCCATTCACTCACACACAGACTTAATCTGTGCAGGGGTGTGTTATAAATGGTTTGATATGTATGTAAATCCCAGAGTAGAGTGTTGTTCTTGGCAGCCTCTTCCACGAGCTGATGTGCAAAACTTTCTTCTTTGAAGTCTGCAAGCAATTTGCTGGATCTCAGCACCTTCCATATGAACTCATGGGGACTCAGTGCGAGAGAGATGGGCAACATCAGATTAACCTGCCTCTTGTTTTGGGGAGCTGTCAGACCTTTCTCCTCCCTTGTTCCAGATGGATGCAGTTTTCTGGCTTGCCCCAGTTGCTCTGATGTTCCCAAAACAGCTGCAGATAAGACTCCAGTGACTTCATTTTCTTGCTCTTTTGAGGAGTTTTCACCATGATTTTTCTATTATTCCCTCATTTTGTTTTGCATTTGTCTTCTGATTGCACTTGCTTAGACAAGCAGTGAGAGAAGGGATATATAGCTTTGAGAGAAGAGAATATGGTCTTAAGCTCTAGACTCCTTGGTACATTTGGATTTTCCTCTGCTTTTCCCTTTTAACTGAAAGCTTGCAAACAGAAATAATTTACATTTAGGTTACTAATGCCCAAAGCTTTAGCAGGGAAAAGAAAACAAAACCTGGATATTTCAACCAAGTCAGCTCTTATTTAGACAGTATGAATTAGACCATTTATTGTCTAATTGAGTATTTTATTTCTGATGCAGACTAGGACCTGTATATCAAGGGAGAAGCAAGAATCCTTTTCTGGGATTAAAAAATAAAGAACTGAATAGTTCATATAGAAAGGAAGATGTTTTTCCTAACACTGGCAATTAGCAGTTAACTTTTATGCTTTGAGGCGTGTTTCTAGCATCCATCCATCCTGTCTACTTATCTCTGTCTTAATAAATGTAACTATCCTTCCCATACATGAAAATGGTCATGTTCTTGATATAAAATGACCATTTATTATCCTATGGTACTCTGGTCTCCAGTGGATCTTCCAGGAATTATTTCCGTGATCTAACTGCCACAACGGAAAAAGATTTCTTCTTATGATGTCCTCCTTCCTTTTGCCAATGGAAATAACTAACCTCGCACATCCTTAAAAGGTCTCATGTAGGCCCTTTGGTAACTCCCATTGGCTTGGGAATTATTCTTGCAATTTCCTAGGTACTGACTCGGTGCTGCTGGATATTTTTCTGGTGCAGAAAAGAGGAGGGGGAGAAGGTGTTCCTTAATGCAGGTAGAAAGGTCTGAAGAGACATTTGAATAGTTACTTGGCATTTGCTCCAGTGCTTAAAACACACTCTTGTTTCCAGCCCGGACCCTATTTTTCTCATAAAAACATTCCCTGATTTGTGACCCATCTGCATGTGCCTGGGTTTTTGTTGGCTGAGTGTCCACTGAGGTGACATCATTGACTATTTGAGGATTTGCTCCTTACCTTGAAAAGACCTTTAAATTTCTAGAGCCAGAGACCCCATGAGCATGGGTTGCTGATCAGGCTTGTTTTCACGTGTAGAGGAGAGAGGACGCTGCAGACTGGCTATTGCTGGAGGCTCGTGCCTGACTCTGCTCTGGCGGGTGCTTGGGTTGGGATCATGTTGGGGAACTTGAATTGTTGCCAAGTTGGTGTGAGAAAGGATCATCTCATTTGTCCTTTTTCCACCCAGCTGTTTTCTGGGATCTGTCAGGTGTTTGTTCTATCAGGCCTTTCTCTGTCTGGCTCACACACCAATGCTCTGAGCACCCCAGCCGCATCCCAAATACATCCCTCCCATGTGGGAGGCTCATATTTTAATTTTCACAAAGTGCTGTGTCTACTGGGACTTTTCTCAAGTTTTCAGTCCATTTATGACTGAACAAGACTGTGGTTTAAGCTAGAAAACATCTCAAGCCTCTCTTAGGACTTCATTTGTGTCTGTCATTGTCTTAATGGTCAGGGCATGGGGTGACTGCTTTGTGCCAGCTCTCCTAGTGATCTTCCTGGCTGCCAATGTACCATTTTATCTCTGGAGGGGAGCTTGCAGCAGTAATTTCTATTAACTTCTCTTTGTCCTTCCATAAATCAGCCAGGAGGCATAATCAGCAAGGAACAGTCTTTCACTGTTTGCACCAGGCTTTAGATGAGCTGCACACACCTCAGTTGCGGGGAACCCAGGACCCACCCAGATGTGTCTGTGTTCAAAAATTAGAGCTGAATCCCACCTGTTCAGTATTGTGTCAATCCACCCAAATTCCCTGCGAAGCCCAGACAAGAAACACTGGTATGTCTAATGACTTCATGTCAAAACTGTCCCCAAACCTGGAAACCCAATGAAGGCTCCCTCTAGGCTCCCTCTAGGAAGGATGTTCACACATGAGAGTGTGACACACAGTGCAAAAGAGATCACTGGACAAAGAGCTCTGTTAGCTTCTTGCTTTTCAGTGGTTATGGATTATGTGTTTAACAGATTTCTACTCTATTGTCCTATAATTCCCCTCATAAAGAGGCTTATTTTAACCAAATGGACCAAATTTTTACTTGTTTTTCTAAGAGCAAACCATCTGTGCACCGGGGAAATTTTTATGGGCTATGAAGGAGCACTTATAGGTGCAAAGTATCAACATTCCTGTAAAATTAAATTAATTACCTGTTGGGAACAAGGATTCCTTTTTTCCTCATTTGACTAAAATTCCCAAGTCTGCCCTCCGGTTCCCTTCGAAACTGGGAACTCAATCAGATTAATCAAGGCTAAAGGCATTTCCGCTTGCTATTCAAAACATTGCAACTCCCCTTTGTCCTTATCATAGCGCTGTTCAATCACTCACTGCCATGGAGGAATGGGCTTGGCTGGGGGACAGGGACAATGCGCGTGCTTCCTTTGACTCAGATCTACCTTCCTTCCCTTTAAAGTCACTGTAGCATCTTCCATTGCTCAGAGCCCAAAAGTAAAACCTCCTCCACAGGGGTGCAATGAGATGGTCAGAGTTGGCAAATGTACTTGCCAAGGTGAAGGAATCTAGATTATAATTTCACTGGCTCATCTTTCCTATCTAAGAGGTCTGTGCCTCATTTTTGCCCTTCTCTGAGAATGATGCATGACTTTCCTATCCTTCCTTTATCTTTATATTTCAGGTGGCATCAGCTATAGCACACGGGCCGCCATCACATCCTTTCCTTTTGTTTGAAAAGAGTCCATAGCCTACCCCAGCAGACAGCTCCACTTCGGCAGGAATGTGCTCAAAACTCAGTGATGAAGCATAAATGTACTGGATAGCGTGATGTGGAAGGAAAGAAGGGATGCAAAAGAGACATGGAGCTGTGCAGGAAACTGCATAAACCCAAGAAGCCACTTTAGTGTAGAGCTGGGGAAAACTTTCTTTACAAAAATCATCTAGTTCCTTAGAAAAAAATACTCTCCCACTTCTGATAGCAATATAGACTCAACAGCTGACTGCCCAGTTGTCATTTGTACTTCTGAAAGCCATTTTAAAGCCAGAGGAACTTCAGAAGCAGCTCATCAGTCAATTAATTTAATCACTTAACCATAAATATGGAGAAATCACAACCAAAATGGCAGCATCCCTATCAAAAGCCTTCCCAGTTGTTCAACCAGTTCAAGGATCTGGACAGCAAAAGCTTGGCCAATTTAGCTTATGCGGCCCACCATGTAGCAGCCACCTGATCACAGCCTTCATGAGCATCTCTAGAAAACATGCATGTGAGAACATTAACTGCAAAGATGGGCTGACCACAGATATGTACCCCATCCCTAGGATAACACACTCTTCTATATTGCAGCCTCAGTCACCGGAGCAAACCCTCTGTGGTCCTCGCAGCAATTGCAAGTTATAGCCATTAGAAACAGATAGAAGCACTTAAAGCTAGAAGTATATATTTTTACATCCTTACAGTTGGCTCTGGAGTCTTTATGTAGTTGATTCAGGTGATCTCCTACATTAGAGACGGAGAAGGCTCCCTGTGTGTCCCCCCAAGTCCCCTAGTACAGAACCCTTCCTTACGGTCCTATGAGCAATTGGCACCAGCAGAGTTTTAAATGTCTTGGACAAGGGGTTTCTCTCACTTCTCTTGGAAGATGATTAGAACCCATCAGCTGGATGTCCTTTAGTTTTAGTTTATTATTTAGCTTGAGCATACTCATGGTGTTAGTACAAGTCCACAGCCAGGTGTATACATGGATCTGAGCTGGCCCCGCAGGAATTCCCTGCTAAGATGGTCTGACTAGGGAGAGGACAGTGTGTGTTGGCATCCGGCTTGCAGGAACTCGGCACCTTTAAGACAATTCTGTGGCTGTGTTCATGCAGGAGGAGGAGTTTCCCCCTTTCTTTTTGTCCATGTGACACACACTGAAGGATCCCTGAAATATTAAAATAAACAGAAAGCTTGACTTGCAGAACCTGTCTGCTAAGCCAGGAATCACATTTCTTGCTGCAGTTTGAAACCGTCATCGAGAGACTTGTAAAACATTGACAAAAACCCCTTTGCCCCCAGAGCTTTCAACAAAAACAACAGCCCAGTACTTGCACCCATCCCTGAAAGAGCAAATATATTAAAGTCTGTTCCTGCTTCACTCTCCTTGCTTTTACCCCTACAAAAGGAGGAGCTCTGAGCATATTCTCCTTTGTAATTTCAATTCCTTTTCCATTCTTTCTATTATAGCTGATTTAAGGATTAGAAGGCCCCAACATGCCAGATGTGGGCGAAGCAAGCTTAATGGATGTAGTAAAAGAAATGTAAGGAAACCCCCTGATCTACAGGCCCATTTCCTGCTGCCTCTCATCACTGCCTGCTTTCAATGAGGAATGCATAATCTCGTTCGACAGAGCGCTGCTAGCTTGTGAAGTGGGCTGCTCTGAGGCTAGCTTACTACTACAAGGTGTAATAGAGTAAAGCACAGGGTGCCCATGAGATAGAGACCTCTAACCAGATTATAGATGGATCTAAGCAGATATCACATATATGCTGGCTACGTAAGCTCCCTTCCTCAGTGACCTGCTGGACTCAATAGCCACCACGTACACACACAAGGACAGTGCAGGGTTAGCTTGTGACTCACCCAGGAGGTCTGTGGCACAGCCAGGAACGGAACCCAGGTCTGAAAGATGACTGTTTATGTTCTGCACAGTAGACGTGCCTGTTTCTTCACCTTCATTCTAATAAAATGCCTGTTGCTGTCTCTATTGTGAAAAGAGAGGGACTTCCCTAAATTACTTTGTTTGAAAAAAATCTGAGTGAACAGAAATCATGAAGAATATTCATGGCTGGGGTGTGAGCTTCATAATAACTGAAGAATTTTTTTATCCCCTAACACTTCTTCGTACTAAATAGATACTTAGAAGGATGCTGGAAATGTCTTATTTGACTGAGACTCTTGTGAGTTTATGTAGGGTTTTCAGGTGATGATGTTTTATGGAATATATCCCAGAGCCTTCTGTCCTCATGTTTGGAGAGAAGGTTCAGCTTATATGCCACCCACAGGAGCCATCAACTCTTACGCTGAAATAAAGATTGAGTAATTTCCAAAGGAGCTTGGTGTTCTCTTCTACGCTTTGGCCCTCAGCAATCTTAAGTAGTGGGATTTGAGAAGATTTTTGATACGAAAAAGCAATTTAATTCTACATCCAAGCAAGCCAGCTAACACTATCCCCACCTTAGGACCAACAAGTTTCATAGTAGCTGTTGGTAGAGTATCCCAGGTTAGGTGTTCAGTGCTTCTAGCAATCCACAGTCAGCAGCCAGTTTTGAAACAGGGGTTTGTTTGGTAAAGAAATACCAATCATACACAGACAGATGGGCTCTTTCCTCCTCTGGTCTTCTTAGGGAATACTCTTTCAGCTGTTTGAACACACAGATCTTGCTCATCTCAGAGGAAGGTCAGCAGGAGTAGAAAGCATCCTTCTCTTGCCTACCCACCCAGCAGGACCCAGCAGGGGCTGTTGGATCCCTTTGCTGAGCAGAAGGAGCATTTTAGGATCTCTCCATATTGTCAGCCTAGATGAGCTTTGAGAGCCAAATTGGAAAGTTGGATACACCCAGATGAGACCTCTAGTCCTTTTGGTGGGAGGAAAGACAGAAAGGTGCCAAACAAGACGTAAAGCCTTTCTAAAGCAGCAGAGAGGGAGGTGGCAGCTGGCTGGGCTGCTGTGGTCTAGGTGATGGGAGACAAAACCATCCAAAAAAACATCCCTTGGAGATAGGTGGTTCAGACCCTGACAACTCCCTGCTGAGTGAGCACCTCAGCACCTGGAAGTGTTTCCATTTTCTCCTGTGTTCCTTTCCTTCTCTTTCTTTCTTCTTCTTTCTCCTTCTTTCTCCTTCTTAATCCTCCTTTTCTTTTCCTTTTCAAGAGTGTGTTGCTAGCCAGGTTTTCCTATAGCTTGGCTGGCTCTGCTTTGAATTCTGTTGAGCTCATTGAACAAAAAGGCTCTCACTGCTTGGGGAAGAAACCTAGAGAGGCTGTGGATACCTGGCGCCTCTGATCTGGTTGAAAGACCTTGACCCTGCTGAAAGCCCAGGATTTCACTGACAACCCCCAGCTGGTCATTGCTTCCTTTATGCTCAGTTCTCTTGAAAAGCAGAGTCCAGGGCTATAACTGTCAACAGTTAATATCCCACATTTCAATAAGATCAGACCTCTGCTCTAGGTCTTCTGCTGTACAGAGATCCAGTGTCTACAGAGAAGGTTGGGTGGTTAACACCTTCCTGGGGACTTGTTCTCTGGGATTTCTGCCTGCATCTGCACGATACTGTGCCATGCACAGCAGATGCTGAGACCAAGCATAAGAGCTTTAATACCAATGAGTCCAGTGGGTGACATCAGGAACTAACCTGGTTTTGGCAATAGGTATAAACCAAACCTGGTCTAGAAACCATCTTAAAGTCAAGAGGCAAGAATGAGAACAACTGGTTTTGCCACATAGAGGAGAAGCATTTACATTGGTCAAATCAGGCCAAACAGTCTCTACCTCAGTGGTAGGAGCAGCGAAAGATGAGAACTGGGCTGGATTTCAGCAGTAGAGCTATGGTAATCTCCTGAATGGAAAACCTTGTGCCTTGGGGATGTTCACATTCAGTTTAAGAGAGAGGACTGCCCATACAAGCCCCAAGGACTGAAGAGGCCAGAAAAGCACAGACTTAACATCTCAACAACTCACACAGGAGGTGACAGAGAGATGGTGGAACAGAGGAGGGCATAAAATTGTGAGCTTTTATTAGGTGTGGATGATAACAAACGCACTAGGCAATTGCTGTGTGTTTGGCGTCCCAGGAAAACTGACTCCAGAGCTGGCACCCAGGGAAATGAGCTCTCCAAACTGTAAAGCTCAAGAGCTTTGCTGAGAATGTAAGTCAGCTCTTTCTTTATCAAATGCTGCAGGAGACCAAGTGAGAGAATTTGTTTCACCTGAATCAGCAAATCATTGCTAAGTCATTGCCTGGGCTCATCTATACACACAGCAAGAGTACCTGTCTGGCTCGCTGGCCTCCCTAAGTGCTGGCTGAGTGGTTTGTGGCTCTTCAGCCACAAGTGTTTGCAGCAAGGTGTGAGATGCTGTATTGAAATTGCCAGCTGACAACTTCCAGGGGAGCTTGGGAAGCTCCCTGCAGCCTGTTCCCTCTCACACTCTCTGACTCCCATGACCTCTCCACAGATGTGTAAATGGCACCTGAGAGGCCTGTGTGCAGAGCTGGTAATTTGTCCTCACCCAGTCTATCCCCCACCGGTATGCAGAAACATGCTTGGTGTGAGAAATGTGTCCTTGGCACAAAGCCAGGGCCCAAACAGACAAAGAAATAATGTTTACCCCCAGGGCCTTTCTGACAAACAATAAAAAAGCAATAGAGTCAAGATAGATTACGCGTCAGCTAAAATATTACCTCTTCCTGCCAATTCTTATAAAAGCAGGCAAAGCTGCTCTTCACACTGCACTAAAACTTCTGTTAAAATACTCAAGGAAAATAATCATTTAGACAGCATCTTTCTTTCTAGCCAATGACATTAATATTCTTGTTAAATCTTTATTGTGACAGTCTGCTTTAGGGGATGCAGCAGGCAGTTTGCTTTGTTTGAATACAGAGTCGCACAAAGGACTAGAGGACTTACAGCTCGAGATGAACGGTCTGGTGATAGCATCTTTGCAAGCAGAGGAATGGTCTAAATCCATCTCTGGCAGGTACAGAAAACAGCTTTAGGTTGGTTGTTGGCTTCTTTCTGCCCTGTACATAACCCACTCTCAAAGACATCAAGGAAACCATTGCGACTTGGGCGTCAGAGGGTGCGATGAGTGGGAACCCTAGGCTGCCTTCACCTGAGCCAGCAAACAGCATGCCAGCTACTAACTGGATGCCTGTGCTCACCTGAATGGGTCCTAACCACAAGGAGATGAATAGGCACCATGTGAATATTTTATTCAATAGACTTGGCTCTGCTGTTGTGTGGAGGGTGAGGCATGTGATTTATTACTTACAAGAATTTGGACAGCCCCTGGCTTAATGTGAAAACACTGGCAAGTGTCAGGAAATTCATGAACTTTACACACGTGATTATCGATGACTTTTATTAGCAAACAATTCTGGATATCCTCCCTTTTGAAACAATGTCACTGGCCAAGCAGAGCGAAACACCTATGTGGGTCTAAGGTGGCAAATCACACACAGTCATTTGCAAATAACCCATAGTCAGAGATTTGTCTAGGTAACATCAGTGAGAGTCAAAGGTTCTGCTTAGGAACAGATTAAGAAAAAGGCTTACACTTCTGCAAAGCCTGGGTAAGTTTTCAACAGGCATCACCTATAGCAGCGTTCAACACAAATGCAAAGCCGCATCGAGTCCTAACTCTCTCCATTCACTTTGATGAGCATCACTCAGAGTCTCTGTGCATGTCTATGCCATGGCATGAGCTGACAAAGGAGAATCATGCCTTTTCCAGTGAAAAATATGATCAGACAGATGAGATAAGGTTGAGATAGTTTCCTTGGCTTGGCAAACCTAAAACTTCCTGTTACAGAAAACTACTCTCGGTACACAACAGAACCCAATTTTGAATAACTGGGCTTCCATGTTGGTTATCGGATGAAAATAAATGTTTCTGTGAGTCAGCCAGATCCTACTTACAGCCCTCCATACTTGTCTAAACCCACAGATCTGGCAGTGAGACAAAATGTTTACTCACAAGCATCTGTACCTGAAATGAAGAGTTCAAAGTGGCATATATAAAGTAAGTATTTACTATATAAAGTAAGATCTATTTCAATAGAGACAATTGAAGCATGGAGTCCTGGCTCTCCCAAAGCCCATGGATGGAGTTTGCACAGTGGAGATCAGATAATACAACGTCACGCTGTGCACAGACACTGGATATTAAGTTCTGCAGAAAGGACCAACTCGTTCTGCATGAGAGTTCAACACTTGCTGGTGTCCCGCTTTGGAGTTAAGAGATCGTTCAGATCTTAATTAAGTACTTAAACATATGCTTAATCAAAGCTATTCAAGGACAAACTGCAATGGAAACTAAGCCCCTCCAGCTTAATGACGCTTAAGAGTGCAGTTAACTGGGGTTATTAACATAACCACTCTTACCCTGGGTGAGAGGGAAACTAAAACCTGCCTTTCAAAGTAAGAATAGCAATGGAAAAATAAGAAACATATCCAGAAGTAATGAACCCCATTATAGCCAAGTACGACCAGTCCCTCAGTCAGGCAGCACTCGTAAATACCTATTTCTGTTCTGAATTTGAAAAGAAAGAAAAGTGGCATATTTATATCTTTGAGTGATAATGACATCCTCGCTGGTCCATCAGAAACCAGGGAGAACTTTCAACAGGAAGCAGTAAAGTGCTTTAAGATCAGCAGAAGCGGGAGCTATATGACCTGCTACTGTTGGTTTTAAGGAGATTTTGGAACATGAGGGAAATTCCACAAGACTGAAGAGAATTGCAAATTGTGCCAACATTTGAACAGGGGTAGACGGGAAACCCCAGGTGGTATTAAGTCAGTTAGTCTGATATTGATTCTGGGTTCAGTTGTGGAAAGACTGATACTGGATACAAGCATTGAAGAATTTAAAGGTAGCATATTTCATGCCAGTCAGCATAGTTTTGTGGAAAATAGGTTTTGCCAAACTAACATTATATTGTTTTTTGATGGAATTACAAGCCTCATTAATAAAAATGCTTGTGTTGATATAATACAGAATTTCCTGTAAGGCATAAGGTTTGTCTGCAAGACATTCTGATAAAAATAGTTAACACTCTACAAAGCAGTGTAGCATTTTTTAAGTTGATTACAGTTAGGGAACTGATAGAACACAAAATAGATGTAAATGAGGAACTGTGATGAAATGGGGCTGTTTCTGGTGGCGTCCTAGCAGGCACTGCTCTTGACCAAATACTAGCCAGTTTCTTTCTTAAGGATATTGAACCAAATACAAATTTAAGTAGGGATAACACCTGGAACTGGCTCAACAAGTGAATGTGGTAGTTGGTAACAAGGATGAAGAGCAGCTCCATAGACTGCTGTGGAGCTCTGGCTCGTTTGATCAATATGCACTTGAATTTGACCAAATGAAAAAAAACCAAAGAGCCAGTGTGGAAACCGGAGGTCCCATTTCTAAGATGTGAAGCCCTAAAAGTTTTAGAAGGGACCTGGGGAGCACAAAAATATCAGCGCAAAACTATGGCTAAGAGCATTTGAACTCAAAAAGAAGAGACTATCAGGGGGAGATGAAAATGATATTATCTTTGCCTGAGGAATTAGTGAGACCACTGCAAGAATATTCTGTCCTGCTCTTGGACCTGCCCTTCAAAAGGATGTGGAAAAAATTGGGATGCACTCAAAAATGTATATCTAAATGAGACAAGGTTTGGAAACTACGCCAGATAATAAAAGGCTTATGGAATGTAATCTATGTAGTTCATTGAGGAGAAGCTGAGAACAGACTTTAAGGAAAGCTGCAATATTTTCTGTGTTCATTTTCACTTGGAGTGAAACCAAATTTTAAAACCTGACATCTTTCATGAAATGGATCTCCTGCTCTCTGAGCTGTTCTCATCACAGTGGTCCTAAACTCTAACGAATCCTATGCCAAGGGTAACATGAAGCTGAATTTTAACTGGAGATTGATTACATTTCTTTCTAGGCAAATCATTTGCTGGTGCGTGCAGCTACAGTATTACACACCCTGATGTCATGAACAATTTCTCCTTGCACCCAAAAAGGCCATGTGGCTGAGAAGTGGTTAGAGAAGGCGAAGACTAAGCTGTGAGCATCCTGGGCTCTAATCCCACCTAAGCCCCTGCCCAACATTTTGAACTTGAGCAAGTCATTTAACCCCCTCAGCCTCCAGGCCAGCTGTAGAACTGTGCAAAAATTAAGATCTTGCTGAAAAACAGATGTTGCATCTCGGCTGAGCTTTAAATTTCTAAAAAGTAACTCAATGAAAACACCTGCTGGGGAATGCAAGCAAGCGGATGGATGGAGACTGTTGCAAATACTGTAAATTCACACTATTCACATGGATTCTTAGGGATAAAGGGGGAGAGGCTTTTCCCTGATGATCAGTTTATCCCAGTAGCATCCTGGGCACCAAATTCACTGTGATAACACATACAGTGCTGCCAGCAGCCAGATTTGAATTTTGTGGATTGACAGCCTGGGCAGTCCCACTGCCCCAGGTAGGGGTGGTGGGTGGTAGGCGCTTTCTTGCTACCATCTGGTTTGGAGCAGACCAGCGAGCCCTGACACTGGAAAGCCCTCTGTTTCAGTTCATATTTATTCATGTGCTCGTTTTTCTTGTTTGGTGAATGTTGCATGTCAATATTTAGTCATTGCTGTGGAAACAGCAACACACATGCAAAGGGAAAGGAAAAAAGAGAAGAGGGAAAGAATAGAAAACAGTATTTTAAGGCACAATCAATTTGGCTGTGTTTGCCCATTTGACTCAGGAATGTGAGTTCATTTTGCCCATGTGCCTGCAAAAGGAAACAGGAATTGAAAAGGGAAGTGGTACCAAACTGTTTACTTGAAACTGTGGGCAAGAGTGGGAGCCAGACGTCTGGGAATCCCATCAGGCATCCTCTGTGTGTGCGTAGCTCCCTGGAAGAGCTGCCTGGGGCCAATGCTGCAACAGAGCTGTTGTGTTTTCCACCACCTCCCCTTCTCTCCAGGGCTTATGGACCTGACCTCCTCTCGGAGGAGTTCCCTTCCTGATGCTAGGGCCTTGGGCAGGCTGGATCAGAGCTGAGGGTGGGCAGTGAGGACCAGAGACGCATGCAGGAATCTGAGGCTCACTGGGTTGGATGTGGAAGAATATAGCACCCCTCACTCATAGATACAGCTCCTCTCCACAGCTCCTCTGCTTGTGGGTGGGCGATATCTGCAGGGGCGAACTGGTGTAATGCAAAGGCTTCCTAGATTAGACTCCGGAGGCCAATACAGAGGACCTGTGACCATTAACATCAGCTTATGTGTCTGCCCAGCCCTGCTTCAATGCACATGATGCTTGTGGGCTGTGCGTCTCCTGAGAGTTTTTCTGATCAAAGCTATGTAACTTTGAGTGGGGCTGGAGGGATCTCTCCATCCATCAGCAGCAGAGAGGCAGCGGAGCTCTGGGGCTCCTGACCTTCCCGTTCATATGCAACTTGCATTGAAAAAGCAGCGACAACAAAAAGATAATACTCAAAAGACTTCTGCTGATAAGACCTACAAAATACTGGTTACAAACCAAGTTTCAGTGAGTAATACAAAAAATTGCCCAGCATTTTTTAAACTTCATTTAAATTGCTGCTGATAATATGTATCTGCTGCATAATAAAACCTAAATGACACTGGGAAAATACTGGATTTTAACTACAAGAAAGGACATGGGAAAACTCCGTAAGTTTTATATTTGAGTTACATTCATTCTGGAAAAAAAAAAAAAAAAGAAAACGTGGTGACTGTGATCTCCAAGGAATATTATTTGCTTCATATATACCAACAAATTAGGGGAAGTCTCCTTTGTTTCTGTTGTTGAAAGTGGAAGAGGGATATCTAGCTGTGATTTGGAGGAAGAGCCATCAATACAGTGAAGAGTAGTTACTATCTGTTGCACTTGGCAATGGGTACATCCTGAATAAAGATACAGGGATGTGCATGCAGAGACCTGAGGAAAAGTCTAACCTGAAAGAAAGGTCAGCTTGTGCTGCCAGTTAGGGCTGCAGGGATTGTTCTGCTCAGTCTGCTCTAGTCTTTCAGTATGACATTATCCTTTGTCAAAAAATGCCGAGTATCAGTGAAACCCTGGAGAAAGGGGAGACTGCAACACCCCCCCAGGCTTTGGCAATAGTTATAGAAAATGTGTGTGTGTGTGTGTGTGTTAAATCCTTGCCCCCAAAAGAAAAATGGCATTAAGTTGGCACAAGAAAGGAATTTTATACCTGTCAGTTTTTGCACAGGTCTGTAAATGGCAGAAACTTTCAACTTCTGCCAGAAAAGCATCAGGGTTCCCAGATACAAAGCCAGAGAAATTATATCTCTAGACCAAATACAAGAATTTGATTTTGATTTCAATACAGTCATTCTGGATATAAGAGCTGAATAAGTTTGCAGAGACTTGATATAATCTAAAAGGGAAATAATTCTTGGTACGGAGAGTCACATCTTACATTTCTGCACTCAGATCAGTCTGTAGCATGTAAGCACCAACATAAGCCTCTTTAGGAGATATATCTAAAAGCTACATTGACTTATAATCACTGATGTTTGGGAAAAGTCTAATTTGAACTCTCAGGAGCTAGAATGTTGGAACTGGAGACCAAGCGTCATTAAGGACAGAGCAAAGGTGACCTGCAGTTTTGTCTTCCCCATGCAAGTGCTTTCCAGATTCATATGATGGTATTTGTGCATTTTCTGCCTTCTCACGTGGGCAGGGACTAGCCTCCCTGTTTGGGCTAAGTGTAGGATGCAAACCCCAGTCATCATCAAAGCTGGCCTGTTGGTTCCAGCCCAGCACTGCACGGGGCCTTTGATGCAAGGTCCTGGAGTGGCCTAGCGCCAAGGAGGAAGACACAAAACTGTACTGCAGCAGATGTGTGGTGGGATGCCCTTTACATGGGCCTCATTGTGAATCTCATTCTAATAACTCAGGATTGGCCCAAATCTTCAAGTCCTTCCACAATTCAGTAATTAAAGATAATGAAAGATAATCTTTACACAGGTGCCAAGCCACTTACAGGTCTTTCTAGGATTCAAACTAGTGCTGCTGGGTCCCAGGTCTAAGGAGATGTGTCAGGCTCCAGACACGTATCTAGGGTTGCCAGTCACCTTGTCTGCTCTTCCCTGTGGATCTCCAATTTCCATTAAGAAACTGTAGAAAGCAGCTTTTTGGTTTCTGTGCCATGTTCCTATCCAGACCAACGATATTCTTTCTTGGAGAGGGTGTGTAACTTGTGCCAGGTCTGCACTGTGAATGTTGAGTACATGCAGTCCCTTTTGAATCACAGGAAGCATGTAGGCTTTGGAGATTATCAGCCCATTATTAACATTTCAGAAAAATATAAAGTGGTTTCCGCTTTATCTGTTTACTCTGTGGCTGATAAAATATTAACATTTTTCAACCTCCACTGAATAATCCCTGGTCCCCATATTCTCAGACAATATGGTGTGTGGCTTAAACGGATCACCCCAAATAAAGCTGTTTCTCTTGGCTACTGTCATACAGGAAGCTGGTGAGAAAAAGGTTGTTTGCACAGGATTTAAGCATTTAAAAAAAAAAAAAGAAAACGTGATGCTGAGGAAAACATCAGGCAAGTAGTAAAAGTGCTTTGCATGTGCGCAGCTGTTTCCTGGACATTTCTTTCTATTGCAGGGGCATTTGGTTTACAGGAAATTCCAATTCACATACAATGCCAGTCTCCCCAGAAACCGGCTCTGGGCTCAGCTGTATCGATCTGCTTTGTGCAACTGGTGGTGCCGGTGATTTCACCACCTGCATGCCCACAGGCAGCAGGGACTGTTTTGACTTGGTCCTAAATGGTTTGTAGGAAATAGTAGTAAATTTGTCTCCATCTGTTTTATAGCAGGGCTGTTGTTTCTCATGGTTAGTTTTAGACCTGCCCAGATTAGATATTGGTCCCGATATAACTTAGCACCTAAGCTCTCCGGGCAAGTGGATGGCTCTGGGCTTGTGCTGCACATGACATGGAGTCATGCTTTTTGGTGGGAGCTCCAGTAGAAAGAAGCAGAACTGCAAATCTAGAAGCTGACGCACTGGCACAGGCTGAGGGTCTCACATCAGCCTTCTCTGTACATCAAGAATTTGTACCAAGTTTAGGGGTCCTGAGAATTTTGTACCAAGTTTAGGGGTCCTGAGAAATTCTTGGTTTCTGCCAGCTAAAGTTCCTGGGCTGTTTTTCCAAGTTTCGAATAGTGACAACAGGAGATGGGTACAGACTCCAGCAAGCCCAGATAAACTTTACATGTTTAGCATTTTCTGTTGGAGAGAAACCCTGACATGCTCCGAGCACTGGTATGGCTCATCACATGGCAGACCCAGCCATGTTCAGTTCTCATCTGGAGGTGCTGGGAGCAAGACAAGTGCGAGCAAGGTTAGCTGGAGTTCCCATTCTGCTGAGTTGGCAGAAAGCCTTGTAGCAGCAGATGCAGGGGGACTGAGATGATAAATGGACTTTGGAAAGCAACCCAAACATGTACATACAAATTAGTATTTAACATACAGTTGCTATTTGCAAATTATGCCCTTGTGATTTAGCTCTTGAACGAAAGCAACTGTGTTAGCTGAACAAACAGTAGCAGAGGGAGCTGCAAAAATGCACCTATACTCCCACCCACAGCCATACCCTGGCGAGTCCGTATGCCAGCCGTGTACACGCATTCACATGAGGCACACAAACCCCTTCCCAAGCATGCTGTGAGAGCCACCCAGCCGTGCTCTCTTCTCCCAGTCTACCAGGCACTGTAAGCCACACGAGCCACCCTCACAAGCCACTATCCCCCGAGTCAGGGCTCCGGACTGTGAGGAAGGGGCTGATGGCAAGTTGCACTGTCAGCACGCAGGTTGCTTATGAAAGGGAGACAGGCAGCCGGGCATTTTGCCAGGTGCTTTGGCGGAAGACGAGCTGGGTCACTAGCCCAGGTTTTTAATGGGAACTGATGTCATGGCAATGCATGAATCATAAATAATTTGACACCAAAAGGAACAAGCCATGGTGGCCCAACACCTGAGCACCCTCCTCAACATCCGGAGTGACGCAGTGGGCTTGATGCAGCAGGCCAAGCTCTGACGTGTGTTGTGAATCCTCCAAAACCCCAGAACTCCTCCAAACCTCAACAATCAAACCCAGACCTTCCCAGCCTGGCCTGAGAGTCCCTGTGCTGAGAGCTTGCACTGCCCCTGGGCCTCTGGGAGGGACCGGGGCAGAGGTGAGGAAATCAAGGCTGGGCAGCAAAGTGAGCATCCTCCATGCATGCTTGTGGTGCAGCCAACTAGTTAGCCTGCAAGGTGTTGGGAGAGCACATCCCAGCTAAGGACCCTGCTTGCATTCAGCAAATATGAAGAGCTGATGAATAGCTGCCTCCTGCCATTGCTCCTGGCACCATGTGCTCAGCGCTGTGCAGGGCAGGCAGCCCACGTGGCTGAGTGCCCAGGCGAGCGCTGCCTCGACTGCACTCTGCAGGGACCTACCAGGAGGGGCACAACTCACCATCCTCCCCCTGACCCCATGGCAGGGCTGGAGTTTTGAGGTACCAGAAAGGTGCTGTTACTCAGTGGCCCACATTTTGCAGGTCAGGTCTTTCCCAGCCAAAAAAAGAGGAAAAGGATTACATTTCAAAATAGTTTCCCTTCCCTTTGGAGGGAGAAGTCGGAGGTAGAGCCAAGCAGCTGCTACTATGCATGATTTAAGGAGATAAGAAGCAGCGGCAAGAGGGAGAGACTGGGATTTATAGTATCAACCCTAAAAATAGCTGTTTAGGGAAAGCCTAAGTCTGGCAAAGCCTCACTGGGAGTTGCCCCATACACAAAGGCTCAGCTCAGTGGATGGCATCTAGGTGGGGAAGATTTGGCTTTGAAGAGTTTGTCTCCACCATCGCTACTTTAACCTAAGGTACCACTTTACACTTGAGGTCAAAGTGGCTCAGCCTCTTGTGTGGATGTCCCTGGGAGACAGGTCACACTGAAATATGCTGAAACAGAGCTGTCAACACGGCAGCTCACAGTAGTTCATAAAAAGAAAGTTCAACTGAAGCCAATATAACTTCCTCTTCGAGCATCTCTGAGCAGGGAAGTGACTTGCCCAAGCAGGTTGATGGCAGACACTAGCATGGAGAGGGGCTCTCCAGGCTGCATTTACAGCCGAACCCAAATGACATGCCCAAGTTGGCAACCAGGCCTAGAAAGATTGTCTGCATGTTGAGTCTAGTCCTCTGCAATCGCAGACAACTGTGTCATATAAAACCATTTAACTTTGCTAACTATGCTGCTCATCCCTTCAAAACTACCAGGAGTGTTTTTAGACCCTCTCTTGTCTGCTGGCGTCTTCTCTGCTTTCCTTGCCAAAATGAAAGTCCCTAGGGCAGTGGGACCAATAAATACACATTCCACACCCAATCAGGAAAACCCGTCTGCTCCGAGAAAAGAAATATAAAGACAAACCCTAGTGAGAATGAGATCAATACATATCAGTGAGCTGTCAGCTCTTCTGCTGGAGATGAGCCTTCTACTTGCATTTGCACTGAATGTCACCCACACACATAAAAAGACACTGGTGCTGTTGCACAGGTATGTATTATGTATTCTGTACTTTGAGGAAAAATGTGGCTTTATAAAGTATCTGGTTTAGAAGTTGTTAGGAAGTTGATTTGCTGCCCAAGAAAGAATACTTTTCTGTTTTATTTAAAATCTTTCTTTGATTTAAGTAAAAATAATTTCTTTTTAGTGGTGGGAGAGGGGCAGATACTTTTTAAGGGAAATTTTGATGGTAAAAAAAAAAGAAAATATGTTGCCTCTGGGTATTTCCAGGTAGAGGGAAAAAAGTCTATTTTCCACTAAAGGAACATGAAGGTGAAATGTTTGATCCATTCCATGTTTGGTTGTCCCTCACTCACTCACGATGCTGAACATCGTGTAACCCTGGTCTGTGCCCTGAACTGGCCTGGCTCTGAAGCTGTGTCCTGCCCAGCTCAGCCAGAGCCTGTGAGAGTGTGCCAGGCATCACTGCATGCCTCGTCCTCCCCGCTGGCAGTGGCAGAGGCATGCTCATAATGCTGGTTTTGCTCAGACTGTCCACATGTTGTTTCTAATAAAACCTGATCTCGTTCCTTTTGACGTAGGCGACAGGAACTGGTCCTGGTTTAAGTCACCCTGCCGGAGAGCGCACACTATAACCAGCCTATGATAACGCTGTGGAACTGGAGAGAGGGACTCAGGAAGCAATAAATCAACTGTGCTGAGTTATGACATTGGTGACAAAGGAATGGTTTCTCCTTGAGCAAGCCCTGCTGAAGGTACTTGGTCTTTGAAGGCACTGTAGAGGCTGGGCTAGCAGGCCCTGCAGCAGAGCAAAGGGTGTTTATTTGTCCTATATGCATGCTAGAAACAACCAGTGCTGCTGTGGATGGTTTACATACAAGCCTAATAAATAGCATCAATAACACTGAAAAATTCATTACTTTGGTAACACTTTGAGGTCCCCCCTGAAAGTCTGTATGTCACTACACTAGGATTATACAGCCTCCTAATAGGAACTTGTTCACCCCTAAACAGGGAAGATAGATGAAGAGTAAGGGAGGCAGCCAGGGCAGAGAGCAGTGGAAAGATGTTCAAGGTCACACAGCAGCTTGTTGGTTCAGCAGTCCTGGTTCAGTGTGTTATTCACTGCTCCTCACTAACCCCTCTATCATTATTTACACTATGAAAGTATCTGGTTTTGAATAATTTTAAATATTATTTGACCATTAAATCCCATGACGGAGCAGAGACAGGAAGAGCAAGACACCAGGACCAGTGTCCCGAAAAGCTATGGCTGGTAGAAACAGCCACTCTTGCAAATGTGTTCCCAGAGGAGCCGCAAGGCTGGTGCTTGGCTGGGCAACATTATCTGAGCTCCGAGTACACTTTGAGCAACCACATCTAACAAGCATAATTTTTCACTACAGCCCCACAGTACTTCCAAGAGGGAAGCATTGTGACAGCAGCAACTTGTCACCTGTTGACTGGCCAGGGAAAGGAACCAGGAGTCCAGGTTGCCAGGCATATTTTCTACTTGATAAATTACCCTCCTACCCCAATCAAGTAACAAGATGCCCATGTAGTGCTACGTGGCATCAGAGACTCATCTGCACAAGGGGTCTGCAACCAGAATGAGGAATCCATCTGGGTGGAAAAACTGCAGCAGGGAGCGAAGGCAGATGGGCTGGTTTGCCTGCACACAGACACAGAGCTGTGTGGCTTCTAGGAACAAAGTGTGGAGAGCTCAGGGTGATTTCCTCTGCTCTGCCCTTACTGAAAGCTGAAAGGTCTGGGCCAATGTAACACCAGTGCTGAACCTGGACACCCCGGGCCAGGCAGTACAGAGCATGGCTCCCTCCAGGGGCAAAGGCTGGGTGTAATACACCATTTGTCTAGCTTGTCTAGATTGTCTATGGACTCCAAAGCAAATAACTAAGCATGCATCTTGAACTCAGCTTGTAAAAATGTCATGTCCCCCTGTTTACAAGAGATTTCTCTATGATATTTGCTCAGACAGAAGGTAAAGTCACACCAGCAAAGCAAACAAGAAAGGAGAAGGAAGTCACAAAAAGCAGTGAAGATTAAGGTCACAATCAGCACAGGAGAATGGAGGCTGTTGGATACAGTAACACCACCTCCCTCCCTCTCTCCCATGCATCAAGTTATTTGTGGCTGAGGAAAGCGACCATTTTAACAAAGAGAGCCTCCCAGGGAAGCCTGGTCTCAGTCCACAGCGTGAGATGTGATCTCTTGGTCATACAGGTTCCTCTTGTGGAGCCAGGAGGGCAGCATGTGTCTTGTCCACCCTGGAAGAGGAGTGCAAATCTATGCACAGTGCACCAGAGCTGGGAGTCCCTCCAGTGCCCTGCACAGCCTTCGGAGGGAGATGGATGGTGCTGATCTCCTGGGAAAGGTGGCAGCTTCTGCGCCTGCAAGGGGGAGCTGACCAAAGGCTGGTGAGGCTCTGCAGAGCACTATGGCAGGATCAGGAATCCTTTTCATTCCTGCTGCTCCTGTGACGGAGACTCTTCTGCCACTGGGGAGTTGTGGATTCCCCCCTTTGCTCCTGTCTGCTCCACAGACAGTAGATGATAAATTGAATACATTTGACACCATAGAGAAAATTCAGAGGTGACGTAAACCCCAGTGTGGGTTACATGTTGTATGCATGTTGGTCAGAAAACAGGTATAAGTGGCAAAGCGCTATGATTTGGCATGTGAAAGATACGCAGTGTGTAACTGACCCCAGCCAGGATTCTGTGGGAGCCCTGTGAGGGCGTAGAGATGGCTGCAGGTGGAGGTGGAGGGCTGTGAGGTGATGCCACACTTTATATACTCTTGTTTAGTGCTCTTTCTTCCTGTAGTACACGGCATCTCTGCAGGTGTGGGAGAGCTTTGCACACCCACTGAATGCCGAACCCCTGCGAGATACCCTCACAGCATCTGTTTCCTGACTAACTTATCCCAGGATATAACTGATACCACAGCTCTGCCTTCTACTCAAAGGGATGAGGGCCAAGGTGTGGGGAGACTGAGGGAATCAGCCCTGTAACTTGGACTATCACCATGTTTCCCAGGTAGGTTTGCTCTGAGATCCATAGGTGAAGAGCCAGACCCTTGGCTATCAAACTGACTTGTTTCACAGACTCCAGTGTGCAGCAGGCTACTGGGCAGATCCTAAAGAGCCTGTTCTCCTCCCAGGAAAGCCACTGAACTGAATTCAGCATGAAGATAACACAGATGTATATGAAAGCTGGGCAGGGGACTTTTCTCATTTACACCACTTTGAAGCTTGTGCAGCAATGCCCATGTGACTGGGATTGAGGAAAAACTAAATATGGGTCTCAAATCTGACGCATTTGGGTCAGGCAATGTCATCGCAAGACACATGGCACCGCTTACAGGCACAGAGTAGGCCCTGCTGGAGCACAGCAAGGCTGCTGTGCTTTAACCATCCTTCTTTGCCCAGAGCACCAAATTCCCCATGCCCCGTTTGTCCTGGCTCTGTAGATGAGGTCTGAACTGCTCGAGCCTACATAAACAGCTCCCTTTGAAATGAACCTCGCCTTCCATCTCCACCTGCACAGGAGATTGATCCTATCAGGGTCTCAGTAACTATCCATAACATTATGTGCTACACACGAATAGTGGTTCCATCAATTCAGGAACCTGTTTATAAATAATTTTGAAAGCAAGCACATGGGCAGGCAGAGAAGTAGAAGAGGCATCTCTATCCCTCAGGAACTGCTGGCTCCTGTCCATGGGATTTTCACAGACCACTTTTATCTCATTAAAATTCTGTTTTTTCATGAGCCATGAAATGATTTTCCATGCATGGAAAGGGTTGGTAGTGCTCTCAGCTCTGAGCAAAGGAAGCCACTGAGGATGGCTGGGAGAAGTTGACGCTACACCTGGCCTCAGACAGAAAAAAGCGAGCAAGAACAAAGTCACCGACTCTGCGGTACCCTCAAGGGAGATGCTAGAAACACCAACCTTAACGGCAGGATTTGGGGTCACTAGGCAGGCATCACTTATGGCTCCCAGCTTCAGCTCACACTGAGCCCGAGGAGCAGCAGCAGCTTTTTTCCCACAATGGGAGCCCCTCACTTGCCTCGCCCTTCACCAGCATTTTTGGGTGAGCCCCCCGAAGAGGGAGCACACCCAGCTGCACCGCTCAGCAGGGTGAGAGCCCGTCTCCTCCTTGGGGTGCACCTAGCACCTGGTCCCGAGCCCCCTGCATGTCCCTTTGGGCTGGGGGCTGGCAGTGTTGGACACAACCTGGGGCAGAGGCAGCTGCCCCAGACTCAAAGCTTCTCTCCATCCCTTCCAGCTGTCTCCTTTGCAGAGCCAAAGACCCCTTTGCAGCACCCTGGAGCTGCAAAGCTCTTGGGCCAGAGTCAGGGTCTGCTCTTCAGCTGCTGGGGCTCCAGTAGCCTTCAGCCCTCTGAAAAAAGGAGTCTAAATACTGCTTATTTGGAGAAGGCACAGGCTGGAGGAGCACCTCTTCCCTAACCCCTACTCAAAAGGAGGATGCTGATGCTCACTCCCCTGTGCTGCCTGCCAGCCCTGTGCAGGCTGCACGCTGCAGGACCTGTCAGTCCTCCTCCAGTCCCTTGTCAGCAGGTTGGTCCATCACTCAGCCTTCAGCGCCCTGCCACCTTTCTCAAGCTGCGTGTTTTCACACCCGCAAAACTGCTCCCAGAAAAATATTTGAACAGCTCCTTCTCAAAACACAAGGAGATTAATATGAGGCACGTGCAGCACTGTGGAGATATCTCTTCTAGCACAAGGAGATGAGGAAGGTACAGTGAGTCCCACACTACTAGTAGGTGCCTCTATTTTTACAAGCAGCTATGGCCAGGGCATATCTCCCAGCTGCCACTCAGGAGATCTTAATGTTGCATAAATACATCAGCTGGATTGGACCTGCCCCCCAGCCTGTGAGCTTGACACTGTCTTTATAGGTTCAGATGCGATCAGTCCCCTGTAGGTGATGGAAGGGCTCTTTCCACCCGGCTGCTCCATGCAATCCCCACCACCGCCCATGCAGAGCGCTGTGTGCTGCACGCACGCCTGACTGTGGCCGCTCTGTCTCCTTTCCAGCTCTTTGCTCCCTCCTTATGTCTTTTCCTTTCTGAGGGTGTGGATGTTGGATCAAGAAACACTTCTGATCAGCTTGTAATAAATGAAGCGCAGTATTTTAGCTCCAAGAAACTTTGGAGAGACTCACGCAAGGCTAGAATTTGGCTTTCATTCCGAAAGCCAGGCTGCAGAAAAAAACCCTTTGAGATCACTTTACTATTACCTGGGTTACTTCTTCCCACCCTTTGGCAGGAGGCTACAGCGCCAGAAAGTGTCAATTTACTCTCGCTATCGGGCCAAGAACATCCCTGGTACAAATTTATTGCTCTTAATAGGGCTGGGCCTTTAATTCCTAGTGCATACTCGTGAAGAATTTTGGCTTGTCACTGAGGAGTAGGAATTATTTTCCTCTCTACAGGTAGAGGCAGGTCCTCCTTTGGCTGAGGGCTCTGCACATCCCAAGAGGAGCATTACTGCAGTGCTCCCGTATGGGATTTGAAAACCCCATAAGCACCTGCCTGTGCTGAAAGCCAGAAGCAGAATGGCTGCTGTTTAGCACATGGGTTTTTTTTCTTATTCCTTCCCCCTTTTTTATTGCTCTGCTACTAGTTGAAGTGCTACTGTGGGATCAATCTGCTCCCAGTCCCCTGGGGAATTAGACGATGGAGTAAAGGGCTCCTATAATGAAGACAGGGAACTTTTGCCATTAAAGTCACTAACAGCTGAAGCTAGGACTAAGGTTTCAGATTTTTTATGACTTCTTCCCATTTGTAAAGGGATCTGGTTTAAATGCTCGTCAGGCTCAGCTGGCTGGGGTTTCTGCCATGCTTCTCTGCACACAGCGCTGATGTTCTCACTGCTGCAAAAGCTGCTGCTGGTGGCTCCCAGTCACTGATCGGGGACGTGGCCACCAATAATGTCAGCCCATTAAATACTATTCCCTGAGAGAGGCTTGCTGGCAACTGGAAGGAATCTGCCTCCAGCATTCCAGCTAACTCAGTGTCTGTAGGACAAATCTGGGCTGAATACAGATCTTTTCAGATCACAAAAACACCTGCCCCACATGTAGCAAAAATCAGTCTGAATGAAAGCAAAGAGCAGAGATGAGCACACTGCCAGCATGTGCCAAAAATCCCACCAGCCTGTTGGCGTGTCACCTGCCACCCACTGCAGTGTCCCCAGCAGTGCAGTCTGGGAGAGATGAAGAGATGTCTCCGAGCAAATGCCCTTCTGCAACCCAGAGGGCAGCCAGCCTGGCCAGGCCAGCAGCTCTGCTCATGGCTCTAGGATAAAACCCCAAAGGCTAGCCCCAAACAGTCTCCCTGAGAGCACAAACAACAGTGACTGCTGAGGGATGCACTTCCCCAGCTACGTCTGGCTACAGCTTCTCCTTTACAGGCACAACCAACTGTGGAGACTATGTGGCTTCAAACGGCAGCAAAGGGCTCTGTTACTGCAGTCCCTTTCTGTAAGGGTGCCTCTGCACCCAGCTTGGCAGCAGAAGCAGTTGTACACCACCACTAAGCCTGATCCCAGTTTGCAGTAGATTCCCCCTTTGACATCTTTCCCAATGACACCAGTAACTTCCCCCTTCCCTGGGGGTTATTACCCTGTAAAACTACCACCACCAGCACATGGTGGCTTACAAAGTCAGGTGAAAGAGGGGATTTTGTTTCAGTCGTTCACATTACTGAAATGCGAACAAGAGATGCAGATAATCAGCCATCGCTTTTCTTCTGCAAGGAACAAAACCCAGTCTCTGTGATCAAAAATCCTCTTTGGATTTCAGCTAATGGGTGCCCCGGCGTCATCAAATCTACAAAGGAGGATTTGTGACGGTTGGAAAAGCCCAAGTAAGAACATATGGGAGAATGAAAAACGATGAAAATTCAAATGTCTGCCTTTACCTCCCTATCAAACTCCTCTAGACTCAGTCATTATGGAACATTTGTGGGTAAGTGTAATAAAAAGGGTCTCTTTTCTTACAAGAGGAAATGACGCTTACAAGAGGTCCTATTGTCCCAGGACGGGGGCTTGGCAGATCTGTCCCTTTCTCTACAAATCCATTTCTGCTTTCTATGCCTTTGTGTGTCTCATGATGTTTTGTGTACATCTGAGAGTCTGCACAGACACTCAACAAACCGTTTGCCTGAGGCCTTCATTTCATGGGTACTATGTGAACTGGTCTCCAGATAGATAAGGTTGCAGAGGTTAAACAGCTAGCTACGGTACATAAAGTTTATATCCACTGTGCCTAGATGAAGCTTTTCCCTTGATTTAAGTGCCTTTTTTTCTCTTTATGAAGAAGAGAAAGATGACTGCAGTCACATCCCAGCTTTACAATACAATCCTAGTTTAATGGTAATAACATACACAATCCTTCCTACTTTACAGACAAACACCTGCACTTCACTTCTGTAGCAGTGAGAGATGTTACTCAGCATGCAAGGGCGACTTGGCGCCTATGTCTCGACAATCTATTTGGCCTAACACACTGCCGCTTCCCTAACTGCTTTCCTTATATACTGATTTAAATTAGGGTTTTCTTAAACACAGCTTCTCTAATTGATAATATTCATTACATTATGGACTTTGAACATTTGATTCAAATTATTATTAGCTGTCATTAGAACATGATTTTATTTTCTGGTTCATCAGATGCAAAATTCTAAAAACATGGTGAATGATGCAAAGATAACAGATCTTCCACGACTTCTGTGAAAGCAGGGATTTGGGGTAAAAGACTCAATCACTGCCCTGCAAGGGAAAGGCAGGCAGTGCTCGGCTGTTGTGCAGTGCCCGGCAGCCACATGCACAGTCTCCCAGGCTGACTGCAGCATGTGCTGCTGCTTGCCCCATTGGGGCTCATGGAGGACACGGGGAGAGCTGCAGTTATTATAGTGTATTTGTGCGAGAGTTAGAGGACAAAACCACAACCCTGAAGCAAGTCTGTTTCCTTAGTTCTGCTACTCATAGAATAATTTGCTAGTGGGTTTTTTTGTTGTTGTTATGGAATATCAGAACTAGATCACAATTTTCTTCCCTATAATCACTGTTTGAAAATTCCTCACTGCATTTTTTTTCATATTTTATCCCTAATGGAATAAACCTGTAGAACTGTAACTTGGAAAGGAGTGAACATCCCTTACAAAGTGAACTGCGTTTCAAAACTGATCTTGTCTTTGTACATTTGGAATAATTAACATGTCACTCTCAAAATCTAAGGTCAGGTATCTCAGGATTTTCTGTTGCAAGGTGCACTGCTGCAGGATGCAAGGCGCATTAGCTTCATCTCGCAGATTGGTACAAAGCTGGACAACAGAACAGGAGTAGCACAAACAACTTTCATCCTAGAAAACTCTACTTCCTCTATTGTTTTCAACAGAGGACTGAATATGCCGTCATGGCCTTCATTAGCTGAGGAAGCACATAGATCTCCCGAGCACCCTTCAGCATTGAACTCCGTCTTTAAGCTACCAGACCTCTGAACCTTTGCCTTAAAGGAACTGACTGAGCACAAGAGTAAATATATGATGCTTTATCTACAGCCTCAATTAGGAAGAGGGGATAAAGATCAGCTCTGGGTTGAGATAAGGGTAATAAACCTGAGAGCTGACAACAGAAAAGGGTAGCAGGGCTGCCATACTTTCTAACTTCTGCAATATTATTTCTGTAGAAGTTTCTAACATATTAATGATCGCAGTCAAACCCACCCATGCTCTGAGCTCCGATCAACATGAACTAAACTCTGCTGTTAACCCAGAAAAGGCCAGGCAGTTCTCTCCTTCCCCTTTTTATTTCTAAGCACATTTCTATTTTTCAACAGAACATGAACAAAAAAGAACAGAGCAACACACTTCATCTTGAGGTATTTGTAGCTCAATCAGAAGTGAGGGGTAACAGAAATCTACAGTCCTCCTGGGACTTCTAACCCAGTTTGAAGACCTAGGAGACACAGAGAAAGGGGATGAGTCAGATAAGTTTAGCATTTATATCAATTGTTTCCAGCCTTTTGCTCTGTATCAATAATAATTTACCTCTACCCAAGTGATTACAGTTAGAGAATTTTAGTGTATCTCAGCACTGTCATGTAAGTCAGTACTGCTTGTTTGCTAAAAATATAGCACAGTTATTTTCTTTTTCTTTACTCTATTTAAATAGTTCTGAGGTATTTAAGCAAGGATCTAAACTCAAACTTTGGAAAAAGAGATAGATTATGTGAAATGTAGCATGTTGGAAAACCTGTGGTAGTTAAGTGGTTGCCTTGGAGACACATGCTCAGAAGATAAATGAGCTTAAAGTTAGAAAGTTCATGGAAGCTGTATAATGAATTGTTTTCATCTGAGTCTTTTGCCTGTGTGTGTACGTGTGTCCTTTTCTGTTGGAGCTGGAGGAACTGTTCCAAGATGTGACCCCCACTCTGACATGAGACAAATTTTTCATTATTTTCAAAGAGCAAAAGAAACAATTTTTCTTAAAAATGGACAACAGAACCTGTAACAGTGTCAGTACAGACTGACCACCTAGCTGGGTCAGCTCACTGGGGAAAATGGCTTTGAATTTTTCCCACACAGCAAACTACTGATGGGACAATCCACAAAAGATTTGGAGAATGGGAGACATAAAACTCTGAAAACCTGAGCTGCCTATGCCTGCAAGGTTGGGTCAGAAATCCCTTTGGAAATAGATTCTGCCAGGATTCTCCAGTATTTTCATGCTGCTCCTCTGTTCAGGACAGAGGGACCATGAAAGAACCTCTTGAGACTTCTGCTTCAAGTCCTACCACAGTGAACAAGAGTTGGAAGAAGATGGGAAGTAAACTTTTTTTTTCCCAAACTCGAAGGCAGGTTTGGTTCCTTCTCCTTTGGTTTGGGCCAGCAGGGAGGCTGACACAAATATCCGGCCTGTCATGGTTGTTCCTGCAGAAGCTATTGGATGTGTCCTTGCCAAGGGAGAGTATTAGCAACATGACTGATATTGTTATGTCCCTATAGCTCAAGTGAAGAGGAAAAGCTCTGGCTCTACTAAAAGAAAATTATTATTTGAGAGTGTCATCAATGTACAGATGGTTCTCTATCAAAATACAAGGTCATAGCTCCTTGTTCCAAAGCCATGGAGACATATGTGATAAAGTCAGTAGACAAAGACAGGAACATGGGACAGAAATAAAAAAATGAGTGTATCCCTTATTTTCTGTGGCATCATACTTCATCATTTCTTTCTCCTCACTTTTCACTGTGGAAGACCTGTTGTATAGGAACAAGAACAAAATTGCTCCTACCAGACAAAAAGAGGAAGAAGCTGAAGGCCTGGGGGGCTTCACTCTGGGCTGGGCCTGAATGGCTCTGCCAGACATAAGGGCAGCAGCAATGAAAAACAAATTGAGACATCCCTATGGTGTGCCTTCTTTCCACTGCCAGCTTTAAAAATGAAACTGATGTACTGATGATGTGAGCAGTCATGGCAGGGGGGTGTAAGGCTCAACTGACGTTGTGAGTGAGTTGAATTTCTTTGATGCAAAGTGCTCTGATTATTATTATGGCTGGGAAAAGGGGTGTTTAAGAAATTAGGTTTAGAGGAGAACTACATTTGTCTAGAAAGTGGGCTGTGAATCTTACAAAAAAGGTATGATTTGAGAGACTTCATTGCCTCAGGCTGGTAGGTGCTTCTGAGAGTATCCAGAAAGTGTAGAGGAATGAAAAGGAGACAGGTCTGAGAGGCCTGACAATCTTATATTTCAGACTTCTAGTGAGATGAGCAAGGCTAGATACAGTGGAGATCCAGAATCTGTCCCAAGAAATTGAGTTCTGCAAGTAATTTCCTTCCTTTCATCAAATGTATATAGCAAGAATGTCACTTTCTTCCTGCTGTGACCTAGTTTTCTACCAGATTTCATAGAGAAGGTCTTTGGAAGCTTCCGCACTTGATGGTTGATTACCCATTTTATTTCATAAAGTTAAGAAAACTTCATAAAGTAAAGAAAATACCATTACCAGAATCTCTGTGGTGGCCCTGATGGAGCTACACAGTCCCAGGCAGCTAGTGCCATCATTTCTTCCTCCACCATGCCAGGAAATGCTGTCTCTCCAGTGCCAGCTGTGTACGTCCCAGGAGGAACGATTCCTCCAGGGGCTCACTAGTTTGGTGACTTGTTCCTAACTGCCATCTTGTCCTTATTTGCTCTAGTGCAGAAAGTGTGGAATTTTTAAATGACTCATGAGATAGTCAAATCTAATCTGAGGAGCAACCTTGACTGAATCTGGACTGTCCTACTGGCCATTTTCAGCCACCTCCTCCATGAAAAGTGTTTTTCCTTCTAATGATCCCTCGTGCTCTGCAACAGGCATATCTCGGAGCACTGGCTATGCACTGGACCACAGCATGCTCCTGTTTGTAAATAGACGTGAGGAAGCAAAGAATTGCAAGGCAGGAAATGGCCACTTGGCCCAATGAGCCTGGCCCTTTAAGTTTATCTCAAACGCACCTCCTTGCTTTGTCTTTGCATCTGCAAATCTCCTTTCTCCTCATAAAAATGTCTAGCTGTCTCTTAAACCCATTCAAAGTATTTGCTTAAGCGACCTAACTTGGCAGCGACTCTATAGCGTTTGGGCCGCCCTGAGTGACATAATGCTGCTAGAATCCCCTGTTTATTTTTCATGTTGCCTGCAATCCTGCCGTGCTGGGCTGGGCTGTAGTGGATAAACAAGTCCCGTTCAGCCCACAGGAACCATCCACGGAAAACCCAGGGCTACCAGAAGTGGCAGTGCTGACTCAGCATCCAAAACATTTCCCATGAAATAACTCCGGCGCCAGCCTCTCGAGCTTGGGTACTGGTGCTTGTGGAAGAGCCATCTCTGGGCAGACTTCTGAATTGGCTTTAGCCTGTTTTCAAGTACAGATGGGGAGAGTTTCTGCCACCCTCCCATCTTAACTTCTCTTTACTAAGCCTATTGAGGAATCCCTAGTTCTCATTTAGCAGGTAGCTAATTTTAAACTGAGTTACAGTTAAACAGTAAAGATTTTGTGACAATTAGCTGACTTTTGTGCTCC
This sequence comes from Aptenodytes forsteri, assembly GCF_000699145.1. Taxonomy (NCBI): domain Eukaryota; kingdom Metazoa; phylum Chordata; class Aves; order Sphenisciformes; family Spheniscidae; genus Aptenodytes; species Aptenodytes forsteri. The sequence goes on from NW_008794776.1 coordinate 5,080,067, forward strand.
TTATAACTTTTCTTGGGATAGACACCCACCTGCTTGTTCTAACCTTAAACTAGCACTGCCATTTGGGTCATTTACCATGGTTCCTTCCTCCCTGGTGAAACACCAGCGTCACCCATCTGCTCAAACCTAGTGTAACTCTGCCTCCCACTGGAGCCTGCAGCAGATAATTTGGTTCCCTCTGTCTATTCTTGAATTGTTCTTATTGATGCTGCTGGACACACACTACCCCAAGAGGGTCAAGTTTTGATGATGTCGCTGATGCAGTGTATTTACACCTATCAATCCTACCCAGTGCTTTTCATCCATTTTTGCTAGGCAGCCCCCCCAGTTCTCTCTGTGGGACTGTACACCAGATAGCACAGTGAACTGAAGCCAGTGAGCTTGTAATCAGATCTTCCTAGCTACCTTTCCTGCGTCCTGGGGAATACCCCAGGCTGAAAATCATAATCGGGGAGAAAACTTTATCAGAGGATGTAGAACCTCATCCATATGCACCATTACATGTGTACCAATGGTTATACATAATGTCTAAAGCCTTAAAGTCACTAAAATAAATACTTCAAGATCCAGCCTTTTGTTTTTTGTTGCAATTCATATTCTTGAACACACTGTGAACAGTCAGCACTGTTCTCCTCTATTAGCTGCCTGAGTGTTTGTCAGCTGAACTGCAGCAGGGGGGAGGCGGGAATAAAAACCTCCAACCATAACCTTTCCACATACACTATATTCTTAGGTTACAAGATAATCCTACATGTTCTTATAAATGTGGCCTCACTAAGGCAAAGTGATCATTGATATGAAAACTTATCTGGAATATTAGGATATCTTCAGTTCTGGTTATTTTCAAGATCCTGTAAATGGTTCGCACATGGAAAAATCCCTTTGCTCTTGATATAAATCCCATTCTCATAAACCTTTGGAAATGCTATTATTCCAGTTTTGCAAATAAGAACAAACCTTTAAAGCATGTGGAAACAGAATCAGTTTTTTAATGAGCCTTTTTGCCCCCCTCTAATTACTTTTTGTAGCATTTTAAATGACAGGGTTCCTGATGGAGCCCTTCCACAATCGCTAAAAGACTATTGCTATTTCATAGAATCATAGAATCATTAAGGTTGGAAAAGACCTCTAAGATCATCGAGTCCAACCGTCAACCCAACACCACCACCCACTAAACCATGTCCCTAAGCGCCTCATCTACACGTCTTTTAAATACTTCCAGGGATGAGGACTCAACCACTTTGATTTTTTTTGTTTCATATATTTTGAGCATTGCTGATGTATTTTATGTCTAATGTTGCTATCCACCTACAAGCATGTGCCAATCTGTTTTTTCATCTTGTTCTTGGGTGCACCCCTGCCTTGTAAGAGAAGAGACCAGATCCTGCTCTCCCTGGAAAGCTTAGTTCTAGCTCATTTCATTTGGTCTATAATAAAACTTACTTTCCATTTTCCCATCTGACTCCTTCTACTGTGTAAGCCCCCTATGTGTACTAGGTTGTGCTCACTAAAGCTACTTCATCATCATCAGTCTGTGTACAGAATATTCTGTATTCAGAGAGATGTAGACGATGCTGCAAAACACATTTCCCTGTTGAAGAATAAATCCCAATTTGTGAAAGTCTGGATAAGCATTTGCCATAGCCTCAAGCCATTTCCCAGAAACCGCCTTTCATTTCACCCTGCATTTGGATTCCACATTCACATTGCCCAGCCTCTTCCTCAGCCTGGCAAACAGCTAAAATTCACTCAACAGCTTGATATCAACTAATGCTATATCAAAGAAAGTCTAAACCTCATTTAACTGTGCATGAGCGGATGCAAAGACTCTCAAGAAGACTAACATACATAGCAGCTAGTCTTAGGCATCCCTCTCTGCACTGCCACAAGCCTGAGCAGCCTTACCCTCCCTACACATCTTTCCCACAGTTAGAGAGCTGCAGCTGGTGCCACCCTTTATACACAGCCCAGCCATCCCAGGATGCGCTGCTGCTCCCCTGTGTGCAGCTGTAGCTGCTAAGCCAATGGGCACCCAACTGAGGCTCATACATTCATTTAGCTCATGAGACTCAGACAGCTGTAGATTATGCAGAGAACAACAAGAGAGACAAACCTACTAGAAAAAACTGAAGAGAAGGCTGTGTTGTAGTATTGCTTCTCCCGTTTCCACACCACCATTTTTGTCTTGCTCCTCTGCATCTAAGTATTTCTAAGCAGAAATCTGATCTGCACATTTGGGTTCAAAACGGGCCAAGTTCCTGCTATAGCACTGCATATGTTTGGTACCCAGATCTGCATGGGAAGGAAGCTGCCTTCCACAGCAGGGATCTGAATACCTCTAGTGGATTTAAACATCTTGGCCTTTGTGATGGAGACCTGACCGTGGCTTCACATCCTGCGCAACCCAACTGCAATGGGCTAAAAGCAAGGGGGAGACTGGGAGAAGGGAATAGCCTTCATAGAAGAGCTGGAAAATAAGAGAGGCAAACTGTGCCTGGTTGGTACATGTTTTTTTCCACTGATGATGGCAGATAAATCACTGCCCTCCCTCATGTCCCCACAGCAGGTGTGTAAAGAGCAGCTGCTCTTTGGGCTCTGTTGCCCCGTAATGGCACGTGTACATTCTACCTACACCCCTGTCACAGCTGCTGTGAAATAAATCTCTTAACCTACTGGAAGGTGGAGTCCCCCATCATGTCATGGGGAGAGGTATTTTCATGGGGAGAGGAATGAGAGGATGGGAGGAAACAGGGCTTTGCAGCAAGAAATGTGTAGAACAATATTCAAAGTCACAGTCCTGTCTTGCCATCCAGATGTTTCTAGAGACACCAAACCAGTGCATACCAAACTCAGGGCTTCTCATTCCCACCAGACAGGCACTGCATGAGGAAAGGATACGTGCACTGTTTAACCTCATTTATTCCTTAGCAACCAAAAGCTCCCTGTATTTTCCCATCTTGGGGGCTTATGTGCGGATCCCCATTCAGTGACATTCTCCCACCATGAGAGAATCTCCCAGGAATCTGAATCTTTAAAAATTGCCAGATCCCATTTCTATTCCTAAATACAGCCCTATGGAGAGAGATAAGCCTGGGAGGCCAAGGGATTTTAGTTAATGATCCTTCTTTATGGGGCCAAGAAGCAGTGCTATGAAAAGGAGGTCTGGGGCCATTTCTCTCCTCCATGCCTGTGCTTTGCAGAGATTTATGCAAACATTTTTCATGTTTTACCTAGCTGTGCTGTGTTCACTAGAAAAGCAAGCTAGGCTCTTGCCCTGGGATGTATCGCACAGCCATGTGTCAGGTCTTGGAAGATGTGTTCAACACTGGCCAGTGCTAATGGGAAGAGAGAATTAACATCTTAATCCCTGGGCGTAGCTGTACCAGCAGTGACATCCTAGCAAAAACAAGGCAGTGGGCAACTACCTCAAGGTGGAATCAAATACAAGGCTAGTTTGAACAGGCTCCTCCTGAGAGAGCTACCCATTGCCTTGTCTTCCCATTTTGGGAATGAATGGGATTTTGCCTCTCATTCATTAGTAATATACTTTTACCCTAATGAGGGCAAAGTCTGGAGGGTTAACTGTTTAGCAAGGTCAGTGCTGTGCAGGACTTTCCTTACCTAATAGAGCTCTTGAGAACATGTTTATTTGAGTGGTTTACTTCATCTACCCGCAATATTTTCCTTCCTGCACAGGGCTGAATGTACCTATTTAAATTTATGCTTAGGACCAACTCAGTGATCAATCCACTACAAATAAGGCAGACGAGTTTCACTGTCTCATTATCTGTATTTTCCTGTGGGAGAAGGTGGGATTACAAACCATGAGGCAGGAGAAAACAGCCATGGAACATGGAATGTCCTTAGCAGTGCTGCTTGACCTTAGAGCCTGCAGGCTTAGGGAAAGGGGAGCGTAACCAGCAGAGCCAGCAGCTGGAATTCAACTGCCCCAGCAGGAACTGGAAACAAACGAACAGACTAACTGAAATATACCTTCCCCCGATCTCTCTGAATCAACACCATGCTATTTACAGTAGTGTATAATAATATTGAATCAAGATTTGCATGGGACAATTTCTATTCCACAGCACAAGATAACTTTCCAATAACCTTTTTTTTCAGAGATGCGAAAACATTTACTTTAATGATAATGAAAATAAAGTCAGTAAAATCCCTTTGTCCTGTCGTTTTGATCAGATAAACCATATCTACCAACTGTTAGAAGGAGGATTAACTTGGGTTGACATTTTTTTTAATGTACTATGAGAAAAGCCCTGGGGCCAAAACATTTACAGGCCAGGTTTTAGTGTATGTTGATCTAATAATTTCTCTGAAGAAAATGTCTTTAGACCGGGCAGGTGTGTATTGGTTTTCATTACTTCAAGTGTCTACTAGCAAAGTTTTAATTAACGGGGTTGTACGCAAAATATTTCCAGTGTTGTAAGAGTGAGGAACTCGGCAGCAGGACTCCTGGGTTCTCTTTCCAGTTGCTGAACAGGTCATGGTAGACAGGACTGTAGTAGTCTTGCCTGACTATCCCATGTCCCTCAAGTTGGTGGGACAAGAACTCCTCTGATATCCAAGTGTTCCTTTGATGTATTATTTGCAAGACCCCAGTCCTGCTCTGTCAGGTACTGCAGAAGCTGTCTTTGCATGTACTAAAGGGAAATACAGGTGTAAGGAGATGGACAAACTTGGCTGAAGTCACCCAGCAGGTCTGGGACAGAACCAGGGACAGGCCTTCAGGTGCCCCAAGACCTACTCACATGACCTAACCATCCTCAGCTGGCCATCCACCTCTCCCCATTCCTCTTGGGGAGATGCCCACTTTTGAGGTCTGTGGAAGAACAGGGAACAAACTTAGCAAGCTGCTTGCCTACTGCTAACATAACAGGAGAAAACATGGCGTTTGCTTTGCCTCTTATCAGAGACGTTAGACCACAAGAGATAAGGTTATTAGCAAAAACATAACACTGGTGCTCCAGTCAGATAGCAGAGGAGATAGACCACTTATCTTATCAGCTCTTTTATGAAGGCTCCCTCACTGTTACTATAATTTTCTGATAATATTATATACACAATTGATAGCATTTTATTTTGTATACAGAATTGATAGCATTTTATTCTTCCTGGACAGGTTCTTCCTTTTCACTTGTTCTTTTCTTAACAGGTTGCCTTTTCTCCTCTTCCAGTAAGTGGATTTTTCCTCTGAAGTCCTCAGTTTGGCTGCTCCGTTTTTCTCTCTTTTAGATCCACTTCATCCCAGTTTCAGGTTATTTTGATTGCTTTTTTTTTTACAGTCCTTTGCCTTCCATTGTCTCTCTCTCAACAGAGATGCTGGTCTAGGGGATAGGTTCTCGACAGTGACAGCAGCAAAGGGGACAATTTGCACTTCATCCAAAACTCCATTCTTTATCTGATAAGTGTTTATTTAACATGGATTGTAGAGTCCTTTGTGTACTTGGGAAAGAGCAACTTCATGATTTAGCTTCTGTGCATTTCCACCGGATGATTCCCCCAGGAGAGCAGGATGTGCTCCCGCGCTGCAGGTACGTGGTTAGACAGAGCTCTCCTTTCCTTGTCATTTCTGTGTGCAATGAGACATGAGCGGGTAGAGAACTGGGCCTGGAGTCCAGGACGGTGCAAACCCAGCTGCTAGGCAGCCTGACTACAATCTCCTCTGTGTCCAGAGATCCACATGTCTTGTGCATGTGGAATAGTCCCCCAAATTCCTTCTTTCTCATCAGTATCCCTGTTCTTGAATGCCCGCATGTTTTCTTCTGCGAATATCCCCAGTCCCAGCTCAGAGCTGTGCTGCTTGCTGCCTGTGGCACTGGAATATGATTCCTTCACGCAAGGTGCCCTATTTAAGCCAGACCCCTCATCACACTGCACTTTGTCTCTCTGCAGTACTCTGAATGTTAATTAAAAGTTTGCTTTTATTAAATTACATAAAATTAAAAGAATCAGTGAGCATCAAAGAGCTCTCTGGTGACCTGCTTGCAAAGGCAAGCTCCTTGACCAGTCCCTGCTGTAGGCTTTTTTCTTGATGTTAGGGTTCATGGCTCTGAGAACGTAAAAGCACCTTCACGCAAACAAAAATTAGGCCCTAAATTATGAAGTGCTGATCCTGTACCACTAAAATTAGTGAGAGATTAGCCACTAGTTCCAAAGGGCATAGGGTCAGGCTCTACCAGAAAAACAGTTACCCTCGATTTATTGTGCATGTTTTCATGGGACAGCCTTTGAGATGCAGCAAAGATCTCAATATGGCCAAATTAAACGGTATGTAGAAACCCCCCCTTTAGAACCATCTGTATTCTCCTTATCGTGCCATGGACGTCAAGCTGAAAATTTGGGTCGTTACCATGCAGATTATAACTAATTTCATACATATGATTTTGAAAGAGATCACTTTACAGGGCCTTTGCACAGGGATTACTTGCAATCCTCCTTGAGGGGTGATCTCAAAAGTTTTTTCTCAGTATGATAGATTGATTTTTCTTTTGGCCATTTGGGATGATTAAAGCAGAGATCTTGACAGGTCCTCCTACGAAGGGTCAAGTCCTGCTCCTGGAAAGATGGGAGTTGGCATCTGGTAGCCTGAAACTGGGACAGGCATTTTAAAATCCGAACACTTGGCCATGGCATTAATTCAAAATGTCTGGATGGGACTCTGTTTGTCTGCCCGTGTGTTCTCATATGCACTGTTTCCAGGAGTTGTCCTTCATAGAATACATAAATCTCTGAGTGATGCTGTTTGGCTGCCCTCAGAGTACCTCAGCCCGAGTAGGACATGTTGTCTTAAATCATTTTTAATTCCTTTCCTTCCGTGATGTATAATTGCTTGTGTACACTGCTCTGGCAGACTGGCCTCTGGACTTACAGCCTGGCAAGAGGCTGCGTTATTGTACTCATTAGGGAACTAACAGCTTGGTACATTGTTATATTTTCCTGAATTTTCATCAGTATATGCTTTAATGATTTTTTTCTGTGATATCCAGATACATCATATAGCATGTGTGAGTCCTATAGTTGTGGCAAACTGAGCATTAACTGAAAAACGCAGAGCAAGATACTTTTTTCTGATCAACTGAGTTTCTCATTTATAAATCAAGAAAGGGACAGGCCTTCCCCAGGAGCAGAGCTGGGCTATTCTGTTGCAAAGGCTGGCAGTGCCCGAGTACTGCGGTCTGCAATCCAGCCTGCTTCCTTCTTCATTCCAGAAAAACCATGCAGCCCTCAAAAGCTTGACTTTGTCAGTGGATGTGGTTTCTCCGTAAATGCTGGCTTGGTTTGTGATGCTGTAATACTGGATCATTTTGGCTGTGTTTCATATGAAGGTCCCATTTATAAATTACTTCTAAAGAGAGTGTAAATGCTTAAAACCATGCTTTTTATACATATAAATAGGGTATATTATGAATGGTTACGAACAGATGAGAGGAAGATGTCACAGAACGTTTTGGAGGACCTCTTGGACGCTATAGCAATCACTAGCAATCAACTGCCCTATTTGTCATTTAGTAACAACTTACATTATATGTATAAGTGGAAAATACAAAATACAACCAGATTTTCTTTTTGGTGATAATATTGCAGTCTGAGGAATCCTCTATTCTAACTTACTGGGTCCTCTCAAAGACCCCAAGACACACAAGTAGAAACAGTAGCTCTGATCCGTTTCCCTTTCACAGCCCAAATAACAACCATGAAGCAAATGAACTCCGACACATCAAGCAGTTTGGGGGCCTTTTTCAGCCACCGCCAAAAGTCCAGATAACCTGGAACACGCAGTTCAAAATTGACTTACTAACATTTACAGACAGGTCTGAGACATTCATACATTTCCTGGTTTGAAAGTGTAAGAAGAACATGAAGGGAACATGAAGGGAACATCTGAAGTGAAAGGCATATCCTTTAGCTGTTAAATAAGGTCAAAAGTATTTTTTTACCCGATAGTAATGCAACACCACAATTTCTTAATACAAACTGAACTCCAAACCCCTTTTCACTGAACAAAATGGTGGGAGAGGGAAGCAGAGCAGCACTACTCGGTGGAAGAAGAATCTAGCAGTAACGGGTGCTTGAGCACTGGCCGGGCCAGCTGCTGGCTCTATGGGGCAAAGAAGCTGCAAGTTTTGGTGTGAAAACACACCCACACAAACCTTGCGGGTTCATGGCATTTTGGTCTCCAGTGAAAGCAGAATCGGTTTGACTCAGCTGCAGAAGCACTTAGGAGTTGCGTGGGAGTCCCCCAGAACACATAACAAATCATGGAGTAACAAAGGGAATTTAAAGGTGGTAATATGATACACGATTTAAGAACATGGATTAAATATTGAATTAAGCCCTACTCCCCATTCAGCCTACAGCCAGTCCCTTCTTTGCTATAAAATGGCACTGGGGGCCAAATTCTGCTCCTGCATTAATGGGAATGAGGAGAAATTGCAACTGAGTTATGTCAGAACAAGCCTGGGATGGCGAGAGGAGCCTGAAGCCAGGGCAGCAATGCGGTCAGGGCATGCCCAGGAGGGAATGGGGTGAACGGGTCTCCTGACACAGTTGTCAGTGTAGGCAGACAGGCCCTAATTGGTCTGATCTGATTACTTTTTCCAAAAGCTTTGAACTTTGCACAGGATGCCTTGGGCCTGCAGGAGCCGCTGCTCTGGTGGGAAATTAGCACAATGGCTGGGCTGACCTGCCCCCCCACCCCAATTGAATTTCATTATCTAACTGGCAATGGTTTGGTGATGAATGACTGACAGGTGTGATCAGCTGATGGGAATGGCTGGGGATGGTACACATACACTGCAATTTTACCAGACCATAATGTATTTTGCAGTGGGCAAAGGATAAAGCTTGTAAAACATTTGTTTTAAGTCTTAAAATATCAAATTCCTCATAACTATGGGCTTCCTAAAACTGGCCCTGGTAATTACAAGTGTTGAGCCATGAATAATTTCATGCTAGGAGGTGCATTAATTTTAAACTCCTCCCGCCTCCTCCAGACATTGTGAAAGCACATTACCAGTGAGGACAAGTTTATGATCTTATCCAGGACAACTGGTGCAATAATATGAAATGAAAACCAAGACAAAAATGTCATTGTCTGTGCACTCTGTACAAAGGGATCCTGCAGAAAGCTCCCTTTGCAGCCTGAGACCGGGAGGAGTGCTCCAAAGGTGTGAGCGAGATATATGGAGCCTTTCTAAGCACACGGCTCAGACCCTGCCAGATCCGGCCGTCGGCAGCCTGGTGTCTAGGGATTGTTTCAAGGAATAGGGAGGAGTTTTGACATCATTGTACCTACGATGGTTTGCATTTAAAATCTTCAACCATACTTTCACAAAAATCAGTCACTGAGACCTGGGACCAGCTTGATTCAGACGTAGCATGCTTGGTCCCAAAAGAATTACCCTGCAGTCTGGGGTACTTAGGTTTATAATCTCACTGTCATTAAGTTCAAGGCAGTGGCATAAGGATGTATTTGGCAAGCTCTTTCTGCTTAACATCTATACATGTTTCTGTCTGTTCACATTTACGGCAGCAAACCCATAGTTTCACAACTCACTCAGAAGTTACACCTCAGTCGGAGAGGAAACAGGCAAGTCTGGCTGGGGGAAAAGATCAGAGATTTCTATCTTGGGCAGGGCACCCCACAGCATATTTACCATTCAGGCTGTGTCAGCGGCTGCACTGTCAACACCATTCTCAAGAAGGATGTATAATACAGATGTTAAACACCAATTATCCTGCTAAAGATCAGGTAAAGTTAAATAATGGCAAGGGTGTGATGCTGAACATTGAACAAATTAGGGATGGTAGTCTCTCCCTAATGTTCCCAGGTGCCCCTGTGGTAGCTCTCCCTCACCTTGTACTATTAGTACATCAGACTGCATGTGCTGTTACAGCAATGCATGGTTGGGAAGTAAAAAATTGTCTTGACGTACCATTTGGAAGCCTTGGGGTTTGCTTCACAACCTCGGTGCTAACGCGCTGACAATGTCATTCTCAGTTGCTTCTCAGTCCCTTTGGACTAAGCTAAACACTTTGAGCTAAATATGTAGGCAGTCCTGGTTTATATCAAGACATGACAATTCAGAAGTCATTAAAGTTGTTGGGCTGCACAAGGTAGAATTTAGCTTCCATGTCTCATCTATGACCCTGAAAAATAAAACCTTTGGACACATTTATGACTGTGCCCTATTTGTCCTTTATAACAGTGTAATAGCACTGAAGCCAGCTATAAGTTATTTTCTTGGGATTTTTCATGCTTCCTTTTTACCCTTTAAGAAAAATGTATCGGTGTGCCACTATTACTAGGATGAAATTTTCCCCTGGAAATCAAAGCACAACGAAAAGCCTTTATCAGTTTCCCTGTTCTTTTCAGAAAGCTGTGGTAGCAGATGCTTTAAACTCTCTCGTGGGCCAAGGGGAAAGGTTGGATTACTGAAAAAACAAGGCAGGCTTCAGAGTGTGGAGGAGGCATTAGGAACTGCTTAGGATCTCAAACCTGTAACACCTTGAACCCATCACCAGCCAGAACCGTGATGGATGGGAGAGGATAAAGGGCAGTCTAGCTGACCCATGATGCCTTCCAGTGCCCTCCAAGAAACAAGAAGAAAAGAGATTCTTATCACTCTGTGAAAGAACAGAGGGGAAAATTATCATTAAAATGCCTTCCTAATAAAACTAACAAACAGGGGCTTTTTTTCTTTCAAACTCCATTCTCTTATCCCTTCCCTGCAAGCTTCAAGATGGCTATGACTTGAAGAATTTTAGTCTTTGGGTGAACCTTTCCTAAGTAGAGGTCACATCCTTCTGCCTAGACTTTAGTTTTGTTACACAGTCTTCTTTGAAAACCTCAAGAAAATAAATAATTTTGGGTATATCTTTATAGTCATTAGTGCATAGAATCACTATGTAGAATTATGCTAATACACAGAATTAATATATGTAATAAATTTTCTCTGTTTGTGAATCTGAATTCACATCCCACATCACCTGCTGGAGAATCACTGATGAAACATAAATGAGTCACATTATTTCTCTGTTTGCTTTAGGTCTGGGAATTTTGCTATCTCCTTGGTAAAGTGCTCTAGGATGACGTCAAGTAGTGGAGAAGTTAGGTGTGTTATGGAAACCAAGGCAATTACAGACTTTGTAGCAAAGAGTTTAGAGTATAAAGCTGGCCACTGAAAGTTAATTCCCTATGAATGTTTTCCCCCATAGATTTGCAGCCTGGCACTCACAGCCCACTGAAACCTGTCCATTTTCCCCTCCAATTCTTACATGCCCAGCTTTCCCTTTGCCTCTACCCAGTATCATCCTGCACTCCAGGAACACGACTGCCTCCTTACACTCCAAATGCCTCCCAGACTCTCTCCTCTTTGTAGCTCTCAGGAGAGAAGAGAGTCTCTGTCTTTATTCTCTGTTCCCAGTGCCCATCCTCCTTAACCTCTCTCTCCCCCTCTGCTCCCAGGGTACTGTCCCTCTCAATTTCCATAGGCAGTCTTTGAACTGAGTACAAATAAGTTCAAAAGCCAAAAAGCAGGAATTTCAATGGATGTGCAAGTGTGTTATAAGCTGGTATCTGTGGTTCCCTAACATCTGGTGCCCTGTAATCCAAAGTCTTATGAAGCCTTCTGGCTCAAATTCCACCCATGCAACAGGTTGCTCATTAGGCAGACACCACAACTCCATGAAAAACAGGCTCTAGGAACTGAACCCCAAATCCAAGAAATTTGCCATCCAGCTGTCCTAGTATTTGGTCATATATTAAACACTCCAAAACATTTGGGTTTTTTGTTCTTTGAAACCAACCCTTCACCTCAATATTGGTTTTAGGTTGTTAGCATCATGCTAATCCCCATAGACCTTTGGAATTTGTTCTGTGAGGCAAAGACTACATCCAAGGTTTCTGGGTGGGAGAAGCCAGGACAGATATATTCATTAAAACGAAGGTAATCCCCACTGTTCTGCGGCTGAGCTACCATTTATGAAGGTATCCTCAAACTCCTTATACAAGTAACAGAGCCTCTTCCTCAGTCACACCCACCAGCATGCTGCCCAGGCTCTCTCTTGAGAGAGTACTCTCTCTCAAGAGTATTGCCTGAAACAGATCTTACCCTGGTGGGAAATCAGAGCTCAACCTCCTAGAAAACCCACCTACTTCTGCAGGAAAAAAGGCAAAAAAACCACCTTCGCTAAACACACCCATATCTAGTAACTAGGTGGGACCTGCTCTCTGCTTCTGTCTCAGAACTGACATGCAACTCTCTGACCCAGCAAACTCCCATTTCTACTAATTGAAAAGCTCTTCCCCCTCACCCTGCTAATCCTTCTCCTTCCTTTTCACACTCTTCAAACTAAGGTTCAAGGTCTACTTTCAAAGCAAAATACCAGTCTTGCTACACAACTGCTCCATGAGAGCACAGTCCTGTGCCCCCAGCAGCACAGTTACGTTTGTGCCTCTCCCAGCCAGCCAAAGACACTTACAGAGCTCATGGGAATCTTTAGGGGTCAGATCTTCCCTGAAGTGGCATGATGCTGCAAATGTGCTTTTGCATCATATCTTCCTGGTGGTCTTAGGGGCTGTCAGGACAAGGCTGCAAAGCTGAGTGGGTCTCAGGTCACTCTGTTCAGTGTCCAGCTACAATACACCTTACAGGGTTTGAAGTTCTGGATAACTGGAGTCAAGAAATGGCATGTGGAGATTCAGCTGTTACAGCCCAACAACCTACCCAGACACTCTGCAGCAGACAGCTGGGGGCTAAAATGCACACAAGTCTCTCTCCCTGTTCCCTGAAAGCTGCATGTATGATCTGGAGCAGGAGGCCTTTAAAACCTTTTTTTTTTTTTTTTTTAAAGTTAATACTAGGGTTCTGGGTGTTTTGGAGAGTCACACATATCTCTGATCCGTTTCTGAATCTCTTGGCACCAGTATTGTCTCAAGACCAGGAACTGCTGAACAGCCAGTGCTGAAGCAGTGTCAGGCAGTGGGGATGTTAACAGAGACACTGTGGTCTTTCTTTTGGCTATGGAGCTAGAAATGTTTCCCAAAAGCTGCTGTGATGTGGTGTCCCAGACTTTGCCTACCCTGGGACATCACCTTAGCACCAAGGAACTGGTTTTGGATGTGAAAAAAAATTCAGGTCACGCAGACACGTTGGAAAAAGACTTAGTTTAAAAGTAGAAAGAGGCTCTTTCGCCTCTGTGCTGTCCATCATCCAGCACCTCAGCCTAGGCATGACAGCCTCTCTACCTGGGACAGCTGCTCCAGTGAGGCGGGGCAGAGGGGTTAACATCAGACACTATAAAAATGTGTGATTTCCTGAGTGCCATTACACAACTCAGGCCTTTAAAACAGCCTTGCTGCTGAGTGCCTGACTTACTGAACCGCCCCAGATCACTTGTAAATCTTGGCTCTTCTCCTCCAGAGCCTGCCAAGTTCCCATGATCACCGAATGGGGGTAGTTTGTAACCTTCTCCATCAAGGGTTTATTCCTAATCCTGTCGGTTCCTATCTCACAATGACATAGCTTGGATCCCCCAAACATTCCAGTAATTCCTCCCTTTTGAGGCGGTAGACGCAGCGCTTCCTTGGCAAGCAGGCGTCCTGCATTCCTGGACTCAACTTCCCAAGCTGTCTTGCCCACTCCTCAGGAATGGCTCCCTGTAGGGACTTATTTCCTTAAGGATGAGATGTTTTCATACCCTGGCAAGTTTCCCACTTTCTATCATCACACGTATTCCGTGCAAAGAGGGAGCAGAGAAGTGAGCGTTTCTTCTCGGTTGTTGTGAGTGCCCAGACATCCCAGGATGACAAGCAGGTGCTTGCAGAGTGTGCGGTCCCTTGCTCCAAGCTGGGACACTGCTGGAGGATGGCTAGGGGCCTTGGGGCAAACTCTGCCTGAGGCATGACAAAATACAGGGAAGAGCCTTTCAGAAGTGACACATTAAAGTCAACGGACTCCCGAGAGGTGCTCCCAGGTTTATGGCAGAGACCAGATTCCCAGCAATCGGCACTGAGAAAGCCGGTAAAGTATAAGGCAGCCTCACACGCACGAGCTCTGCTGCTACACAAGGATGTCACAGTTTCTAAGCACCTTTCTAAGGTCAAGCTCAGGTGAAAGTGTCTGAACATTAAACTTTTCTTCAGGAACAGTTGCCAAGACGTATCTGGGCTGAATTCACCACCCTGTGTGTTGTGTTGCCTTCCACCTTGGTGCATATATGCACAGTCCAGCACAGCAGCACTTCCCATCTCATCATCTCCTCCAGCCCTCCTGGGATCTCACAGTGGGAACCAGTGCGGGGCCTCCAACACAGACTGACCAGCTCTCCCCGACTGCCCAGGATCATGCTGCCAGCCTTCTCACTCACGCAGCCCTTTTCCTCTCCCCAGAGAAGCTGAGACCTGTGAAATTCCCTCCTGTTGTGGCTCTAGCCACCACCCTCTTTATGAGCCAGAGACAACCGGCAAAGAACAGGAGTTTTACCAGGCATTTTTACCAACACGCGATGCACAGAGGTGGATACAAGCTAAACACAAACTGCTGGGCTGGTTATTGCAGGTCATCGGCCAATAGGCCGCGTGGTTTAATTTCTGCCTCCAAATGCTGTTAGCGACTTGTTTTCTCATTTTCTTTCCATCGCTGGGCTCCCAAGGGTGCTGTCAGCACTTAAATACATTTCTATATGAATTCCAGTATATTAAGGGAAGAAATAAACTCACTTCCCATTGCTGAGAGGCCCGGTGTTAAGAGGGAAGGTGGGCTCTGCTTAACCTCTATTCACCAACCTAAACCTGCACGAAGTGTTTCAGAGGACACCGCCTTGCATCACCTGTTTTACACGAAGTTACTCTGTGTGTTAAAACCAGAAGAGCCGCGGGCACAACCCAGCAGCCTCCCGCACCGCTCGAGCTCCAGCTCTGTCCCCACCGTTTACCAGGCGCCGCCGCCGCCGCCGCGCAGCACGCGGAGACACCTAGTGGGGAAACGCCGCAGCACAGCGCGGCGCCGCGCCGCGCCGCGGGGGTCCCCCTCCTCCCCTCCGTGCCCAGCGCCGCGCCGTGGGCACACGCAGCCCAGGTAACAGCACGCTGTCCGGCTCACGCCACACGCCGGCTGAGCTCTGCCCCTGGGTGCTGGGAGGCCAGGAGGGTTGTTTTTGCAGAGCTGCTGCCAGTAATGGGGTTTTTCCCATTTTCACTGAAAAATCTCCGTTGCAGATCTGGTTTCGGGTCCCTTGCCATCTTGTACTGGTTCAAACACAACCTTTAATTACTTCTGTCAGAATTTTAAAGCAATTATATAGGAAGATAATGTAAAGAGCATTACAATTTTCACAGTACCTCTGCTGAGGAAGAACTTGGCAGCTGTGACCGTGCAGCGTGCCAGATTCCCTCTCCCTGTCCAGCCCCACTGGCCCCAAGCGCCACTGTCCAAGCACAAATGCCAGTAGTGCTGGATGCAGCATCTTAAAGTTCAAAAGGCCAAAGCTCTTAATCTGTGCAATGCAGTGGGTAAGTGAGTGTGTGCGTCGCCCACAACAGCACTCAAAGCCCAGCAGCAGCACAGCAAGCCAGGCAGAAGGCCAAGGGCAGGAACGTGCACAAGTCTGCTGGCCAAAGCAAATGCTGTAGAGTCGGTATTCAAGAAGCTGTCATTGCTGTAGGAGCCCAAAACACAGATGACCCTGGGACAGCCTTCTGTTCTACACAGAAAGGGTGTAAAAGGTGTTCTTCTTAATGTTTGAGAAAAGGGATGATGCAGGACACTGCATCAGAGCTGAGGAGTTCTCCTGTGGAGAAGAAGCCACACAGGTTTGTCAGTATGCATCTGGCCAGAACCCCCTGGGACACGCAATTTCCTTCCCAAATGGGGCGAGATGAACAACCCCTATGTGGCCAGGGAGAAAGCGTGTTTGCTGCTGACACCGGCCGTATGTACACCTCTGTAGTGGACCAGCCAGGGTCCCTGTGAAAACAAGACACTGGGAACTGAGACTTCTGATGCTGAGGAGCTGTTGGGAGCTTGCTCCACTCAGGCGCTTTGGTTTCCTTGAATTGAAAACAAGGTAGTAATATATGACCTGCAAGGGTGTCATTAGCATTGCAGAGATCTTTGAGGTCCCAGGAAGAGAAGTGCTGGAGAAATGCAACCTATTAAAAATGCAGTTTTCTCCTTGCCAATTCTATTCTGCTTCAAGGAAAGGGGCTTTTGCAATGACAGCTGGGATGAGCTGGTTTTGACAAGTCAGGGTATGCAGATTTTGATAGAAGATTTAAGTGAAACATGACAAAAAGACTAAGATGGAGTACAGTGCTTTTTGCCTTCCATGCCCAGGTGCTTCACCTCCCTTTGAAACAACCGAGGCAGGGTGCACTGAAGTGTCAAGAAACCCATGCTGGATTTCAGCAAGGCACCAGCAAGTCCAGGGGAGCACGTGGAATATGTTTGCTCAGATAAATAATCCAGCGTATTCTCCCACCGGGCTTCTTGCTGGACCAGCCTGGAACTGAGCCAACCATGTCCTGGCTGATCTCCTCAGCTCTTGTAACTCGCTGTAGTTTTCAGGTAGTGGGCTTATTACAAGGCGGATTCTCATACCTACTTGCCACTTTTGAGAATTATATTTTTGCTGCTAAAAATTCTGCTGCTTTTATTTTAATTTTACACGGAGGGTGGGATTTTCCTCCAAGTTTGATTCTCCCTCACACACCTCCGTGGGAGCTGCACAAAGCCACCCTCGGCCAGCTGAAAGATGATCCTTCCCTGCTCCAAATGTAGGTCTTTGTCACAGCCAAAAGCCTGGTTTACAATATGGCATTTAAAATAAAAAATTGTGCCCAATAATTCTGGGGCTTGAAGCAAAGCAAGATCTTGGATGTGCCCAGGCAAATAGCAACAATCTATTTTTGAAGGGGACAAGGTTTTTGGTTTGAAAACCTTTTTCCTGGAAACCTCTCTGCCTGGCCAGTCTAGGGACCAGAATCTGCCCCTAAAGACAAGACCCAGCAATGTGAATGTGCGCTTAATGGCTGCCCTGGATGAGCTGTGGGCAAAGCTGCACACAGATTTTCCCTGCGGTGTCTTGGGGAATGCGGCCCAGAGCTGGGGCTCGGACGGGCTCTGCCTCATGGACCAGAGGAAAGGAGCTGGCAGGAGAGGCTGAGTGCCCTGCACCCGTCCCAATGCGCTGTGAAAAGCTACGCTGGATGCACCAAACAGTTGCAGGGCTCTGCTGACAAGTGCTGGCGTGCACTTCAGCCTGCTCACACACATGGGGGAAAACATTCAGAAAGGTTCTCCTGATTTTGTAGCATCAGCTGACATCTGGGGCCACAACCTGCTCCAGTGGAGTTAAGGCAGAAGAGAAAGGAAATTTTGCCAATGTGTTAACTTTTAATTAAATCTTAATGCCTTAATAAAAGCAAGGAGGGCTTAATTAAGGACTTAACTAAAATTTAATACTTTAATGGGACTAAAGACTTCAATTTATCACTGGGCTGAAAAAGAAAAAAAGCCAGAGAGCTCACTCTGAGACACACATACGCACACCAGTCAATTATGAAAGAATCCTGGGGTGTCAGGTTCATCAGTCAGAGCGCGCTGCACGCAAGGGGGAATCTGCAGTTGTTCATATTTCCATGTTACCTGCCTAAAGCATAAGCACAGCTTGAGATCACCGCATTAAAATGTATGTGGTACCTTCACCTCTTTCCAAAGAAGTTTTTCTGAGTTGGCGAAGCCCTATTTCTGGGCTGTCCAACTCATGCTGCAGCGTCAGCCCAGGGATGAGTCTGGAGGTGTCCTGGTGCACCTGCAAACACCCACGCTCTAAGCCCGCAAGCTGCCATTTCGGGGCGGTGTGTGACTGAAGATGCCCCATCACTGGCACGTGGCCCACAGGTCCCAGAAGACCAGCCAGCCCTGCCCAGCGTTACTGCAGTGACAGGAAAGCTGCAAGGCATTTGGCTGGCTTTTAAAGGCCAAGTTTTCACGGGGCTCAGAGCTCAGCACCTCCCATCTTCCTCAGACGGGATGTTTATCTACATCTTGATATTTCTTGTGGCTGGGAAATACGAACCCAAGCCACTGAATCTCACTTTCAGCTTTTTTCAAGTGTGCTAGCATTACATAGCAATGTTTGTGCCACAAATAAGTGAGCTTTAAGGCGCTTCTGTCTACAGTTCTGAAAGAGTCCCACATGCGCCGATCCTTCAGAGGAATCATTTCCAATCATTTGACTTTTCAAAGCTCGTGATCCACTGCATCAATTAATGTAGTTACCTAAAAAGGAATCAGGACTATTGACAAGCACAAGAAAATCTATCCTTTTACATTTCCTTACATTGTGGTTTTGCCCTGTAGTATTTTCGGCAATCAATCTTGAAAATCTTCTGAAAGGTCAATAGGTATTATTACAATTTTACCAGCGGAGAAGTTGAGGTATGGATGGGGCAGTAAATGACTAATCCAAGATCAGACAGTGACCTCACAGATATTTTGAAGACCCTTCCCCACCAGGCAGTGTGCAGCTGCACTCCTTTGAAGAGGATTGGAGTTTAAAAAGAGCCTTAGGTTCAGAAAATGCATCCCCTCTCCTGGGTGTAACGTGATACTATATGGGGCTTGGCATTTTGGTCAGACTGTCATTTCTTCAAACAGAAATCTGCCCAGTCTATGGAGAAAGGACACATATGTTTCCTATAACGAGACTGTACGTTATTTTTTATATAAATAGGAAGACTATAATATCTGAGAAGACTCATTACTTGCTATCCATTCATATCTGCAATTCTCTATGGAGTCGCATAGGCCTAATATGTTAACTACATCAGACACACGAAGGGCCGAAGCTTCATCTCTGTCCAAGGAGCACAGAGTGCAGTGCAGCGTGGCAGGACCGGCAGCTCAGGATGCCGAGACCGGTCTCTGTTTCTCTGCCTGCCTTTGCCAGGAGCAGAGTAGTCCCTCAGCAACTTCAGCAACGCTTTTGGCAGTTATTCACTGCCAGAGGTGAGAGCGCAGCTGGGAGCAGTGAGGCAGGGTGCGAGGGTGCAGGTAGCCTGGACACATCCCCTGTGCTGGTTTGCTACCATACCTCAATACCCAGGAACCTTCAGGAGCTCTGGGTGACTTTGCTACCCCCAGGATGTGCATACCCATGTGCAAAGTAGAGACAGTGTTTGGGGGGTGCAAACATCAAATGCTCCCCAAAACCATATTAGCAATTTCTCCCATAAATCAAGAAGCTGTGGTGGGTTCTGCCTGCCAGCACCCCTCACCAGGATGCGAGGAGAACCGCTCTCCTAGCACACCTTGCTTGCTGAGTCTGCGTGCTCAGCCTGGGGAGGCAGCCTGGGGGTGAGGGGCTGGGGACTTGCCCTGTGCGCCAGCAGTAATTATTCCACTTTGATTCTTGCTCATCTCTGGCCCATGAAATCAAGGCCAAACTCTGGAGCGTGTGTGTGGGGTGAGGAGTTGGAAGCTGGGCCCAAACCGCCTTAACTGGTTCCACAGAGCTGCTGCTTTCCGCAGCAAGCAAGCCAGAACAATGTCATCTCAATACCCCGCACTAATCTGGGGGAAACTGAGCGTGACTGACTTCACGCATGACAGCCTGGAAGCCAAGCATGGGAGGTCAGCAGCAGCCTCGCTCCGAGCTCCCTTGCAGCCGGCTTGGAGGGACGAGGCACACGGACAGCCGTGTCCTGTCCCAGCGCCCCGTCACTCTCAGCATCCACTGCCACTGGGCTTGTCCATTGCTCTGAGACCCCAGTCCCCATGCTGACAGCCTGGCCAGGCTTCCAGGGTCCCAGCTACCCACCAACAAGAGAAGCTGGTGCATGTTTCAGGCGTGCTGTCATTAACAAATGAGGCACAGCGCTTGATTAATTCCACAGGTTTCTTCCATTAGGAGCCACTACATCATTGCTACGCGAGAGCCTTCCTCCCCTCAGTGCTGACCTTCCTCCCACAGCTCGCCCATTTCCCTCGGCTGTGGAAGTTATTACAGACTGCTTATTTGAAAGACCTGGAAACCGGGGCAGCCGCTGCTTCCTTTCATCTCCAGCTCTGCTGCTCCTCACTCCTTGGCAGTTTGGAAGGATGGTGGAAGTAATTAATGGCTGGGGGGGGGAGGAGGAGGTGCTCCTAAGAGGGGAGTCAAAAATTCCTCTTGACAATGACCACATGTCTGAGGCTCGGCTACTAGTTCACCTGACAGCAATAAGGGTCTAATAGTCATTAGTCACCACCACAGACACGCTCCATGCACTTCTCCATGCTCTTTTTTTTTCCTGATGAAGGCTGAAAATAAAACAACATCAGCCACTCTGGTGCTTTCAACCACCTTTTGTCATCTTGCAGGGAAAAGACTGGGGAACTGATGGCTCAGAGAGCTTTGTCAGCATCCCTGACCAAACGCAGGGAAGGATCTTCAAGCAGAGAAGTACAGCAGATAAAAAAAAAAAGATTTTAAAACTCCAACTAAAATCCACCAGGAAATAAGACAGCTGGGAATGGACAGCAAATACGCATAGGGAATTCAGTCTGATTGATATGGAAAGCTTGTGTGACCTGATCCCACGTGGCCTGCAGGTCCCAGTTTACTCCTTCTGTAAGAGACCCTCTGTCTTTCCTCAGCAGCCTCTCCCATACCTCCCTGCCTTTAATTTCTCTCTGCACCTGATATTGTGTTAACTAAGGGCTTAGTTTCAAAGAACTTTCTTCCTGGGGTGCAAGCTACAGGCATGAAAATATAGTGATTGCACCATGGCCCAAAACCAAGTGGGAAGCTTGGCTCTGCAGCATCATGTTCAGGGCAGTGGGGAGCAAGAGTTTGACCCCAGCCCCTGACTCTCAACCCCATGCCTGTCCTGGGTGAGACGCTGAGGCCAGGAAGCCTGCATGCTGCTCTCCCTGCTGACTTTCCCACCCGCTCACACGTGATGATATCTGAGGTTTTGGCTCAGAGTCACCTGTAATTAGAACAAAACTGGCAACTTTCTGAGGCTAAACTCCAGATAAAATTGGTTGTGAATGAAAAAATAAAAGAGAATGAGTGCTATAAAGTGGAAATGATGTATCTGAGAGCTGACCAGGATCTAGAAGAGTGGCGTGGGAATGCTAATGCTCCTCCGTGGAGGATTTGGATATTACATTTTGGACTGAGTGCAAACCCAAAACATTTTGAAACATAGGCAGGAAGGGAGTGCAGCTCTGGATCTTGGCAGCCAGTCTGCTTGTCAAACTGTCCTGCAGCCACAAGCCATAGAGAAACTCTAGGGCACTGCGCCTGTCCTAGACCTACTGACTCTGCGAGGCCAGTGGCTAAGGTACAAACTTGGCATCTGAGCCTTGCCCACCTGTCAGCTTGGTATCGTCACCCACGCACGCTGGCAAGGAGCAAGCAGGCTTGCTGGCAGGGTTCTGCAGAGATCCCCACCTGGGACCTTCCAGCCTCCCTTGTCATGGGGCTGCTTCCCTATGTCAGCTGGATTTTGGACTCTCAAAAGCCTTCTGGAGCAGAGGCTGCAGCTTTGCTTTTCTGAGAACTCTTCAGTTTTTCTATTTTATAACCCAGCACCCTGGATCACCTATCCCCTCATACCTCTGCCAGACAAATTAATCCTGCCGCCCCCATTTTTCAACAGGAAAACAGGGGCATAACAAATCACAGCAGCCGGCCCAGGGCCAGACGGAAGATCTGACCTATTGAATCCAGGTCACGCAGTTCCTCAACCAGGGTCTTAATTGCTGGATCATCCATTCCTCCATCCACAGCTGTCCAGGACAGGAGTTTTCTCCCAGAAAAGAGGGTAAAAGACTCGCTGGGCCCAGCTGCATTTCATAAGTGTCTCTGCCAAGCTTTTCTGCCCCATTTAAAAGCCCAGGCGTGCTTTACAAAATATCAGATGGAGATCTCTGAGATAAAGTCATTTTGTTTTATACTGCTCAGTTCAGTACGTGATTTGGCTGCAGAGGAAAAGCATTGCTTATTTGCAAAAGAGTTCTCCTATCTGTCTGACCTAGACATCAGTCATTATAAGCAATTGTCGTATTACTGAGAGAAGAGCGAATCCTTTCACCAGCGAAGCAGCCATACTGTTTTTGAGGAAAACTGCACTCTCCAAGGAAAGCCGCGACAGGCTTGATTGGCACCTGGCTGCCATGGAGAAGTTAAACCAGATGAGCTGTGTCAGCCTAGTGGAAGGCAAATGCATGGTAGCTGCTCCAAAAGCCTCTCTTCCCTAGATTTGTCACTGACTGCATTGTTATCTGCAAGGGGGCAGAATGTAATCAGAAACACATTTTTGAGTGAAGGACTGACCTCTGCAGAATCACCAGGAATTTCTGAGGCTGTACAGCTGTGCAACTGCGTTCCCATCTCTGCGAGGCAGAGCCGTGCCCGCTTTCATTTCAGCGCTCCGAGCTCTCACGTGGTGCTGAGCAGTATTTCTTTTCACCTTAAATCCATGCACTGTGTTTGAAATACAGCTGTGGAGCACTGAGATGTTTCAGAAGATAGCAATTTTATAGAGTCAGAGAGAATCAGTTGAGCAAATCAGAGGCTCCAATCAGAGCCCTTCCCTACCCCAGCATTTCACCTAGGTATTTCTACACAGTGTTCAATACCGTGTGTTTGGCCACTCACTGCTTGTCTTCCAGAAAAGCACCTCCTCTTGATTTGAAGAAGCAAGAAACGCAAAAATGTACACATAACCTTGTTCTGATGATTAATTATTCTCACTGGTGAAAAGAAAAAAAATGTACCTAATTTTATATTTATTTGGCTTCAGCTTTCAGCCGTTAATTCTTGTTCTGCCTTTCCACTCTAGATTAAACAGCCTTTAGTACCTGGTATTTTCCTTCTGAAAAGGTGCTCATCTACTGTAACCAAGTCACCTCTCAGACTTTGTTTTGGTAAACCAGGTGGACTGAGCTGTTTAAATATTTCACACTGTTCAGCTTGGAAATTTTTTTGTAATCTTCCTTGTACCCTGCCCTTCCCCCACCTCCATTTTTAAAAGTGTGGAGCTAACCTCAAATACGGGCCAACCAACAGGTCCTAGCATCGGTCCCACCAGTGTAACACAGTGCCAGAATCCCCTTCTTACTGTTCCACGCTGATCCCTTTTCGGAGCCCGAGGGGAATCCTAAGGCCATCCCAGGACACAGTTCCCACTCCAAAACGATTCTTGTGAAGGCAAAAACTCACTTTGGGGTCAGGTATACAAGAGCTCTGGAGACTCTGGCCTTGGTCTCCAATGGGAGCAATAGAGGAAATTTTACAGAAGCTAACAGCCTCGGAATGTAATTTGTTTCCTGCACAGTATTTTATTAATATCCCTTGAACAGCCACATTCTCAGAAATGTGCAGTACCCCCAGGTGCTCAGCATTGCAAACCTCTGAAAACCTGACCCCAGGACTCAGTCTGGAGGGTGCTGAACACCTTCACGTCTCATTGAGGCACTGGGCGCTGAGGTGCTCAGCACCTCTGAGGCTGTGGCCCTTAGCTGTCAGTCAGAGCAAAAATCCCTCCTGAAGCTAAACATGCAACGGGCCGTGCCTGGAGGCATCATTTGCGTGCAGTGGTGATGTGTTCAGCACGCCTGCTCCTGGCAGCAAGCTGATTGCACTTCTAATGTTTCTGGGCAACGTACACTCTCCATGAAGATCCTGTTGGCTCTCTGGGAGGGAAAACACATCTTGCAGCCTCCCTACATGCACCAACTTCAGGCTTTGAGATGGAAACCCTGGGAAGGATGGGGTGGCATACCGATGACAGGAGTTTGCTATGGCAATTGCTGATAAAACTTCGCAAAATATGAGCTATGCTTTCTTTGCTCTCTTTCAGCTTCGTTTTCAGGACTATATATAGAAATCGAGTGCAAAAATTCTTTATACTAAAACTGTAAGGATAATAACATAACCAGAAATGGAATAAAAACACTTAGTCAAAGCTTTGTTTCCTTATTTTGTTCTAATTTACTTGATTTTTCCCTAAACCCACTCACAAACTGATTTCACTTTAGGAGAAAGGATGGCTCAGTAGTTCTAATGAACATGTTCATTTTCCAGTGATTTGAGGTCACTGTGATATCAGGGAGCAGGTGAGCTGAACATATGGTTTTTCTTCTCATTTTGCAAGTAAGGGCAGGCCTCACAGTTTGCTCGCATACATAAATCCCATAACTGCCTATGCACCTCATACACAGGATTAAAACCTTTTCAAGGTGAGAAGTTGTAGCCACAATGCTGTGGTTGGAAAGCTGAGTCTTCACCTGGCATTGGGACAACTTATTCATGAGTTCCTGCTCTTGACAGCTGGCACTGCACTCTGCTAAAATGCAAGTGGAATATTTTCAAAAGCACTCCCCAAAGTTAAAACTTCTATTTTAATATCCAAAATAAGAAACAGCCCTTCCAAAACACTTGGCACCTAGCAGTGCCCCTTTGAAAATCTTCATAGTCACTTCTGTGCTTTTTTTATAATGTCTAGCAACTTTCTGTTATGCCCAACTGCTGGGTAACAACCCTTGTGATTTTTTTGCAGCTATCACAATATTTGCTCGTTTTTATCCCAAGGCTCAGCTGCCTGATCGAAGACCCTGAGCAGCAGAGCGCCCTGCTGCTCTTCATGGTTACTGGGAAACACCTAAAACCACAAAACAAACGTATCCTAAAGGCTCAGATGCCAAAAGGAAGATTATATTTTTAAACTCTCGATTTTTTGGCCTGCTGCATACATTTTGATCACTGGGGGTTTTGCAATTATGCAAATGGATGAAGAGCCCTCTGAAGCTGCAGCTGAGCTGGAGTACAGACCGATATCTATAAGAAAGTCCCGTGATGACTTAGGAGTGCCACTTCAGGCAAATACCCCTTTCCAAGATAAAAAGCAATGCACTATTGCAATAAGCTGGGTTCTTTTCATTCTTTCGCCTTCCTGATGTTTGGCACAAGTCCAAATCCTCTCTGTTCTCCACCCACCCATCAGACATATTCTGCTAAATATCCTGTCCTCTTGTCGTTTTGGCAAAAAAATAAACTATGCACGAGAAAGAATTATGCCTGTGAGGCTCTCATAAAAAAATTCCTGTGAGCGATAAATCAAAACAAAATAATAATTATCACCAGCCACAGGACCACATTTATGTTTCTCATATTTTCCTCTTACTTTTCGTAGATTATCAAGTCTACACAAGAGCAAGAAGCAGATTTTCCTAAAGATATTGATACACCAGTAATCTCCAACTCTGAAACTGAAGCTCACCTTGCCTACAAGAGACTTCTCTACGCTATTTACAGAGGGGGTTAAAATTTTCTCTTAGAATTAGAAATGCTACATTTCTGTCCTGGAAACAAGATGCCTTGTTTTTTCCTATGGCTACATAAATCTTCCACAATCCCTGTGGTACCTTCTGACTTGCATTTAATAAATAATGAGCACTTACACAGTGATTTTTCTTCTTAGACTCCCAAAGGCATTGACACATACACACATACTTTGTAGATCGGGAAACTGAGGCACAAGGGACTTGCCCAAATTCACAGTATGGCTGGGTGGAGACATCAGCCTCCCAGACACCTGATCTCACCCAGCAGGTGAGCAGCACAGCAAATCCGGATCAGACTCAGGGACATTTTCCCCTGGGACCACTGAGCACAGGGAACATCCACCCCCGTAGGAACAGTGCCCAGCACAGAGGTGTTCTCCAGCCATGCTGGAGTTGGGGAACACAAGTGGGTCTGAGACAGGAGTTTCCCACTCCTGCAGAGAGGGTTGGGCTGTATGAAGAGGGGAAGGGCCAGCAGGACCACCTTTCCTCCCCGCTTGCCAGGCACTGCCCAGTTTTTGGATGCTGGGCTTCAGTGCGACGTGGACCAACTGGACAGAGTAGAGAGGTTGAGAAGGAAATGTTCACTAAAGAAATGTTGAAGGAATCAGCATGGTTCAGTCTAGAAAAGAGAAGCAAAAGCAATACTCTACTGTTTTTCCCAGTTTTTCAAAGTACTAATGGCTCACAGTAGCTGAAACAATTTGGATCTGTGGCAATCAGCACCCAGAGCTAAGGTGTAACCTCACCTTTTTTTCCCCAGCAGCCTTGGAGCTTGAACAGAGCCGGATCCTCAGAAAAGCCCAAGAGCAGATGGAACTAATGTATGAAACCCCACCAAAATAAATGTGTATGGGACTTTTCCTAACACCTCACAGGAGCTCAGACAACCATCCAGCCTTTGTGTCAGCACCTCTCAGCTTATTCCCACTCCAACAGGCAACAGGAGTTGTGCCTCGGTGTGCTCTTACAACAGCAATTAGGCTCGTAAGAGAGCAATTAATACTTTTACTTATCAGCCAAGTGCAGAAGATTTTTTAAAATTTGTTTGAAAATACATTCCCCCATAGGAAAAAATACCATGATCCTACACTTTTGCTGGATTGCAGCATTTCTGGAACTTAACTGCACCTTTTGCCGTGTAGAAAAAAAAAAGAAACAAACACTTGTAATTGCTAACCAAATCCCCTGAAAAGGGGCATTGAAATAATAATTTTTTGATGAGCTCTTACTGTCAGGATTAAGTAGGAAATGATGGCAATGCTTTTATGTTAATACCTCAACTTTTGTGTCAGTACATTAGCTATGCTAGTGTCAAACAAAATCCTGATTACAAACTGATGTAATATGAAAAAGGTACAAGCCCAGCCAGATGCACCGTGGCGTGAGCAGTTACCACAGGCCCTGCATAAGGATGAACCTCGCTCCCCACATAAGCCAAGGTAATTAATGTGTAGCAATACAGTTAACAAAAGATAATTCAAGGCATTGGAGGTTTACAGAGAGAAACAGCACACATCTAAGCTGTAGCTGGGATCCTCTGGCGCGTTTGCCCTGTGAAATGGAATGTGGTACAGATGCTGGAGACCACAGAGACACAAGCTGTAAGTTCAGGTTCAGCACAGACCAGCACCTCCAATGCCATGATACGCTGTTTGGGTGAGCTAAGCACTGCATACAAGCTAGTAAATCCTGAGATTTATCACATCCAAATCCAAGCTGGTTTACATCTAACCACTTTAGGTACCTCTGCAGTATGCTCTCCTACTGATCTGGTCTGCAGCTATCACAGTTTGGTCCCTCTGGCAGACCCTAAAATCTTTTTTATGCCCAGTGTCTATTGAAAAGAAGTACTGAGGAGAAAACCAAGCCCTCTGAAAGCATCCATGAAGGATGGCTAATCACGAAACAGGGTGAATTGCTACGAGAGAAGGAGCTGAAGAAGGTAATGTGCTACTTAATTCTGTGATGGCCTGAAGGTTTTAGCGTCTGCTAGATTTTTGATGACATGATGTTTGAGAGGAAGGGAGCAAAGGGGTGACGTTAGCAATGGACTTTCTATCCATGAATATCTTCTTCTTACAGAAGTCTGTTCTGAGTAAATCCAGGACACTCATGCCTTGTCTCCTCCTGACCATGTACCTGGCTTTGGAAAGGTTTCTGGAGAGCTTGTTCTCTGCCTTCCTGCTCTCTCTGCTGGCAGTAACTCATCCCCAATCAGCTGATGTGGAAGGAACTTAATGAATAAAATTTCAATATGCTCTGGTTCCATAAGTTTTCCGCATAAGTCAGGGCTAAATACTGATTGTATGAGTTGGCCCAAACATTTCAAAGATAGGGAAAACAAACACTCAGATGGAATAAACTTTTCTGGCTGCTCATAGACTTAGAAACAAATGAGCTGCAGATTTGGAAGTCTCTTTTCCATTAATAGCTTTGTAGACCAGCATGGCTGAGAAAAAGGGTGTCTGCACAAATGCTCATTGCTAACACAGGGCCCACCTATGGTCCATATAGCTATTTCATGGAATATCCTAAACCTCTTCTTCCCCATTAAAGTTTTCATATTTAAAAAGGGAAGGTGATACTGCTATAACAAGCAGGGTTGTGGTTAAAAAAAGAAAAAAGCTGTAATAGTCTTCCCTCTAAGAAGACTAGGAATACAATGCTATATAGGACAAACAGGAATAATAAATAGCGTAGTCTGTAAAAATGAACACCCTGTGAGTTGAGGAGAACTCTGCTGCAGAAGAGGCGGTGGGACTCTGAGTTGGGATCCAAACGTTATCACTGGAGATAATCTGATACCACTTGGCAGCACAGGGTGTTTCTATGGGACAGAGTGGGCGGAGTGTGCTGGGTCAAAATACGTTTGGAGGGTCACAGACTTTAAGGCCAGGCTGACATCTTATGTCGCTGGGGCCAAAGAGCTCAACCTGTGAGTTCTGCACCCAGTCATCCATGGCAGGGCGTTAGGGGGAAGACTGCGAAGCACTTGTACACAGTAAGCCTATTAGTTCTATTTTCATAACTACAGCCTCCCAAATATAAAAGCCAAACAAGCACATCACAGGCCTGGCAACATGAGCCACAATCTTGGAATGTGACTGCATGGTAATGTTGAGGGCAAGTTTCTAAACACTTCCCACCCTTCCCTGAGAAATGCAAAGACATAGGCTATTAAATAATCTCTTCATTTTAGTAATTTAGTTGCTGTTTGTACAGCACTTTGAACGTGCACAGTGCCACAGCACAGAAACGCTAAGTACTGTGTTATTTAGCTGCAAAGCCTGTGATAATCCCTCATTATGAAATAATAATTAATCATCATCATTTTATTCAAGAGCTCCTCACCGCCACCCCCACCCAAGCCCTACAGGCGCTGACCAAACTCTCTCCTGGAGCACGTCTGGACAGGACAGGTTGGCTATGGATGCAAAGTTCAGGTGTGAACTTTCCCAAAGTTCAGGGCTGTGCCTAGCTGCATGTCTCACCCAGCCCGGTGGAAGGACAACGCTTCCTAATCTCCAGCGGAGGATCAAAGCTGCAGATCCACCCAGCCCAACCATTCCCATCATCCTCACTAGTCCAGAGAGGGAAACGGAGACATTCAAAGGGTAACTGAGGACTTCAAGAGGCTGCATCTAAAGGAGCTCTCTCTTTCCATGAGGGACAGAGTTCCTAACTCAGCCATCTCTGTTGTATGTTTAAAGATGGGGCAGATCTTCTGGGCCTACCTCCCTGGGGGCAAGGACTGTCCTGTTCTTAGTGACTGCCCAGAACAAGGTGAAGGGCACTGGGAAGCTGTTTGGTTTCAGAGCTATCTTTATTAAAAGTAGTTTGACATTTAGAATATCACAAAATAGCACAAAAATATAGTCATGGCTGCTACAGGCAGAAGCAAGAACAGAGTCTGGACATGTGAGAAGCCAGAAGGGACGTGCTACAGCAACACTGGGACATTGAACTGGTCCCCAGCAACTTCTACCAGCTGTAAAGCCCCAGTGCACTTACAGCCTGGGTGAGCACTCATGAAATGAAGAGGCAACAGACAGGGCTTAGTCATCAGAAAGAAAGATGCAGCCTCCTCCTGCTTGGGACCCTGAGCTCTCCCCAGCAAGTTAGCGGTGCAGACGGTAAATGCCTAATGAGAGTGTGAGACCTCTTTCCCTCCCCATCCTACCTCTTAAAAGACCCATGATTCTCACCAGACATGGGGATGTCATATCTCTTGTGGGAGCTGCTCTGCTTTGTACAATATGTTGTTCCAGAGCAGATGTAGATGTTCACGTACCAGCTGAGTGGAGATGTGTGTGAAGATTTGGGCCTAAGTGTCCTAAATTTTCTTTAACTTGCACAACACAACCCCCACAGCATTACAGACATCCTTACAGCCAGCAGGTCTTCCACCAACCTTGGTCACCCTGGAGACCAGCTCTCAGCCATCTCCCAAAACTTTACCAAAGAGTTGTCTGCAGCTGCTCCTATCTACTTTAAAGCTTTAATAAAACTAAAGTGAAAAATATTGTGAGATGGTTCATATTCCATCATGTTGTCTGGGAAGAATACAGAATTCATCTCCTAGATACCAAAACAAGGACAAGCTTAGGGTGAGCAAAGTTATTTCTGAATGCCAAGCAAACGTGCACAAAGTTTCCTATACATCCTCACAAATAAGCAGCACTCATCAAAGCTGCTAGTTTAGTAGTCTGTCATTAAATTGACCAGTAAAAAGGAATGGCTGTGGGTGGGGATGGCTGCTATGAAGGGTCATTGAGACACAACAGTACTGGTAATCCTTTGGTATGAGAAGAGCATGGGAGAGTCCGAAATCTTGGTCTGTTCTACGGTGCAGTACCCTGGAGGTGGAGCTCCACTGATGTTGGGTTTTCACCTGCAATAGCTACATGAAGTCTCACTGTGCCACTGATAGGGTTCAGGTATGTTTTAAGAATGAATTTTCTTAGTTAAGCTTTTCTTTTGTAACTGTGCTTCCAACTTTGTAATCAAGCACTGAACTCTTCTTGATGCAAATTAAATATATTCTAATTATAGGCTAGCTCAATGTTTAATGTGGAACCACTCCCCTTTCCTGGAGGTAGCAAACCTAAATAAATCAGAATTGCTGATGTGCCCCTTTAAGCTTCTGCAGCTGAGGTAGGAATGGTGTGAGCACTGGTATCAGGCAGTGCCAGGTAAAGGGAGACTCATACCCCTTAGCAGACGTCACACAACACTTTCTGGCATGGAGCAGACAACAGCAGGGCAACAGACAGCTCTAGCAATGTACCCCTTATCAGCATCTCTGTTTCTATGAAGGATTACAGTGAGTTCTTCATGATATTGCAAGCTAAAATAATGCTAACAAAAATCTGTGCAGGATGCATTAAATGGCCTGAAACCACTTCAAAAACAGCATACAAAAAGAATTTTTAAGAGGGAGGAATTTTGGGTGGTTTTGGAAGTATCCTGGAAAGATATATTCTTGTGGGTTTGGTTCAACAAGCTTTTCACTATTCTTTTTCAACAGCCTGGGAGAAAATATAAATACCAGCATTGGAAAAAAATTCAGAAAACACTGGCAGCGAGTTGGATTAGCTTTTCACTCTTGCAGGAGAAAGCATCCTGAAATTCAGGATATTTAAGTTCAAAGTAGGTCAATTAATATGAGAAATAAGACATTCATTTCTAATTGTGAGTGGTATTCACAACTGGACCAGAGGTGGCTCCTCCATCACTCACACTGTTAAATTGTAGAAGTGGAGATTTTTCTGCAGTAGAGCAGAGGAGCTGTTACAGGTCCATAGATATTGTTGGAGTTCTTGCCAGAGCTGAAGTCCTTTGGTCTCCAGTTACAAAGCAGGACTCTTCGGTCCCTAAAATCTCTCTAATCAAATTAGACCAGGGCCAAAGCTTGTTCAGAGTTACACTGGATTTAATCCAGAGCAAATCCATGAACCTGTTAGATATGCTCTAGGTTTACACGAGCATAAGGAAGAATATACTTTATACTTTTGAGCCCTTTTATTTAGATTTTGACTTTCCCATAGGAAAACAGACAGTACCAAAAACAGTCACACAGCTTTCTTTTCAGGAAGCTGGTGACTATTAGTAAGAAACTTTCCACGTTATCTCTGCTATGCATGCAGCTCACAAACTGGGACTCCTGTTCTGTCTGTCTCTTTGCTCTTCAGCAGGTTTCCATTCAAATCAGGTTGTTTGCCTCTTGGCCATAGATATTTCTGTAAAGAACAACTTTCAGATGGGCTGACATTTCCAAAGTGCTTGGAGGGACAAGTCTGACCATGCTGCTCTGTCACCATGACACAGTATCAGATACTGACCCAGAGGGAAGGTTTTTCTGCTGAAAAAGGAGTTAGAAATAGATTCTTTTACTTATGTCACTGCTTCTTGACAGTAAAAGATGAAGAAGTGGGATATAGAGGGACACTGGGGAAGAATGGCTTCACCACAGAGCTTTTCTCCAGCCAAGACTGGCAGTGGGTTCACTAAGGAAAAGCAAAAGCAGTTTCCAAAGCACACAGCCCTGTTTTCATCCTACAATGGCAGCAAAACTTTCTCCAGCTGGGAAGATGGGAGGAGAATGATGGGGACCTGGACTGTATCCCTGACAGAGCAGTTATGCGATCCCAGACAGGTCACGACAAACATCTCAGCCTCAGTTTCCCCATCTCTGAAAAAGGCGTGGTGATAGTTTGGCATGTCTATTAAGATAGATTTGCAATGGACAGATTTGCAATAATATTAAAAATATGATCAGAGAGCGCTGAGATGCTCCTTCCTTTCCCCTTATACCAGCCAGGTTTGACAATCCAGAGGGCAGGAGACAAGACGGCACAAACCAACCGCAGGAGCTGAACCAAGACTCACCCACGGGACCTGATTTTGCTCTCGCTTATATGGGTACAAAACCCACGTTGCAATGGAATCATATCATTTTAAGGAAGAAGTGGAGCACAATTTTTGGTTTTTGAGAGATTGGTGGTACTTAAAAGTGGTTTAGAGATTTCCCTCTTTGTTACAACATTTTATTTTGAAAGCTTATGGTCACATTATGCTGAGATCAGTAATGAACTTCAGTGCTTCATATGGCATAACGAAATACTAATCATAGCATTTTGTCCTTGCATACCCATTGAGTGAACAGCCGCTCTCCAAAGCTCTCTGGTGATTACACCATTTCATTGGCATCCACCCTTTTAAAAAACACTTGAGAAAATAAAATAAGAATTGTGCTGTAAGCTTCTTCCCATCAGAAACCAGAGGGATCTTAAGCTGGAGAAAGAAAAAAAGCCTTCCCTAGCGCCTGACAGCAAGTTGCATTCTTTGCCGAATGGGAGGTCAAGAGGTGACTTTGCCCCTGCCCGACTTCCTGATCCTCCCCGGCCGCCAGCGCTGCGCCTGGGAGCCCTGGGCCGCTTGGGCTTCCTCGCAGCGCAACTGCTCAGCGCGGCCGGCACCAAAATGGCCTGACAAGACTGGAGGGAAAAGGAAGCTGCTCCTATTCCCACAGCCTGTTGTTTGTTTTTAATGGTAAATGGCAACTCCATCACTGCATCCCACAGGTCCCAGGGAGGAGAGATTGCAGGCTGCACAGGGACCGTGGGCTGGCAAGCTGCGCAGGTGCCACCATAGCTGTGACTCTGCAGGGGTTCAGACAACGCTGCAATGGGCAGCGGGTGCCTGGGAGGGATGGGACGTCAGCCCTCTGGTCTTACCCCAAGACTGCTTGGCTTGGTACCTGTTTTTTTAATTTATTTTCCTTCGCTTCCTAGCCTCTTAAAAAAGAGATGACACATGGTGTCATGTACATCAGGGCTGATTTCTGGCTTATTAAATAATTAAGTGAATGTCACTGGAGATTCTTGGATAAAAGGTGTAAAGTACCATCATGACCAAAAGAAAAAAAAATGAGTAAGTCATAAAAGATAGAATGTACCAATGGATCTAGATGAAGAATTTGAAAATTGGAGGACTCATCAAAGCACGTGTCTTTGTAGAAATAATCTGAATAGGAAAATGATTGAAAAAGCCACAAAAAAGTCCAATTTAATGCCCAGTTCAGCGAAGCATGCTTACCCTATAAAGAAGCATAAATGCTTGTATAAAAAAGCTAAGCATATACTTAAACAATCCTCTGACTCATGAATTACATTTCACTCATAGGGAAAAAGTATTATCAGTTACATTTCACTACAGTGCTGGAGACAGATGAGCACCCTCGCTCACAGGATTGTAGCCATCCTGGATATTCATTTGGGCCTGAACTGAGAACAGTTGCCAGATGGGATAACGCAAGGTCTTCAGGAACAGGAGCTCTGTGGAAGAAGTTACAGTACCAAAGCACATAATTCGCATGATGCACAAATCCAAGCTCTTTTTTCTGGTTGCAAACACGTCACAGAGTGGAGGCAGCAGCTGATCAATGTACTGTCACTGTATTACAGTGGCCCTCATGGAAATCTCAGTCCTTTGGCAAGAGAGTTGTAGCAACACAGGAAGAGTCAAACTCCATCACAAATGTTTTTCTCTGAGCAACCAGGAGCACAGACAGCTCCTTTTGCTTCCGACAAAATGTCTGTGAGGGTAGGCAAGGGAGATACGCAGGAAGCTTAGCACCAGATCCAACTCGTCTTTCTCATGTTAATCACTTGTCTGTCATAGCACAACAGGTAATTCTCATTGTACAAGCAGGCACTTGGAAGACAAAGGCAGCCAGCCGTATGTGAGGCTTAAAATGACTGGCAAGTACAGAAAATCATCTAGCCTGAGACAATTATGTCTGTGAGTTAGCTTGGGGTTCCCCTTTTGAGAACCTGGCCTTCAGAAGCATTGCAGACATTCAGTGCTTCTTTTGCAAAAACAAATACATTTTGCTAAATAAACCTGTGCTGGCCTGGCTGTATCATGAATTCTTTGAGCCTGAAATTCTTTAATACTCTTTGGCTTTAAGGGAGCTAGTTTTTTTGCATAGGGCTGTAGTAATACTACTGTCTCACCTGACACACAGCTTCTTGTGAGAACAAATATGTTCTTCCCAAGTGACTTCTGAAAATTAAACTTTAGAGGGGTTTTGCACCAGAGGTTTCCAGCACATGGAACAGTATGGAGGGCTGCAGCCTCCTCAGTTTTTCCAAACCATCACTTGCTTCTGGAAGAAAGGAAGAAATTGTGAATATCATAACTAACACTCCTAGCTTCTTGCAAGGCTGTCTGCCCCTGCTCTTCTCTGCAAAGCTTCATTTGCCCCAGGTCTGCCAAAGCTTTAGCTGATGCCACACAGTAACAAGACATGCACAGGTGCACTGGCAAGAGAAGTCTATTTTATGGCCACATCCACATTGGCACTGGCTGGCGTTAGATAGGTTATGTCTACGTCCCATGGCAAAAGTTATTATACACTCACTCATGGCTACTGCTGTGTGTTTGATTCTGCTCTATATAGCTATTGTACCCTTAGGATTTAAAATGTCAAGCAAAGAGCCTGCTCTCTATTTTCTTTGCTCTTGTTCTGTGTCTGCTTTACATACTGATGGAGGATTACCCTGGTCTTACCTGCTTGTCAGGTAGCTATTCCACTAAGTACTAAATGTATTGTTCTAAATCTCTCACATTTCTTGACTAAAATTCAATTTACTTTTTTGTCACAAGAACCACATGTCTGATTGTCCTGGGCTCATTCTCTTTCTCTGGTTTTCCTTGTCTTTTCAAAATGAAAAGCTTGCAGAAAAGCTTTAACTGAGCTAATGGAAGGGGAGATTTTTGTTTTTAAGGCAGATGTGCGTCTAAGAGCATTTTGGCACAGTAAAAGAAAAAAAAAACCCAGCCAAAGCAAAGGCTTCAAAGAAAGACAGTCTCTGCTGTCTCTATTCTGCATGCTATACAGCAGTTCGTGTTTTGCAATGGCATGGAGCACAATGACCACATATAATCACTTCTTTCTCTGTGCATCTATTACACCCCACACACACACCTTACACTCAATAGCTTTTAGGTCCTCTTTACCAATGTACACCCTCTTCTGTCACAGGATAGTCCCTGGGTGCCCCAGCTCTTGGTGTATGCAGATGGGAAGAGACCCAAAGAGCAGTCAAGACATTTCTGGATCATGTGCTATACAAAAGGAATGGTTTGTTAATGGGGAATGATGGCAAGGAGAGAGGAAATCTGGGGCCAACTTCTTAGCCAGGGTTGAAGCAGCAGTAGGTGGGCTGCGAAGCAGCAGGGGAACATGGAGAGGAAGGGTGCCTGGCCAGGGCTCAGTGATGTTAAGGGGCTGGAGAGTGACACTCATCCAGCCTGCTCCCATCCTTTGCAGCTGCCACTGCCGGCTTAGGGTTTCTGCGCTAAAGCACTCGACTCGGGGGAAGGGGAAAGGGTGGTGTGGAGGCAACTGCCAGGGCAAAGGGGAGACGAATATTTCATTTGTTCCGGGGCCTGAAATAGCTCTTAGCAGCCCTGAGTGCAAGAGTCGCATTGCGATGGCGGGGGGGGGAGAGGTGGGTGCCTATTTGTCAGCAAAGCCGTTTCAGAGTTACGCCAAAGATTTATGGGTGTCTGGATGGTCCCTCCAGCAACCAAATACTGCTCAGGGTAGGTGAGCCTCATGCTCTGGAAGGATAACAGAGCTCAAACCCGTTCACCGCATTGCGAGCGGGGGGGGGAGAGGTGGGTGCCTATTTGTCAGCAAAGCCGTTTCAGAGTTACGCCAAAGATTTATGGGTGTCTGGATGGTCCCTCCAGCAACCAAATACTGCTCAGGGTAGGTGAGCCTCATGCTCTGGAAGGATAACAGAGCTCAAACCCGTTCACTCAGTCTGGCCTGGCTGGAGAGCACTGTTATCCGCATACTTTCAAGGCAGCAGCTAAGGCCCTGGAGCTGAAAGCTGCCCTAGGGAGTCACATCTCCCTGGATGTTTAGTTGCAGTAGGCCATTAAGTGCCTTTTAAAATGTCAGCCAGAGGGTTAAGGGACAGACCACAGTCTGATAACAGACCCAGGGCAGAGCCAAGACAAGAATCTGACCTGTGGACTTTACAGACACAACACACTGGGCTCACACAGAGACAGCTGTGGGAGGCTATCGTCCACATTTCTGATTCACACTGGTATTTTAATATAAAACATAATGTTTGTTAATCAGTTTTGATGTGTGTCCTAATGGAAGGAACAAGGCACCAACCGGTAGGTTAGAAGTCCTGGATTTTGGCCCTGAACCCCTATTATTTCCAAATCAGAAAGACAAAAATGAAACGAACAAACCAGCACAGTGTTATTTGACCTCCTTATAAATCCTGACAGCTACTAGTGCCCCAGCCCAAATTTCACAGGCACTCACTTGTCTCCCCTGTCCCACCCAGCGTACCCAGCTCCTTGCTGTCCCAGGTGGAGCCCAGCCCTAACAGTCTACCTGGAGCTTTGGGCAGCAGCACAAGAGTTTGGTTGTGCTCTTGCGCAGGCTGGAACCGGTTCAGATTATACAGCTCTGAAGTCTGCGTGGATGAGATGTGTTACCACTCAGGGGGACACCGTACATGCTCACTTCAACTCTGCAGAACTCAGAACAACTCTGCTGTGCTGCAGATGAAGTTCATTGAGTGCATTTAATAAGCTTAGCTAAAACCAGATTGGTTTAAAGACATTTTAAACTGATTAAACTGGGCCATGTGACATGGTTATGCCTTCAGGTGGAGATGAGACCTTAAACGATTATTTTGCCTCTCAACTCAGAGCCCCCCAGGAAGGAAAGGCTAAGTTCCAAAGCTGTGATGGCTGAACAACTCCGGGAACCTAGAAAGCACCAATGTGAAAACACTTTACACACTACTTGGGGCTGGAGGACTGTGCTGAGCACTCCGGACCTAGATACACTGTCCGGGACACCTGGGGCAGAGGACAAGCAGGAGGCTGATCCCCCGGAGAAGGGCTTTGCTCCCCTGGCCAGGCAGCTCCCTTCAGAGAGCAGGGCCGTAGAGGGGAAGCAATGCAGAGCCTGACACTGGGATGGCTGGTGGCACCATTGCTTTTCAGCAACTGTATGGTGCTCTGGGAAACCACCTGGCTCTGATGCCAGGCTTTTGGGATGCCAGGGATGTCAGACAGTCCATCAGCAGGACAGTGAAGTACCTGAACTGCAGCAGCTCTGATGCGCAGAAGCAGGCACATGCCATGGACTGATTCTATGATATTCTTTTCAGGTTCGATGTAGAGGCTGGGATTTGCGGGGTTTATAAATTATATAGCTTCCTCAGTTAATGGAAAGTGAGGGACACGACTGTGAAGGGAACCTGAAGATTTTTTAATGGCAGTAGACATGTGAGCCTATGCCAAGGGCAGGCTAAGACTTCCTGGCTTGATAAACCCCGGTTGGCACCACAACACAACCTTGTGGTGTGGTTAACCGTTTCCTCTGGGGTCTCTGCCACCAGCCTGTTGTTATAATCTCAGCAACAACCACCACAGGGTTTAGGTGGCACTTTGCAGTCATGGAGACACAAAGCTCTGGTGTCTGAGGGATCATTCTTCTGCATCACTGAAAGAGCTTTTAGGAGGTGTTGTGTTAGGCCGTTCTGCCACTGTATCTCTACAGTGCCAGCAGCCTTATAGCAAACATGTCTAACCCTGCTCGTTTTGTATTGCTTCTTAGAGAGCAGGGGAAAGCCAACTCAAGCTGATAAAGATGTAAAAAATCATGTTCTGTGGGGAAAACTACACAATAAAAATTAAACCTAATCTGTGAGTCAGGTCCCTGTATTCTTTTGTCTTTAGTAATGCGTCTTTATACATGGGAAAGCACTAAGCATGAAACTGAGTAACCTGTAAGCTAAGGCTCTACAGCATTCAGCTTAGTTTTAAGAAAATATTTATTGCATATTAACAAAAACCAAATTGATTGTTAAAAACATATTTCCAGGATTAATGGCTAGGTCACAGATAGGTGCAGATGTATTAGAGTTATAAATAATTCCCATAATCATCAAAACCTTTTAATCCAAACACTGTTTAAATAGTCTAATGGAATGTATTTAATTTTCTTCTTATTAAATACAAATCAGAGGCATATCTGTGAATCTTAATACTGAAGGTTCCCTAAAGCTCAGGTTGGAGCAGGAGCACCTCTGTATGGGGGAAGGTGCGGATGACTCTCTTTGCATGGGAGGAGACTAATGCCAGGCAGCTGAAAAGGCATAAAACAGCCAGGCAGCCAGGCCATGTGTGGAAAAAAGTATTGGGTTACTGGCATTAAATGGCTCATGGAAGGAATAAGCATCTGAGATTACTTGCTGAGATACTACAACAGAGAGTACATGAAGCTCCAGTCACCACTGAAAGGGGAACCTTTAACGCCCTTTCAGTTAAGACTTAGAGTAAGTGAAATGCTGTTTCCCAAGTGATGGTCTGACAGATCTCCAGAATTTCGCCAATACCTCCATTTGTTGCATGTCAGCTATATTCCCCTTGCCCTTTGCTGGATGTGCCCCCACTGGCTCCTCATGGGACTGACCCCTCTAGCTCTCCTCCCACAGCAGGAGCTGGGCATTTGCTTTAGCAGCAGGAGGACGCAAATTCCACTACCTGTATGAGCTGCGACACTCCCAGGGTTTGGGCTATGCAGCAACCCCCCCCTAGAAAACTATTCATTTCACATTACTCCTTTTGTCAGGGAACCTTGGAGCACTTACAAACTACAACAAGTATACTCTGGGAAGAAGTAGGCAGAAACGTTTCATGGGTAGGTAAAGTATAGAGGAAACTGCAGGTTGGGAATAGCCAGGCCCTTCCAGGTCCTGAGGTTCACCAGTCACGCAGGGAGCTTATGAAAAGACGGAAAGCAAAACTGCCACAGACCAGTCATGTGGGCACTTTGTGGAGAGCAGATATTTGAATCTGTTCCTCCCATTTCTGTACAAGACCTGTAACTGCTGAGCTGTTCAGTACAGCTTGGACCTGCTTGTCTTGACTGGAAACTCCACTCTGAACCTGGGCATCCCTCTGTTTCAGGAAAAAAAATAGACACTTTTCTAAAAAATCTCATAGTTGTTTAAAATTCCTGACCAAATCTGTCCAGGAATCAAAACTCCCAGGTCTTGCTCCTGCTGCTAAAGCAATATCACTGAAATAAACCTGGAAAGTGCATTGAAAAGAACAACTTATTTTTCAAGAGAAATACTCCTATTGGAGTTCAAATTCAAGGTGGCATTCAGACTTCAGGGTGGATTTCCCAGTCGCAGCTTGGGCTATGCAGGATTAAGTGAGCTGAAGTCAGCTGGAGGAAAGGCAGGAAACACTGCCTGGGTGCAGGGCATCCCTCCGTGTCAAGGAAAGGGGCACAGGCAGGGCCCCTTTCAGCAATATTTCAGGAATTAGAAGCAGACACAAATATTTTAATGACATCATTTTAGAAGAGTTTTTAAACCTCCTGCTCCCTCCTGTAACACAACAGACTTTTGAAACACAAACTCTTTTTCTTAGCTCGGTCTCTGCAGTTAGAAGAGGCAAGAGCTGATGGACTCTGTCCTTGGACACATCTCAGCGTGTCATTAGAGTGAAGGTGAAATGCAGCAGGAAGAGCGCTCCAGCAGGGTTCTCTGCTCTGGGATACCTTGTTCTAACTTACACTTCAAGATTTCCCCTTCCCCACACTGGATACTAACCTGGGAGAGTATATATCTTTCCCCTGGCAGCACCTTTCTCTTCAACACCACCTGGTGCTGAAGCAGAGGGTCAAAGCATGCTCATCCAGCAAAATGAAACAATGCAAACAGCATCCCACCCCCAGCTGAAACCCCAAAATCATTATCTTTTAGGAACAGCCGTCCCTCAGGCTGCAAAGAGGAGGGGGTGAGGGACCCACAGACCTGCACAGCTCCCACTGCAAATTTACTGGCCTCCTGTCTCGTTTTAACAGAACAAGGTTGGGGGAGAGAAATACCACACATAAATTCGCACCATCAGTCATACAGGGGTAGAGGAAAAAAACTGCAGTCGTCTCCAAGATTTACGAGCCCCCCTGAGCTACAGCACAGAAAAAACAAAGACACACACACATACACACAAGGAGTGAAGGGAAACATGATCCCACTTGCAGCTTTATTCCTTTATCATGTTCCCTGACAGCGACCTGGACCTGGGCTGTGCAAAGAGGAATCATACAGAAGGTGTGGCTGTGAACCGCAGAGCAACAGCCCCCGATTAGTAATGTGCATGTTACACTTGCTTGGCACTTTTCCTTCTGGATGATCTCAAAACACCACAGAAATCCTCCAGTCCCCCTCTGACCTCAGTTAAACCAGAATAAACTGAGTCCTGCCATCCCAGTTAACGGAGTTGCTGCAAACTCACCTGGCATAAGCTGAGACCGAGGTGCGTCTCATCATTGCTTACACCTTCCCTATTCCCTGGGACATGCCCATATGGACACATGCTATCTGCACTTCTTATTTCACTTCCAGTTCTTTCACAATTTTTAGAAAAGCTATGCTTTAACAAGGAAGAGATCTGTGGACCCAGATCCTCAAATACATCTTCCTATTTTGGACAACTTGGTACCTGTAGAAATTAGATCGCTTTAAACTTCCTAAGTTTGGGCATTCAAAAATGGAGGTACTAAACAACATAATTTTTTACAAAAAACCTTGGTTGTGGAATCTACTGTCTGTCTCTCACAGAGACAGTAAATGGTACATTGGTAAATGATACACTTAAAACAATCTAAATCAAGTGAACATGACAAGAGCTTATCATCAATGATCAGTCACACTGCTTGTTGCTACATTCCACCCAGATCCTTACAATATTATATCATCTACGTAGGCCGCACAGTGACAGGAACATTCCCCTCTTACATGTGTGCACAACACCTAACGCACACCTCCAGACCCAGTCCTGGGGTCTGACCACCGGGGAATGCTGCCTCTGATCAGCTGCTTGTAGGAGTTAAGGAAAGGAACCTCTTCATGCAAATTAATAAATTCAGTTAGGATTTCCATGGCCTGGTCATTGCCCCTGAAGTCTCCAAAGCCTTAGTGCACACCATGTCCCTGAAGTTAGGGATACATTGTCTTCAGCAAAAGACAAAGGAAAGTGGCCAAACACTCCACAAGGTCTGTAGCAGAACGTGGAAACCACAGAACCTGGATCTCCTACGTGTCAGCTGAGGGCTCTGTTAAATGTCCATTTACAGTATTAATTTACTAAAGGCTAATTTAAATGTTAACTAAAGTCCTTCCAACACTTTTGCACCTCTCTCCTGCTGCTTTCTGACCGGGTTCAAAACCATAGATTTTAAACTTCTAAACATCAGGAACGTTCAAAATAAACTCAAAATCAGATCTCAGTAGCCTGTTTTAAAAGCTTCCTCTTGTAAGTTTACCTTTGACAAACTCCAGCTGAGGGATGGTTGGATAAAGTTCACCTAAGCATCTAAGCAGAGGTACAGCGCAAAGAAGCAGCCCAAAAGCACTGTAAGTCTTCCCACCGCTGATCCTGACTCCAGCGCAGAACCAGCAATTGGTTTACACCTATTTCCCCATTAGTTGACATAAGCAGTTTAATCTGCAACCTGTTCTACTACAAAGACTTAACAGCCAGTGATTCCTTCGCTTTTCAATCACATCATATGACCATACCCAACAAATACGTTTGAACAGCTCTCCCCCTCTCAGACCGCTGGATGTTTGAGGGATTACTTGGTAAGTTCCAGTTCGGATATGTTTTCTGAAGTCACTGTGACTTTTACTCTAGTAGCTCTGCTACAGCCTGAGATAATTCTTAGTGCCTGCAGACACCGACGCTCAATCCTTTGGAACACCTGTAGGAGGGGAATGGCAGACACAGATGAAAGCAGCACCTGGGCCAGCAAAAGACCCCGGACCCATGTCCCAGCTCTGCCCCTGGCTGACAGCATTATGATAAGAAGTCACTCAGTGCAAAGTTTTTAAAAATAACATGACTTGGGAGCATGAGCTGTCTTTGTAAAAGTCACTTCCCCTGAAGCCCTGGCTCCTAAAAGCCATATGAGCACAGGGTGGGTGCAGACCGGCCCCAGGAGCATGAAGCCACAAACAACCCGATTGCATTTGGAGGCAGGAGCTGAAGTTTCAGCAGAAATTGAATTGGTCCTTAATGACCAATGCTAAAGCCCAGCAATTAAAAATGATCCTTTTTCTATACTGTCGAATATATGTTAAATTTATGTTCCAACTATAGGATATAAAACCTGTGGTGCATGAGGCGTTTGGGATTCATTGCTGCATGGGTGAGGCTAAGGGGCAGGAGGCCATGTTTTGACAGAGCCAGAGACGTGTAGCTCAGCTTCCTTTGAGAAATGAATCTATGTATGAGTGTGCGCCAGCCCATGGGATGGTTTTGCTTGCTCTGTAACAGATACTGCCTCAAACGGGATTTCTTCAGGGGGACGAAGCAGGCTGGAGGAGGACTAACACAGTGCCCCAGTGGCTGTGGGATGATGTATTTGTGCCTTACCATCACACCTGTTGTTATGGAGCTCAAACGCGCTTTGGAAAAAAAGTCCAAACCTCACTCCAACTAGATCTCATGCAATCCAAATCCTCCACTCTCCTACCTCCCAGAGCTTTTGTGCTGCACTTTCAGTGCAATTACATGCTAAATATCTGTCTGTCAATATGCTGGATCCCCTCAATTTGTATGACACGCTTTAACGCAGGTCTAGCCAAGCCTAATGGAATGACAGCTATGCCCTCCAACCATAGACCGAGTGCTGCTGGGAGAGTTTGTCCGGCTCTGCAAGGAGCAGGGGAGGGGGAGGACAGAGGAAAAACAAATGCCACCAATTAGCTGCCACAGTCGGACCCCTGGCTCAAAGAAAATACATTGCCTTCTTCCTGGCTGCTGGGTCTTGATCAGAGAGGGAATGCCATGTTGGGCATCACCTTGCCCCAAACAGACGCACAGCCTCTGTCTCGGGTGGTTTGCCAGCAGGTGTAAACCTGGGTAGCTTGTACTGAATGTTACTGGGCAATGCTGGTTTACAGCAGCTGAGGATTAGATCCCTCAGTCTTCGCACTGATTCTGTATCATGGGTGGTTTTAGTCATGCACACCAGGGAAGAGTCAAACTGGAAAAAAAAGTTTTCTTTTTGAAAGAAATCCTTAAACCCCCAGGCTAATCTTCCATAATATCGATGAATCTTTCCAAGCTCGTTTTTGTCTCCGTGTCCAAAACAGCTGGGAA
This sequence comes from Aptenodytes forsteri, assembly GCF_000699145.1. NCBI lineage: Eukaryota > Metazoa > Chordata > Aves > Sphenisciformes > Spheniscidae > Aptenodytes > Aptenodytes forsteri. Next base: position 5,123,659 of record NW_008794776.1, read on the forward strand.
GGTCCTTAGAAATGACCAAATCCATCATTCTCTGGTAGGAAACAAGAAAAAAGGGCCAGAGAAAACTGCTTAACAACCAGAGAGAATTCTATTTGTTCAAAACCTGGTACAAGGGGAGGGGGAAGATAAAATGTATCCCAATTGCACGTTGTCAGGAGGAGAACGAAAACTGACTAGAGGGACACGGCACTAAAAATAATGATTTTTCAGCCAGCAGCCAGACAGCCGTCTAATCCCGTATGAATAGAGACCTCACTTGAATAGCACCCGTCAGTGTGACTGCTGATGCCGATTCCAGCTGGACAAGTCTCATACAGCCCAATAAACATACCTCAGTCCTATGCTTCAGTTAAACCTTTTTTTTTTTTAAACTGCTTTCTTTCCTCTACCCTTATTGTCTCTACGGTAACCTAAGATTTTTTTTAAAGTTATAATAAAAAAGTTAAATGAAATCCATGTATTATTAACCCTGGCATTTCAAAGGACTGCACTGGCATTTGGTTGCAAAGGCGCTTGTAGCTGGGCTGTGGGACTATTCTTTATGTGATGTTTCACAACTTCCATGGTGCAACACCTCTTTTTTACAGATAGAGACTATTGATAATGTCCTTCTTACCATCTGAAGTGTTTAATAAACACCTCCGTATATCAAATACCAATTCCTTTGCCTGGAATAAAAGCTCTGGACAGAGATTCAGCTAGTCTGAATTTCCCACTCAGTAGGGAAGTTTATTTGTTTTAAAACAATGCAAGAATTTCCTAACTTACATTTATGGAAGAGAAGACAATAAATCAAATGAATACAAGCCAATTCCTGCCTCCTGGTAGGAGCTGTCAGCTGGAGCTCCCATCCTTCCTCCTAGTTCTCCTCTCCTTGCAGGATCCATTGGGCCTCCATGAACCAAAGGCTACTGAATGGCTGCAGCCCAGATACGTTACAGATACGATAGCTCTGGGGTTCCTGCCCTGCAATGGCTCTACAAGCAAGACAAACACTGTGTGTTGGTGGTGCGAGAGCAAGACTGTGTGGGCAGCAACCATCAACGTACAGCTGCACTTGCACTGTATATATTCCTCCGTGTATGCCAGGCCTAGCCAGTCTTGTAAGGGGAGCTCCTCATTTCAAGACTCTCTTCATCCAGGCCTAACGTCCTCTCAAGTAGCTGATATGCTTTGTTGCACGTTGTAACAATGATTGCAACACGAGCGTGCAATTCAGCATCCCCAAAAGAGTATGGCAGGGCTGAACCCATGAAACACTAGCTCAGTCCTCCTTCTCACATTATTTTTGTAGCCTTGAAACAGAGTGGTCTTGCTAGCTAACCACCGCAGGGCATCAAGGATGCTTTACTTTCTGATTGATGAGATCTTTTTCTTGCCTTTCATTAGTGTTTAACTATGTCTATAAAGAAATATAAACCAAAACCATCTACTTTGCTTTATGATGACGAGAACCACGTAAGAGCACCCCTAGGAAAAAGCAGCATCTGAGAAGTACCATTGCTGCACCTTTTGTGTCTTCACTCCCCCTCTAAAGCTGATTGCCAAATCTTTTTTGTAATTAATTATTCCTCCCATATGTGGACTTTTATTGCCATGTAAATTCTGAAACTACAAATCACCTGAGAGAAAGGAAAAAGGTGATGGGCGAAGATTTAAATCTTGTGTTCCATGCATTTTGATGCTTGGTCAATCTTTGACCTAGTCTCGAAGGGTAGGAAATAAAGACAATCCAGACTAAAACACCCCAAAATTAAAGCACTCAAAAAAATCAAACTCAAACACATTTCAAAATTGCCAAATAGCCTGCTTTTTATAGAGGGCTGAAATGAAATTCTAGTTCCACATTTTCCCTGAAGCATTCCAAATCTCGACCCATGGCACCGTTCTGCATTTTAAGCATGTCTACTGAAATATAGAAAACACCTTTGCTCTTTATGAGTTCAAGCACACTCTACACTAAATGACTCAGAATTAATACCTGAAGTAATGTCAGCAGAGCCAGATGTTTAGCATTTGTAAAAGTCAGTACAAAACAGCTCAGCCCAGACTTTCGAAATGCTCAGAAGGAAAACATCCCAAAATATTTTCAAACACGTTGAAGTCAGAAGTCCTTGGTGAGGGCTTTATGGAGAGATTTTTGTTTTAAAGGTGGCTTTATGGTTTTTTTTCCAGGCCTGAATAATGATGCAAATCTGATGAGAATTAAGACAGTAAAGGAGCCTACAAAATCCTTTGGCTACACAGCAACAGAGAGGGGGTCTCCAGAGAAGGAAATTTCATCCGGCTGCTTTGCTGACAGGAGAAGGCTCAGTGTGATAAAAGAGATCCTGCCACTTGCTCTGAGAAACGCCAGCAAAACTCTGCGCTGATACATCTCTGCTGACACCTGCTCCAGCTGGTCCTTCGCAGTTTGACAGGGCTGGAGGGATGACGGCTAAAGAGGAGGTGGGCCAGGTCCTGAGAACAAGCATAACATTTCATGTGTCTGATCTGGCTCTTTGCCGTTGCAAAAGCTGAAAATGAAAAAACCCAAATATTTGGGCGACCATTCTCTCATGATGCCAAGGCAGAATATGCCTCTGATACATTTTCTAGCATATCACCCAAGCTAGTAGTTGCTTTCCCCATTTCCAGTCTCACGTACCTTGCTTTATTGAACATGTCCTACTATACAGGCTAAAACTTCTTCCTTGAGAATTCCCCCCATGAAAACTCTTGTGTTGTGCTATGCAACCTATTCTCCTCTGATGTTTCCCTCCTACTGTAAGTTCATTTCTCAGTACAGTATTGCTAGACACTTTTTTCTTTTGTTTTTTTAACATTTTATCTTGCAAATCAATACTTTCAGCTCCCTATTCCTTACATTCCTTGAATTTGTATCTGCACAGGAGAGCACTGCATTGTTTATCCCTCTCTAGTCCTCTGGGGACTTTGCTGAAATCTTCACTTTGAGAACATGAAAATATTAACTGTCACTGGCTCTAGTGCACAGCCAAAAAGCCTTGGAGGGTGCAGGAGACCTGACGCAGCGTTCCGGATGTGTAACACATCTTTCTCAATTTACATGAAACATTCACTTGCAAGTATTGACAACACACAAACTGCTGATAATCTACATGCCACACATTACAGAACATATACACGTGCCATAGCATGACAACATCAGCTAATGTATCTATTAGTAAGTCTTAGAGAAGGGTTTTCTATCACAAGGCTGGCTTTGTAACTCTCTGTCTCCAGGGCTTTTCCATGACTATTGTTGTTTGAGGCTATGATGTATCTCAGTTATTGACTGGAAGGAGAACCTTATAACAGTCTGAACCTCATTGGAGGGCTAATTTCTCAATCACACATACTGGCACTGCTTTTCTTTCTGGAGTGAAGGAGTGTTTAGTCTATTTAGCCTTTGTAATTCATGAAACAATAAATAAACAGGCACTGTGTTGTTCTTTCCTCCCCTTATAAATACATCACCCTGATGTGTATTACCTGCTGCAAACACCAGCCAATTTGCTCTTTCCTTTAGAGATAAGATGAAGCATCTTTTTTCAGTGAAGATGAATAACCAAGTCAGACCACATTACCTGGAGTCAGGTTGCAGGTGCCTACCTGCCTCACATCTCTAGCCCACTTCCCCCTGCTGCTGTGGTTAGCCTTTCTGCTGAACTGCTCCCAGGCACTTCAGAGAAAGCTGTGGGGTGAGGCTGAATGCAGTATTTCCACTCACTGAAAGCATAAGCCTTGCACAGCGGTGGCTCCTTTGTGCCTTCTCTTCCCAAAGGAGGAGTCTGTGCTTGGCCTCAGAGCTGATGCGTGGGCATAGTTTCATTCCCCAGCAGTGGTGTGATATTTCCCCATGTTATAACTTAGTTCTCATAAAGTGGTGCTATCATAGCAACAAAATATGTTGCCTTTATTTCATTCCCTTTCAGTCCATCAATGTTTACAGTCCATCCTGTAATCACTGAACTTTAGTTTCCTCCAGTAAAACAGCAGTAAGAACAAAAATCAGGAAGGATTACACACCAGCAAAAAACTAGTTTAAAAACCCACTCTGATGGTATTTCTTAAACGCTGTGCCAGATGGAAGACTTTCAACTAAGAGAAAAACTTGGAAAACTCCCATCTCTTTTGGCTGAATGACTGTGAGTGACTAAGTTCCATCCCACCAACACAAAAGGCAGTAAGATGCAGTTCATAAATTACACTCTGCTGCTGCCATCAGGCGTGAGTTACCAACTTGTAATTTTGTAGAGATTACGCCAAAGCCATGGGCAACATCAGCCTATCCTAAGCTCTCAAAATCTCCAAAGCTTTAAATTTGTCTGAGCTTTCTTCTCTCTTCCTCACCTTGCAGCAGGCTTTGCCTTTTGCTTCAGATCGTGCTAACAACACACAGAACATTTTTTTGAATGCCCTTTGCATTGAGTTATGTCAGGACAGTGTCATTCCTAGTGGCACAGGTAAGCTATAATGCACGTCCCCTTTTAAGGAAGCGTAGCCCAGAGCAACACCAGCCACACTCTGAAATCCAGAGCTCCACTTCGCACACAGCAGTGTGAGGTTTGTGAGCTACACATCATAAGACACATCAGTTCTTACGATTGCAAGCTGGATTTTCACCTATTTTGCAAAGTGAATCAAAAAAGCTAGCAGAAGTTTTTAACACTTTAGTAAAGTTTGGCCAAATCCAAAACCACCTTTTTTGAGTATTTGGTGACTAGCCACTTGATTAAAGACCTAGTCCTCGATGTAGGAATTTAGGCAACTGTTGTGCTCCAACCTGCTTTCATAGGCAAAAATAGTTTATGAAAATGTTCACCAACTGATGCAATGATTTTACTTTAATGCAGTTAGAAGATCTTCTTCCAGTGCTTCCCTGTTGCCTGCCCCCATATGATTTGCCTCTGCATTTTCCTTTTCTGACTTTTCTACACACAGCCTGGTCTTGTCTGGATCCCTCCCAAGGGATCTAGCTTCCACTGGAAGGTGGAGATCCCTGCTTCCACAGAAACAAGTGTCTGTGCTCCCCCTGAATCCGGTAGGCCAAGGTTTCACAAGGTCGCTCTCCATCTTGGAGGCTACAGCCTTCTCGGCCCTGTGGTGTCACACTCCTATGTGTCCATACAGGTCTGTAAGGGAGGAATTTGCTTTTTGATGACGTTGGCAGAGTCCTGAATCCTGGCCCAGTGCATAGCATGATAAATAGGCTGTGCACTGAGAGGGTCTGTGGAGCCCATGGAAGGAGAAATGAATCCTCTCCCTCCCAGACAGTGCAACAGCTGCTGGTCTTATCCTTTGGTTACCACTGCTGAGGGTCCAGAACCCCCCACCTCCATCCCACGCCTGCTGTCCCTCCCTGCAGGAAGGTGTTGCACTGCCCCATAGGTACAGATAGCTGTTACCAAAACCAGTGGTCACATCACCCCTTTACCCCCAGATACCTTTCCATTCTGCAGGGCAGTATATAAAGTTAAAACTCTGCATAGCTTGTTACATCCTCCCCATCAGAGCTACCCCTGCTTGCAGCTCTGCCAGGCAGAGGCCCTGGTTAACACGTTAAGCTTTCTTGCTGTCCCTGGCATTACCATTTTGCACTCCTGGAGTCCTTGAGCTGACAGAAGTGGTGTTGGGGGGAGACAGCATTAGCAAACATGGAACAGACCCATAAACACAGACCAGCCCCCTGGGATTCAGAGGGAGCTTGGGGAAACTGGAAATCCCGGGGGTGTACGAGGCACAGCCCGTCCATCCTCCCTCTTTAGGTGGCATAGAGTACTCCTATACTGAATTTTCTTCTTGAAGGAGGGAGGGAGCTCGTGTCAGGTGAGGATTTCAGGGTCTGGCTCATCAAATTCCAGCAAAATGGCCACCCTCGTAACCCAAAACAGCTGCTGTGTTTATAGTAAACATAAATGATAACTGGGTGGCCTTTGAAGCCACCATGTTCATTGCTGGTAATTATGGACAAGTGGATACAGCAGTGATGATCCCGAGCATTCGTTTAATGCTCAGACACAATTATGGCCATTATCAGATTTCTGCCCCTTCAGCAAAAAGGGGGGATGGGGTCAACCCTCCGATACCACAGGCAGAAACAGCAAAGGAGGGGTTTCTTTCCTGAGTAACTCACACTGGATAAAATTCCTGAGTACCACCTGGTGCAGTGGACGCCTTCGCTCCAACAGAGGCAGGTGATGATGGAAGGCCCCTTGGGCACACCAGCCAAATGGATTCAACACCAGGGCCTCCCACAGAGCTGTCCCAGCCCCTGTCCTTTAGGTCTGGGAGACAGGGTAGTTCAAATGCCAAATACGCATCTTGGAATGTCACTTCTTGAGTGAGGGGAGAGGGCAGTGACGGCATTACTAATTACAAGGAGGTATCGCTCGTGTGCGTCAGGACGCCTTACCCCCCATGGTGCCACCCCCATCCTGACCTGCGCTGACTAGTTTGTGAAGGATGCTCTCCTCTCTTCTCCCAAACACTCCAGCTTTACGGCAGAGGGAAACACCTAGTTTGCAAAGGGTTATTCCAAACACCAGAGCTGGTGAAAAGATAACTACAGAAGGCCTTTATGGTGGGAATCTGAAATGACCCATAGCGAAAGTTATCAAACAAGATCCAACCAAGTATGTCAGTGAGAAAGACTGAAGGAATGGGGGATGAATTTTACCTTTTCAAAGTTGGCAACCTAATGCTAGGATCCATGTAGCATGTTTATTCCCTAAATAAAACCATATAATTATAGAGCATCTAAAAATTCTCCGGAAGCCAGCAGGAGCTGCAAATGCACAGACTTTGTCAAAATCACACCATAGCTACATGGTTGTCTTACTCTACACGCTGGTATGAAAACATCGTCTACTCTGCACTTCAGTGAGGTGAAAAGCACCATCCACAGACACCTGGGCATGCCAAAGGCCTTTTCTATTGTGCTCTCACAGGATTAGCTTTTTTCCCCTCCTTGGAGAGAGAGGACTGAAGATTGGAAAGAAAAGTGGAGCGAGACCTCAAAGTGTGTTGCCTGGCCTGGAGGACTTGGAGCAACATCCCTGTGGAGCTGCGCAGCTGCCCTGCACAGACATGGCTTGTTGCTGAGCAGTCTCACCATGGCTGTGAGACCATGCAACACAACGCAGAGTTATGGCGTGGATTGTCATCCATTTCCTCACTTGCAGGAGTCCCTGGCACAGACTCACACCCCGAGCAGTACTCCTTGCTCCATCCGAGGGGATGCAGCTCCAGTGGGTCGGAGGGGCTGGAGGGATGGGGTAGCTGCTCTCTCGGGAGCTGGTCCCTGAGGTCAAGGCTGGGGCACAGTGCCGGAGCAGCACCGGGAATGTGCTTACAGCTCTCTGTTCAGAGGATAAACAGAGGGCTGAAATCTCTGGGGTTGTTAATCTGTCACCTTTCCCCAGCACTAAATTAATTTTTTTAACATGTTTTTAAAAGAAAAATAAATACAAAGAGAAAATAGAAGAGATGATAAATGGGTCCCCTTCTATTCCCTTCCTTTTTGGGCAATACCACCCAGGTATCTGGCAGGGACAAAATATAAAAAGGTTTCCCTGCCTTGCCAGCCCCAAGCTCCATTTGGATTGACAGAAACCCTAAAAATCTCTGTGTATCCCAGATTTACTCTCCTCTTCCTGCAGCTACGGGGGTTGCGATGAAGTGGCCCTACTAGGCTTTCATGAAATTCTAGATTGCATGAACAGTGCTGCTCAAGTAGAAAGCTGATTTAACACCATGCTAAGGTGTTTCAAAAAGATCCTGAGTTTCCATTGTGGTACCTTGATTTTCCTACTAAGAAGCTGGAAGAAAGCGTCAAATAATCTGAATCTATGCTACGCAAAGTTTGCAGCTGTTAAAACAGCAAACTATTTCCCAGAGGGTGCCTGTATTTGATGTAGAACAGAGTGTGTGAGGCTGCCTGCTGCACTGGGCAGCGCATTGGCCTGGGACTTGCGAGACCCAGAGGCTGGCCCAACTCTGACCTGCTATGTGACCTTGACCACGTTCCTTCACCTCTTTGTGCCTTTGCTCCCTTCACACTACTTTATCTGGCCTCCCTGTTTACCCTGTCAGCTCTTTGTGCTGGGTATGTCTGCTAGAACCTAGTACAGATGACACAGGCAGGGGCTGATACCTCTCGTCATAATATTAACATTTGCTAGCCAGTTTTTGCACAACTCTTCACAATGGAGCAAGGGATTGTCGTTCCACAGCAGACAGTGAAACCTGGTAAGATCAAGTACAGACATTGCCACCGCCCATGAACACAGACTGCATGACACACAAATCCTGCCAATTGTTGTCATGTTATCTCTAAGAATCATTGCTTCCACCTCAGGGAAGGCTTCTTCTGGAGTCCAGTGCCTCTGCAGCCAGGTGCTGTTGGCCTCTCAAGACGAGAGGTGCTTTAGGAAGTGTATCAACACAGGGAAAACTTCCAGAGTTTCTCTCATTCTATTTCTCTTCCTAGAAATTGTAAGTGAAGTAAAGCAAGAAATTGGCAGCATGTGGCAGGAGAGGAATATGCTCCAGAGACTGCTGGAGTGCACAGAGACCTGGTGACACCAGTGGTCTTTGGAGAACAGGCCATCTCAGCTGGATTGTCTGCTCGCTTCCTAACACAGCTGCCTTTAACCAGGCTGGAGCAAAAGACAAACACCACTTCAGCCCCCACAAAGAGTACCTCCATATGCGCACCATCTCTCCAACTAACAGAGCCAAATGTTTACTTGAGGCTTGAGCCAAATACTGCTGAAGACGCACCAACAGGAGCTGGTTCAGCAGGAGACATGCAAATGCATTCTGGAGCATGGGGTTCCCGTGACGGCGTGAAGGCTGCCGCCCCTGTGGTGCTCCTCTGACCACAGCTGTAATCATCTCTAGTCCAATATTTACCTTCCTGAAGAGAGCAGTGACCAGCCACCCAACAGCACCTGGCTGCTGTACAAAGCCCCGGTCAAGCTGCTTCCTCTCTGTTTTGCTGTGAAAGAGGAAGGGGGGCAGCTAATAATTTTCTCTCTCGAGCTGTATCACACAAGTAATCAAACAATTGTTGAAAGTTGGGAAGGGAGGTGATGGGGCAGGAGGGAGGAAAAGGACCATGTGTTAACCTACGTGATAAGCTTTGCCCAGCCACAGCTCAGCCTGCCTCGCAGGCGGGGTGATGGGTGTGTGGGGTTTGTTCTTAGCAGTTCACCTGCTGCTGGCTTTCAGCACTTTTTATTTGGTTATTTTGTTTATCTTAGAGGCCTATTGTCATCACCTCCGTGTCGCCAGGGCAGGCTTCAGGTGCGGAGCTGTTCACGGGGTGCTCAAGGTACAGCCACCGCAGCGATCAACAGCCACGCTGGGGAGGGGCTCCCCGCTGTTTATGAAAATTGCTTCCTTTGCTGATAGTGATAAAACCAGGCAAACAAACACCGCTGAAGCTATTGAGCTTGTCTTTCTCCTCGGGACTTGAATTGCGTGGAGCATTCAAAGCAGTATAAATAGACCTAATTTCCAGTAATGAAGCTGGAGTAGACACGAGCAGGTCTGAGTACCACTTGATGACAGGTCCTGTTGTGGGATTACTGGATGAATGGAGGTGCTAAGCACGGCCATTGTTTTCAAGTAAGTTCCAAAGACTGTTTCCCATCTTTTGAGCTCCCATTTTCAGATGTAAAAATCCTGCCCAATTGCACCAAATACATTTTCATGGGATTTTTGGACCACTGTCCCAATTATATACACAACACAGAGGCTCAATGCACAGGGGAAGGCATCCTGCCTAACTCCTTTTTGTAAATTTTCTGCAGAATAGGGGGGCATGGATGTGCCAGATTTTTACAGAAGTGCCCAGGAAGGTGAAAACAAAACATACAAGGGACTGTCTACTGCTTGCTTATGTGTCCTTAAGAAGGCTTTAACTAAAATACAAAGCATCATCTTTCAGTGTGAAAACATCATCTGCTTCCCTGGTATTTACTCCCAGCGTACTGGCAGAGCACAGCCACAGCCCCCTCTTATTTATTCTGCTAGACAAAATAAGCCAAATTTTGTATATAAGACAAACAGTAGATTTTCCTGATCATTTTAGAAGGCCTTCTCTGTACCTCCTCCAGTCTGAATCTACCTCTTCTGGGTGTGAGTCAACCAATACTGAACACAGTATTAAAGATGGGATTTCACAGATCTCCTAGATGGTGTTGACACTTCCCTAGCTCTGCTGGGAATTGCTTCCCAGATGCACCCAGGAATTACAGTTGCCCATCTCATGGTGACACTGCAGTGGTGGTTTTCACACCATGCGTGACTCAGACTGCTCCCAGCTTTGTGACTGCTGCAGCAGCTCAGCTCGAGACCATTGCATGAACAGGGTGGGTCATACCAGGAGAGGTCATCTCGTAATCAACAGAGAGACAGCTGCACCACCAAGTACAGGCTTTCAGCACTGCAGCTCTAACCAATATCCTTAACAGTACCTCCATCACCATTCGAGCTCTTCTCCCCTCTGCCTTAGGCACTTTTCCCTTTCTGCTCTTGGATGCAGCACAAGAGTGGCTGGCTCTGAGGCCTCCTGTTCAGATGCACAACCCTGCAGCCAGCGTAGACCACAGCTGCTCAGCCATCCAGCTCAGGGATAGCAGTATGCAGCTGCCGACCCCCAGAGCCAGCCTCTGAGAGCCCTGCCATGGATTTTAGTGGGATTTACTGCATTGAAATGCAGAAAATTTCGTTGCCTTTAGGATTAGTCCCTTCATTTGCACATAGAGCAGTGCGTGCTGTCTGGGTCTGCTTCCCTGAACATGGTGCCTAGTCCTTCAGTTACCTCCACCAGGACCTCTGTCTGCAGGACACCCACAATTTTAATTCCTTCTATCAGCTGGGCAGTTTCCAAATGCTACTGGAGCAAAGAGCATCAGCAATTTTATCACAGCCAACCTAACTTGGGTTAATTTGCACTGATTAAGAATGATCCCAGGTCTTCCGATACAGACTAGTGTTACTGCAGTACAGGATTTTTTTTAGTGCTCTTTGAACTAAAAAGTAATCTTTTCATTAGAAATGTTCTAAGTTTCCATTATAAATGGTAAATAACAAAGCTGAGGCAAGGTAGGCTGAGGAAAGGCTGCCTGGGCACGAGCAATGCAGCCCTCGGTCTCCACTGTGGCCACCAGAACCTCCTCAGGGAACACAGCTGCATTGCAGGGTAGCGTCCTGCAAGAATAACAGATAAACATGCACGCTTCACAAGCCACTGGGCACTATATTTCTTCTGATGAGAACCATCCATTATTCTTCCATTCTCCTCTCTGTGTCACATTAGTGAGAGGTTTTACAAAGCAGGTCAGGGGACAGGTTTATTTACTCCCAGCTGCGCTGCACGGCACCCAGGTTCATTGGTATTGGTTACAAATGACCTCGGGTCTTCCATTATGGGCTAATGTCTGCAGTCCTCTGACCTCCGGAAGTGCTTAAGGAAGAGCTGCAGTAAATCAGAGCAGCACTTACTTCTGGAGGAAGAAAGTCCCTCCATCTCAATCTGCCAGCGGGAGAGGAAGGACTCTGGCTGGGCTGCTGAAGGGTAACGTGCTCCCGGCTGCTCAGAAAACTCTGCAGACAGAAGTGGCCTTTGTATCTGCACTTTGCCACCAAGGGTTGCTAGAGTGAAGCTGGAGGGTGGTAAGCCTGGTTGCATTTCTCTTTCAGCCTAGGCCAGCAGGGGAAATAACGACCACTCACTTCACAAGGCGGGTCCTGTGCGCACAGGTTGACTTCTGTAGTCAACCAATGCAAACATGGGCTACATCAAATGCAGCTCAACTGGTACCAGCACATGTTCCTCTGCTTTTGATTTAAATTTCACTAGTGCCAGCCCCACTGCACCAGCCTGAAGAGAACTGCAGAAGCTGCTGGACTCACAGCATACATGATGAGGTCTGAGGGCTTGTTCAGGCTGCTGTTACAAGTGGTTTTCAGGATGCCATCTGAGGAGCAATCTTTGTGGTGGTAAGAATGGCCAATATGATGACTATCCTAGATAGAAGGTCCCTTTGGAGAATCAAGGAGTGGAGAACTGACAATCTGCATGTCTCGTAAGCCAGGCTGGGTCAGCTGCTAGCCCACTCTGGAGATGTCTATGCAGGCCACTGTTTGGCACAAACTCTTTTACTGCTTTAATCTGAAGGGTATCTGGTCTCACACACCAACTCTAGCGTAATGTGAGGGCTGTATTTCAGGAACCTGCACTAAGGTCTATAATCAATCCTTACCACTCAGCTTCTTACCAGAGGATATGAACAGTCTGTGCTGTCTGAGCAAATTAGTCATCATGGAGTCAACCTGAGGATGCTATTAAACACCCTGTGTGCCAGAGCATGTGGGATTATAGGAGGAAGCAATAACATAACCACAAAACACCACACTTGCAAATCATCTTAACCACAAGCAGTTCTCCTCGTGAGGGTGGAAACAAGAAAATCTGCCACATCCTCTGTGCCGACAAGTGCAGAACGGGGAGAGCATGTTACTGAGGAGAGCTCCCACCCCTGCAGGTCCCCAAATCAGCAGGGGATTTCAAAACTAGTAATAAGCAGCTCTTGCGGAGGCCCAAAGAGCATTGGGATGGGACCAGGTAATTCCCAGCTCTGGACAGGCAAAGAAGGGGAGAGGATGAAGATTTGCCAATGAGAACTTGATACGCACAACTCACCCCTTACAATCAGGGCAAGAGGACCCTGAAGAACAAAAAAGCAAAGGTGGCAACATCCTTTTCTTCCCCATTTATCTCCTATGCTGTTCTAGTCTTCACGTCTTTCTCAGAGAGCCTGACTCAGCCAGGTCACAGAGGCTCCCTATCCTGAAGATAGTCCTACATCTCATACAGAGAAAAAAAAAAAAAAGAAAGAAAAAAATTCTGCTGTCCTAGCAGCAAATGAAAAAGCAGCTGATCAGCCTGCTCAGCGCTGGAGAAGGCTTGAACATCCAACACCCCATCTACATCTTTCATCCCAGGAGCAAGAACACCACCCAACATAAAAAGCAAGGGAAGAAAAGGGAACACAAGGATTTTTAATGTAATCAAATGCATCATGTGCCTAAAAAGTATTCTGCTTTATCATATACATGTATACATAGATTGCTTTGTATGTGTTTTTTACTTCTGCCTGTCTCCAGAACAAACAGTGCAATTTTACTCTCCCATAACTGTTTCTTGGCTCCTTCTACACATTCCAGTACAACAGGATCACAGATTCACTACAGAAAGGACTTTCTCAATCAGCTGATCTAGTTCACTGCCAAACTAGCATTATTCTCCATTGTATGAGGACTAACTCTTTGGGGAAAGAAGGGATGTAACATCCAGCAAAAGGAGAAGCTCTGTCCTTCAGGATATAGGAAATACTACCAGAGAGAATGCTTTTCTCTGGCAGAGCTTAAGTCCAAGCCATACAAGAACCAGGGCCAAGGGTGCAGAATCATCTCCTGATGACAACTCGCTAGGTCACCCAAAGAGGTTTTTTGTGGCGTATGTGCTTTAGGGGTTTTGTATTCTGTTGCAAAAGGAAGTTTACAGTAGGGAGGCTTTTGTTCAGCTACAGTTAGAGACAGGCCCAGACCAAAACCTCGTAATTACAGAATCCTAAATCTTGGAAATGTCCGCAGATGTATTCACACTTCACAGTTCAGACCCAACTTTCCACTACATAAGGATCAGTAATTGTTTTTTTAACATGCAAATATTAAGCTCAACCAGCCACACAAACACAGAGACTGCAGAAAGAGCAGCATGCTTCTATACGTGCAATGCCGAAAAGATTTTTTTAAAAGCATCAGCGGCATCCATTGTGAGCCTGGGAGCCTGGATTCCCAAGTCAGCCTGAACACAGCAAATGTGACACCCCTTTTCTCCGCATTTCTGTTTAACTGCTTGTTTGCTGTTTACTCGGTGTTTCAGAAGTACCAAGCCACAAGATCCAGTCCTCTCAATTTTGTCACTTTTCACTTGACAACTGTCCCTCTTCCACATGGTGATAACGACTTTGAAATTCACTTGGCATCTCAGTTTCCTTCCTGCTTCTCTCAACAGCTACACAAATGATGTCAACACGTACAGAACAATAGCGTATCGTGAGCTGATAAGCACAAAGTGCACAGGAGCCTGTGTCCAGAGGGCAATTCCCAAAAAGAGACTTGTATGCATGAAAAAATGTACAGAATCAATAATTCTCATGAAAACAAGGGAGCCAGAATTTATTGCTCTGTTCTTTTGTGTTGTAGGTCCTGGATGTTGCTGGGATCAGTGGTTAGAAACGATGCAGACATATCTTGCAAAATGGAAAGCTAAGCTAGGTAGACCCGAGCTTTCTAAAAGAGAAAAATGAGCTGTTCCACAGCTGTGTCTCAGTCGTCACAGTCACCAGGGGTTTTACCTTCTGCTACAACTGAAGGAAGGAGCAGGACCACAGCCCAGCTCACCACGCCAAATACACATACACATTATGTGACATTTACACTCCAAGCCAGAATTTCGTATGTGCATACACTACCAAATCTGTGTGTAATGATAGGTTATCTCAGTCCTATAAAACTTTCCCTACAAATCTATTGTAGGATAAATCACAGCAAAATATCATGTTCTTAAGAGGTTTCTTGTTTTTCAGTTTCTTTATATTCCTCAGTGCAAAAGTGGATTCAAACATTTCTCTAACAAAAAAACCTGAATAGCAAAATAAAGCACAAATACAAACCCAATGTTATTTTTTGTAGTGGAGACAATTAATGCCAGTTTCATATTATGGCAGCTCAAAATCCTGGGACTGCCTGTTAAGACACTATCTGAAATAAAATAAAAATTGTGACAAGACTGTACGCAAAGAAAAGTATCACTGAGGCAATAAACTCATATCACACTGTCTTTAGCAGTGGAGATGTCCTTTCTTTTCACTGCTTCATCCTGTTCCCGGAGTGCTATTATAGGAGCATTTTTTTAAAATCAGGATCATTCAATGACCAGGTTTATAGCACAAGCAGTTTGGGAGAGGGGAGCAGGGGGGAATATGTGCGCTGCCTAACACCAAGCCAGTGCCCTGGCAAGGGAACCCAGCCAACACCACCCTTGGGGAAACCTATTGGACACAGTGTGTGGAAAAAACATGCCAAGGGACTCTTCAGTCCTCCTCCATAAGCACTGCTTAAAGCCTCCCCCTCTTCCTTTTTTATCTTTTTTTAAACAAGTGGTTTTCTTTCGTGAGCATACCCATCCATCAGCTGTTTAACAGCAAAATGTGGACAGTTAATGTGGGCACTTCAAACACCAGGGGCATGCCAGCTCATGCTAGAATTTTAAGTCTCTAAAATAGGAGTAAATACAATTCAAGTGTGCAAAGTAGCTTTTCTATAAATATGAATAGGTTGAATTTGAGAGCTTTGAAAACTTGATAGTGCCAGTGAAATCCTGCTACTATGAAGACAACCAGGCTTTGCTCCCTCCCATACTAAATCATTTTAAAACCTGTTTGCTGACTGTTTTTACAGTTACTGTAAAGTGAGAAAACTTCCAAATTCACACTTCCCCTAGTATTTTTTGCCACAGAGAATCTTACTGCAATTAGTCTGGCTTGTAATGGAAAACAGATGAACATAGAAATTCAATCAAAACCTTGCCACATATCTAAGGTGTTTTCATGCCATGCATCCCAAGAAGTTTTCCCAGAAACAACAACATTAAATTAAAAGCTCAGATATTTCAACCAGACCCAACAAATGCAGATTAAGCTTAAATTTAAACGGGAAGTGAAAAGATTTTTCCTTCTTCTCACCTGCCAAGTCTTCAAAGTTCAGGGCTCTGTGTTTCTCTTTCAACACTTAGCAGCAGAAACACCTAGGGTTGAGTGGAGAGATTTCCTCCTCACACTGGCATTATTCATTATTTCTGAAGTGTCGACAAATGTCTTCAACACTATACAACGCATACAAACAGAGAGTCCCTGCCCCAATGAATTTACAGTCTGAGGCTGTTATCTTCGTTCTGCTTTGGTATATCACCACAAATTTCAACAGGGCACCAGATGAGCTCAGTCCAGCTTCCACCAGCAGTTTTCCACTGCTTTTAATAGGAGTTGGACCAGCCCCAGTCAGACTAAGTTATAGAACTAGCTATTGCAGGAGAAAGCAGAGTTCTTGGCATGCCTGCAAACAGCAAAAAAACCTGATTCTCAACAGTTTTGTTTTAAATTAGGTGTATATTTGAATGTTTTCACACATAACACATTTTGAGAACTTAAGGAGCTCCCTTTCACTGTATCTTTCAACCACAGCAGTGCTACAGATCAACCAGCAGTAGGCAATTTCTGAACCAAGGCAGACTGGCAGCTACAGTAACAGCTCCAGCTGGTGGAAGTTGGTGAAAGTTTTGTTTTGTTTTCTGGAATTTTGTGCTAAGCTTTCTGCCAGGACATTTCACACACTGGAAGTGCGTATTTTCTCTGACATTTTGAGAACCTCCAAGTGTTCCTGCAAATAGCTTAATTAATTCCAAATTCAAATTGCCGCAATTTTTGCATATCCAAAATTCTGCACTGAGTTGCTATCCATACCTTTTCCCCAGCTGTATCTTGTGAAAGAGAGAGCACAGTCACACAGTCCTGTGCACTAACACACACAAAAGGCACATACACCTACTAACACCCAAAAGGTCATACGAGGATAGTACCAACTGGAGATATTGCTCTTCTGGTTTATGCTCTAGCTGGGGCATGGGTCTTTGTCAACATTCCTATGTAAACCAGACTTGATTTTAAACTTGGTAATAATTAATTATTGCAGTTCAAACAGCATTTGGATCCACAAGTGAAACACATTCCAACTAAAAGCAGAATGGACATTACTGCTATGACTGGGGAAAGAAGCGTCTTAAAACCACAACATGTCCTAGTTACTACTGATTCATACCATGCCAAAGCCCAGCATCAGCACATCCAAATGCCACAGCTTACAACGGACTCACCTCACCACTCCATAAACTGGACTAAGTTTGGACAAAGACAATGTGAAATGACTGAGAAAACTCCACAGTTCACAGAGCATCTTCAAAGTCACATGCCATCAGTGTCCCCACCCAAAGCCCTCTCCAGCCTACCTGGTGCCGTCTTCAGGTAGAGAGGGATCCGAAAGGGCTTTCTTGGTCATTGCATTTTGCTGATCTGCTCTCTGTTCCAGACAGGACATGGCCATTAAGTGTTGTTAACATCCAGGCAAGATGCTAAGTGTTCCTCTCCTTCTGTCCTCCATCTTAGAAGTGCTTCTTGCAGTTATCCCTGGTTAGAAGTAGAATTTTCCCAACTTGCTCAGAGATGTCCTCCTCCCTCCAAGACAAGAAGTCCAAGTGGCTTCCATCCTCTTCCTCAACCACTTGGCTCAGTCACTCAGCCACTCTGGAAAGCAAAAATCAAGATCGTGAGACTTCTGTGCAACAGAACAGCCAACCAGTTTACCATAAAACGTGAAAGTACACTGCAAAAGTTTGCTATGGCAATTTTTATGTTCAACCCAAGCAAATTGCTCTCTGATCCTTTTTAATGGCAAATTTTTTTTCTTCTATTTAATTGATATTTTCAAAAGTTCCAAAACAAACTTAGGTGTAAATAGCATCACTAGAAAGTATCCAGTCTACTTACCTGGAAACACTGCTTGGGTATTTAATAGGGTAACTACTTGTCTACAGTGTATCAAAGTACTTAATTTCCTGAACAAAGTTTTTTAGTACTTATTGGAGTTTTAGCTTGTACTTCCTTGTTTTGAAAAGCAGAACCTCAGTTGCTTTCCCTCCTGTAGCATCACCACACTGACTCCACACTCCATGCAGAGCTGGCAGGACCAGACACAATGCTCAGCTGTGTTCAATGTATAATTCAAGATAATCTCTTTCCATCCTGAAACGATCTGGGATACAAGCCTAGTATCAGATTGGTTATTTGGATAAGAAAAGGGTTTTTTTTGCCACACCTTTCAGATGGGAATGGAGTGTTCCAAGATGTATTAGATTTAGGTTATCGTGAAAATGGGATCCACTGTGAAGGTCATATGCAAGCTTAGTTTCTGAATGCTTATAAAATTTTGCATACTCAGGCTCAGAGCATGAGTCCAAGTTCTATGTAGAAGCTGCCTTCAGCTTGAAGGAAATAAGGACTTCTGGGGAACCAAAGACTAGCTGATTTCCTTTATAAACCCTGAAAAGTCTTTGGGGAAAAGAGACTTACATGGTCTACACTTTCACTACGTAGAAATAACCTCCTCTCACCCCCTGCCTCCCTTTCTCTGTCTCCTTCTACCACCCACTCACCCATTTCCCATAAAGGCACAGACACAATTGATTTGAAAATTCAGATTATTCTGTTAAAATGCTGACTTTGGACTTGGTACCCCAAGCCAGACTGGGACAATCCCCTCAGGTCCTTTCTCCAGCTAATTTATAGCAATTTTTGTTGAGACAAGGAGTTACGGTCTGTAAAAGGCTTGCTTTCGGCCTCCCATAAAACCCCAGCACCCCTGTCAGAGAAGGGATGGAGCCTGGGAAGAAAATTTCAGCAGCGATCAGCTGGTTTCCAGATGGGTGGCCTTCTACACACTGTCCAATCCCATGGGTCCAATAAACTAGCCCTGATTTTGCACTTTAAAAAAACAAAGATACAAACCCTCCTCTACTCTCAGTTAGGGTTTTATAAACATGCTCCCAGTCTCTGTGTCAAATTTATTAAGAAGAAATTCATTCCGCTGTCTGTCCCTTTCTCTCTCTTTGCATGTATGTGGCAGCCACTTTTGCTCCAGTTTCTCACTTTTACATGGGGTGGGGAGACTTGCATCATGATTTACACCCTTCTGGGTTGTTTTCCCATCAGAAATAAAGAAGGGGGCAAACAAGTCAAGAGAGTTGAGGGATTGGCCTCCAAGGTATAAAACCACCCACATGAGGCAATGTTTGCTCTCAGTCTGGCATAAATTCTCCTCTTGTTGTCCTCTCCATCTTAACAGACCAAGAGAGCACATGATTAAAGATGTAAAAGGTTGGTCAGCAATGCTGGTAGTCAGAAAACGGCATACTTCTGACTAAGCAAGAATGCTGCCTCTGAAACAGCATTGCAGCAGTACAAAAGTGCTACTGCTCAGAGGATCTGGTTCTGCCTCAGCGCAGAAAGCAAACTTACCCTGCACCTACGGACCTTGACTTCAGTTCCCTTCTAAATAGGGAAATCTCTATCAGTCTCTAGACAACTATTTATTCAGCTAATATGTCTATCTGTCTATATTAATTGTGACGTGCATAATTTTCCCTGTATTTACCCCAAATTCCCCTTTTACTTTCAGCTCATTACTCTTACTGATATCACTGACTTCAGCAGTGCAAGGATTTCATGCCTGACATTACCCTGAAGAGAACCAGAGATGACTGTTGTGCCTTCTGTGCCTGGCAGATGTCTCAGAGCCAATATTCAGGCTTTGGACTTTCCTTATAAACCTGCAATGTTGAAGCCAATTTTGTCCTTCTCTAAACTCAGTCTATAAACATTACTACTTCTACATAGGAACCATTAGGACTGTTCTCTCAACTCTCCCATCAAGATGACAACCCTGATTATAACATGTTCAGAGACTTTCAAAAAGTGCAAAAATAGAAAGCATAATTGTAGGGGAAGACTGATCGTCTTCACAAAGAGTGGGAAAATGTCATATTTAATCAAGATGTAGAACTAAATTTTTGGGCATCATAAATGTCTGTTCACTAAAACACATAGTTATGGGTGATCCTGGAATTTGAGTACTTAGACTTAGTCTTTGTACTGAGGAAATTAGTGGAAACTATGCTAAGGGGCAGGCTTAATTGCATGGGTAAATATGTGATAATGGTACCACTGATCCCTTAGAGCTCTCTGAAGGATTCACTGTGTGTGTGGGTAAGGATGATCTAGCTGATATTGTTTAAATGTTTGGAGTTTTTTAAAGAAAAACTTTCAAGAAGGTCCCTTACCAAAGATTCCTAACGTTGTCATGGTTTGAGAAGGAATAACCTCTTGTAGATTGGTAACTGGTTAAAAGAAAGGAAACTCATTTTTTACAGCAGAACAGGGTTGCTAAGACACTGTTCCAAAGGCCTGTCCTGGCATCTCTCCTGTGCAACTCATCCATAACAATGCGGGAAAGGGGTGATTAGGAAAATGACATTTGCAACTGATTCCCAAATCATTCAAGATTGTCAAATCTGAAACTGAGGTGATGAGCTGTAGCGAGATCTCAACAAACTGACTGACAGGGTATGGAAGTGCCAGATTGGATTACATTTCAATAACTACAACGTAATGCACATGTGGAGAAACCTAAACTCCATAAACCCCTTGACATGTCTGGGTTAGGCATTACCACTGACAAAAAGAGATTTAGAAATCCCTGGGGATAGTGCACTGAAGACATCAACTCAGTACTTGTCCTTGGCCAAAAAAACCCCCTATAATATTAGAAATTGTCGGGAAATGAACAGAGAACAGAATAGAAAACTTCCTTGTGCCTGGATGTGAGCCTTGACCACTGCCTGCTGTGCTGTTCATTCCCTCTAAAAGGATACAAGAGACCCAGGAAACATACAACAAATAGTTGACCAGGCAAAGTTGGAGGGACCATTCTTAAGCTTAAATTAAATGTGTGCTTAAGTATGAGGCACAGAAAATGATAACACAGGAGCACCCTTTCATGCACTGATTCTTGTGTGGTAGCACGACGCAGTAACGTCTCGGTGACTCACACTGCCTGGATGTATGCAAAGGCACAGATGCCAATATGCTGTTAGATCCTTTGTGGTACAAAATGATTGTTGGCCTAAAATATTTGAAAAGCTTCTTTCAAATTCCAAATCCATACACACAAAGGGAAAAAATATTTCCCTCCCTATTTTCCCTCCATATATATGCCCTTCACTCTATGGCAAGGCATTTTACAAACCAGAGGCACATTTTTGTGAACAATCCCAGGGGTAACGTTTTCCCACGGGAATAGATCTGTAGATTTTGATGCATTTTGCTAGTGGTAATTGTTTACAGCATTCAGAGCATCTCAAAACTGCAATTCTTATTTGAGGGAAAAAAACCCTCTGCAAAAAGCACCTTTGCATGTGCTGCCCATGTGAAGACAGAACAAGGTCTTTGGGAGGAACCCTGAAATGCATTCACTCCTGAGAGACAGATTACAACCAAATGGCAATGGGGATTTCTAGATCAAAACCAAATCATCACCCAAGTAATTAGCTTTGTCTCTATAATGCAAGGCTTCTCTGTAGTAGCCACATGTCACATCTTCAGCAGGAGACAATTCATAGGTCCCCATCATTTCTCTGATATATCCATTACAAAAAATCCAGATTTGCTTGCCATGGCTTGCAGCCCCCTTGAAGGCTATGACCAGTTTCCCATGGACTTCAGCACGGCCAGGATTTCACTCTCAGATATGACCAAACCTTTAAATAAAAACAACATGTCTCACAAACAATTACAGCATTTTCCATCAACACAGAATTCATCAACCTCAGCAGCACTGACAATCTTTGTTAGAACAATGAATTTTCAGTGGGAGCCTACAGGAACCTCAGGGTGTAGGATCAGGGTTATTACTACCTTTTTAGAGTATAAAATTCCCTCACTAGGTGCACTGAAAACTAGAGCCCCTTCGCAAAGGGTTAATGCTTCACATCCACTATTAATAAGCTTTCATTGCTGAGGTTCAGGATAGCCACAAAATGCTATTATCACTCTTTCCCGTGCAGCTCTGCCCATCTGCAGTATTTGGCACAGATTTTAAAGTATAGTAGACTCGAGTTTTCCAGGGAGCAGCCATCACTGCTGTGCTCCCTCTGGAGTGACTACTGGAAGCCAAAAGCATTTAAGCAAATCTAGATAAAATCAGCAGCGCCCAATGTGGGTTCTTTCTGGTTTCCTGCAAGTAAACAGACATGTTTACAAGGGGCTGTACATTCACATCAATCATAAGGTGACTTTGTTTACAGTACAGGAATTTCCTGCAGGCTTTTGCTGTCCTGGTTTCTTTCTCTTTGTATTTACTTTTGTTCAAATGCAATTTAAAAAAAGGCATAGGTACTCCGGTTCAATTCAAAACGTGACACACTGAAATCTGAAGCAGGCTATAATTCATGCCCAGATTTAGTTGTTCTTTTTCTTGTTTGTTTGTTTAAGCTAACACACACCTCTGCATTAAAAAGCCACTTTTCTCTACCCATCCAATTCATCTACACCTGGCAAGAAAGCAGCTTTGATTTGTCTTCCCATAAAGAACTGTTTTTCTCATCAAGCCCACAAAACAGCAGAAGCCCACCTGACACAGGGATTGGGCTTTTACTTCAGGCATCTAAAAGACAGATCCCTCAGAGGAATTAAAGTCAAAATGTTATTGAATACAACTGAAAGACTGGCATTAATATCAGCTGAGCAGTTGGGATTAAGAAGTTCTGCTGCCGTGAATCAGAGTGAAACATTTCTCCACCCCTTGATTGAATAAAAATTTACTTCAGTGTGGATTTAATTTGAAGAACCACTGCAGAATTTGGCTGCAAAATTCAGAATTTGGACAGGGAACTGTATCTCAATAGCTGTATCCTCATTTTCTATGAAAGAAGTCCCAGAACCTCTAAAGACAGAACATCTGGAGCTTTTTGTCTGTACTCACCCAGAAATGAAGACAGCCAAAATCTGAATAAAAGGAGCTGCATGGTCATTTCTGCATGACACAGAGCTAACATGCTGCAGTGAGCCACGGGGCAGGAGGGAAGCTGCAATCCTCTTGTCTTCACTTTTCCTCTCTGATCTCTCCCTAAAGCCCCAGCTGTGCCCGGAGAAGCAGGCCTGCTGCTCCTGATGCATGGAGGTGAGTGAGGCACACAGCAATGAGAAGCTGCATGGTTCTTGTCTGCAGTGAGCTTAAGCCAAAGCACAACACACAGGGCTTTGGCAGGCTGGCAGCCACCTGCAATTGCTGTGCTGTGTCTCTGGGCTGATAACTTTGGTGTTTTGAGATACACATATACTTTGATAAAAAGTCATGAACCAAAACCTCAGTCATACTTAAGCTACTGGGTACAGATAACAAAAAGCTGCAGCACTCAGGCATACATCTCATCCACCATGATGGCACAGATCTTACAGTTGTTCCATCAGCCCCTGAAGTTATGTGCTCACTCCAGCCTTCACTGCTTGAGCTGTTTGCTCTCCATTCTGCTGCATGATGTGACTATGCATTAGGTCACCCTGGTTTTTTATCCCTGAGTGCAAGTGAGCATTAACAGGTCAAACAGAGAAAGTGCCAGAAAAACGCGCTCCTTTAACACACAAGCTTTAGGAGGCAAGGCACGTATAACCCACAAAGGCTACAAAAGATAGAAGAACAAGAATACAAAGTGCAGACCCAGAGATTTGCTGAGAAGACAGTAGATCACTATTTCCAAGTGGCAGAAGAGGGAAGTACCAGCCCCATTTGCCCTTCCAGGTAAGAGAGGCTCAGCTGCAGAAACGGGAGCAGGGCCCACATGAACATAAGACTTTAGGAATTTCTTTCCAGTAGTTTCCAATGCACAAGCCATGATTCAGTATAAAAATCAGCCTAGGACAGGCTCTCTTTGTTAGCATCTGTTAGCAAGAATGTCAGCTAATCAATACATTTTTATTGCCAGATACCTACAAGGCTGGAAGAGACACTATTTCTGACATTATTTTCAGTGTTCTTCTTACAACTCATATTCCTGGAAGCAGTTTTCCTTCACCTTGTGTGGCATCGTTACTTGTCTTCACCGATGCTTATCTAGCTCCATAAATCTGCAAATGCCCATCCAGAGAGCTGTGTCCCTCTGGACAATCTACCAAGCTCATGCAAACCCTCTCCTCCCCATCACTTCATCCTGTCAGACTGTCACCCACAGCTGGGTCGGCATTCAGCACTTCACAGTGGTGAGCACCCCCCGTAGTTGATTTGCACTGTCCCCACAGAGCAGTTTCCCTGCTGTAGGCAATGAGAGGGAACAGCTGGGACTTGGCAATACACAACAAACAAATCTTCCCAATCCTGTAATCCAATTTACAAAGCAGCACCTCGTACCACATTTGTGCATCACAGGTGAATAGAGCCATAAGCCATATCTGTTAGCAGCCCTTGCTGCAACCATAGACTTCTACAGAGCTATTTGGCACACTGGAGAATACATGTTAGCAAGCCTGGAACTGCCTCCTGGAAACTTCCCAGCATCTCTTCTTGCTTCTCCAGACAGACACCTCTTCTCCCTTCCCAGGTATCTGTGCGTTTTTCTCTCCCATACACTGGCAGAGCCCTGGGTTCCTCAGTACTTTGTGCTTTTGAGGAATCCCAGCTGCACACACACCGGGCAGAGATTAACCAGCAAATGGTGCTAAGCCCCAGGTGCTTTTCTGTACCACAAGCACTGCTTCCCAGGAGGATGTGTAGCACGGAGAACAGGGCACTCTGAACCAACTGGAGAGCCTTGTAATCTCCTGCCCCGACCTCTTGGCTTTTGGCAAGTCATTCATCTGTCAGGATCCTGTCCTGCACCTTATCTATTGAACTGTCTGAAATAGCACAGTTAAGGCACAAGCTCCAAGCTTATGTCTCAGGTCTGCCTTTCAGATTTCCTTTGAGATTATGGCCAAGTCACAGTCTTTGTGAACCTGTGTCCCAACCTGGACGTGGCAATTCCACCTTCTGCACGGAAAAGCAGGCAGTGTCATGACACTACAGTGGGAGCAGGAGAAGGCAGCCTGAAATTTTTTCCAAAGATGCCCATCCCCAGTGTACAAGCTACAGGGCAAGGTCTGTCTCTTCCCACATGCTGCTAAAACCAAGCACCCACCATGCCCTGTCACTTCACATTAATGCACTCCACTCAATAAATAACAATGTATTGGTGTACGGGCCAGGGTGAATCCAAGCTTGCAAAACATACTGAGCAGAATAAGTATCAAGTATATAAGATATATTGTCTCCAGGTTACTGTCTGAAGGGAATAAAATTAAGGGAAAATTCATCTACTCTCATTTCCAATCAACTGAATAAGGCAATATCAATTAAAGGAGGGGACACATAGCCAACAGTACCACGCACACTTTGGGAAACACATCAATATCAACAGTATCTTGGAATAACATATTTAAGAGAATTAATTTAATTCTGAATACCATCTTGCCTCAGGACCAGTTGCTATTTGTCCCAAGACATGTTGAAACAATAAAGAACATTTTCTCACCAAGCCCCTGCAAAAAATTTTCTCTTAAGGCTTTAAAAAATTGGCAAAAAGCCTTCTGCAACAAAAATGGAAATCCTCCCTGTCGCATAATCATCACACTGCCTCAAAAAGTTCATACGGATATTGGTAACTTAGAAAAACTTACATGTTTAAAATGAGATCCTTTTCTGGTAAAGACAAGCGACCGCTCTCCCCTTAGAAAGGGATAACACTGAGCAAAACTTCTCAGAATATCTTCTCAGAGTAAAGAGCAAACGGATGATTTCTGTACGTACTTAGACACTATACAGTGATGAAGCATGTGCTGTACTTGATAGATAGGTTGTGATATATTTGTTTAGCTGCAGGACAATGAGATTCTGGGGCTTCTAGGTGCTAATGCAACCCAAAGGATCAGCAGGTATTTTGAAGGTTTAGAAATAACAAGGACATCACAATAAACACACAAGTGTTTGGCATTTGCCTTACATTAACCAACCTAATAGGTCATCTAAGTATACCTGAATGTACATAAAGCTCAGGTGGGCTGATCAAAATGATGAGCTACTTTGAATCATGTCTGACTGCAGCTTTAAATTCTTTGAAGGAAAGTGGCTGAAGTGTAAGAAAAGAGGCTTACTTCTGTGAACCTCTTTGAGCAGTATCTGCTCCACAGAAGGTACGGAAGGAGAAGAAACATGTCCCTAGCATCCCACATACCCTGATATTCTGAATGGAAACACTAGGTGGTAGCCTGACATTCATCAGACTTCAGAAGGAAAAACGTGACTTACAGCAAGTTCTTTTTTAAATGACTCTTTTGCTGTGGAGAAAACCGTAACAGCTGTTTAGCAATATACAGGGACATTATGGAATAGCATAGGATAAAAGGACTTGTAATGTTAGCTGGATCTCTTTGGCTAGTGTCTGCCACAGCTAGCTCAGAGCCAACCAGCAGTGAGAGGAGGAGGAAAATGAATTTCAGTGTATCAGACAAAGACCCTGCAGTTATTACCCCCTTGAGGCATCACTGGTACAGAGTGGGCTCACTGCAGGAAAAGAAAAAGAAGCAGAGTGAAATGACTCCTCCTGCATCATGTACTCAAGACCTACACATAAAACACAGGAAAAGCACCTGCACGGTTTGCAGCCTCCTGGAGGCACACTGCATGCAAAGAAGAGGTAGTTAATCTATCCTATAGACATGCATTAGCGATCGGGGTAATAGGGAAGAAAAGTGATTGAACCCAAAGCAATGCAATTGCTAGGGAATAGCTTCCTCATCTTTCCACCCCATGTGAGGATAAAAAGAGTGTCTTTCTCCCTTAACTCATAAGTAACCTAGTGAGCTTCAGTTACTTATTCATCAGAAAAGGTACAATCTGGGCCAGGAAGATAAATGAGCTACAACTGGGGGTGTTTTTCATGTTTAAAGCACAGTGGGCAGCAGTAGACACCTAAGTGCTTGGTCTTTCTCATCTCTGTAAGAAAAGGGTTTCTACAGCATTTCGAGAAATGCAGAAGAATCCTCAGCGTTCTGGTCTCCTTGACATTGTTCACAGTGAATATTTGCATAGCAAAACCTGCATACCTGAAATTTTCTTACCCAGGCTGTGTGCATGCTCACACCTGACAACAGTTCTGCTGTATTTGTTGCTATAGAGATTGCTTGGCAAACATCAGAGATACAGCAGCAAACTCAGCTATCATTCTCTTATAAGGAATCTAATCAATTCACATGTTTCCACTTAAGCTAATGTAAAAATTATTCAGGTGTTCTTCCTTTCCCCACCCTGCTACTGATTAAAGGTTATGACAAGCTTCACAGACTTCCCATCCCTCCCCATCTAGTAAAACCATTTGTCTAATGCACTGGTGTGTGGTACAACTATTTGTGCTGTTCTTCAGCATCAATCCAGAAAAGCGTTTCAGCATATGATTAAGGCCCTCTGAGGACGATGCCAAAGCTAAGCACATGCCCAAGAACACTGCTGAGCTGGCTCCACCAGTGAATCAAGATTTTTAGCTGTCAGGCTTTGAATGAGGATCTTGACCCCCTGCACCAATGGGCAAAATCTTCTGCCTCAGAGTTTGGTGACTGCTGCAGCTTTAATCTATTGGTAACTCCTAGGGCTGGTACAGCCCTGCCTCAAAGCAGGGGCAGCACACAGAAAGTAGGCACTAGGGCAGAGCAGTGGTGATGAGCATAAAAGAGTAGCATGAGTATTTAGGGACAAAACTCAGAGAAATTCAAGTCATAGGATGAGATGTAGGTAGCAAGAGACATCAGAGCTAACTTGAAATGTTTTAAAAGTTCCTAAGTATCAAGAAAGTGAGGAAAGTGCTGATGGCACGCTCACCTGGGAGCAGGGCTGCAATCCCTGAGCTCAGAAGCAAGACTGGAAGTGGTGTCAGCAGGGAACAACTGGTCCAGGGCTCTTCTAACCCCCACGTCCAGGTTGTCCTACTGCCACATAGGCAAGTTGACATAGCACAAAGGTGCAGTGGAGTGCAATTTGGAGGCAGTGTTGGACTTCTGGGGGGAGTGGTTACCCCAGCATAGAAGAGGATCACTCATGTGCTGTGCTGCAAATCACTCCTGGGATCCCCCTCTGAGCTCTGCTTGCCCTATGGGACTAAGCAAGTCTGGGATTTGAACTGATGTCTCTGGGCATCACATGCAATTCTCTCTGTGTCCTGGTGGCATGCCCCAGGGAAGGCACGCACCTGCAAATACACTCCCCAGGCGGCAAACAGAACAGGAAAGTGGACCTCCACTAGAAAGCAAAAAAACCTCTTGATGTTAAGCTGTGACTGAAGAGAGATTCTCTTTGCACGAAGCCATGTGCCATCCAAAACCAACCCAACTGTCCTTCATTTTGATCTTTACCAGGAATTATTAGCACCCCTCCAGGAGAAAATCCACCTCCTGTATTCTGTTTCCAGCTGGCTCCAATTCACTCATGTTCTGAATGTCCCACTGGATTCTTCTAACATTTTATAAGGTGGCAGCTTAAATCCCTGTAATCCGTGGCCCCAACTATGGCTATTAGAATACAGTATGAAAAACAATATTTGGGGACAGGGGAGCCAAACTTTGAAAAAGCAGCCTCTAAATATGACTGCAGCTTCAGAAATAAGAGTTTGCAAATGTCCAGAGATTGGGCTGCTCTCATGTAAACCAGGTCACTTAGACGCTGAATCTCCTGATCTGATCACATCTGTTGAAGCTTGAAAGAGGTAGGGAGAAGGGGAGCATGTAGACCTATGCAAAGCCTCCATTTGCAACACTGCTAGTGTACATTCTCTTGAATATGTCTCAAGCAGGAGAAAATCTAATGGAATGCTCTCCTGTGTCTGCTCTGCTCAGGAAATGGTAAAAAGTGGCACAATTTCTCTCTGTAAATTCAGGCTAACAAGGCTTTTGCCCCAGGAAAATGGAGGATTCCCTACTCTGTAAATGCTGGTTTCCAACAGCAACTGGTCAGCTAAAAGATGGGGCATTGATGAAAGAATCATTTGATGAAATCTGGTGCCCTTTTTTATGTTAGGTGCAGCCAAGATGGCCAGCGGGCTGGTGACTTACCTCTCCCCTCCCTAGGCATCTCGATAAATGGGCTTTTAAACAGCTCTAGGTTAATAAGTGAACAAACCTTGTCTCAATTCATAATCTCTCCAAATTGGAGGGGAGTGAGAACAGGGGGAAAGTTTAAGTCTGGATGAAGATCCAAGTATTACATACTGAGTGTAATACAACAAAACTGAGCAAAGAACTAGATAAAGCTAATAATGAACTAATAATTAATAACAAATCTGTCATACCCTAAGCAACAACGTATCATCTGCCAGCAACGTCAGTCTTAAATGCCATATATACAAACCCCTTCAGCGTGTTAGATTTTGATTTCTTCACTTACCGTCATGTTCAAACACAGTTGTCCCCGAGACTATCTTGTCCCAAAGGAAACCACAATTTTAAATTGCAAGTCATGAATATCCTGATGGATATAATGATTCTCAGCAGAATTTGGCATTACAGCCAAGGTCATTTTTTCACTAGCTAGTAAGGGATCCTTAGTGACCTGTAAGTGCAAGTCTATTACAAACCTGTAGGTCTTAAATGCGCTAACAGCACATACCGTCTCCAACCTTTTAGGGTAAGTGTGAAGATGCCTCTTAGATCAGATCCTCAAGATAGCCTGGGGATACTGATGCATTCAGGTTTGAAATTCATGCCAAAACAACCCCAAATAAAAATGCTGTGAAAAAATTCAGTCTCGGGGTGTCTAGTTGGGAAATGATGGTGCCAAAATCATTTGAGTTATTTTGCTGGGAACAGAGCTTTTGAAATCGCAGGCTCATTTAAGGGGTGCCTGTGGGACTCTTAACAGAAACACTCTTAATTATCAAACAGTACAGAACTGGCAAATGCTTCATGTAAGATGAACCTGAGAGCGCATCTCCAATTTTTTTTTTGTTGGGGTAACATGATACAGTGGTCTTAAGGGACACATTTCCCGTAAGTATCCTGGATTGCACCTTCATACTCTAGTGCATGGTTATTGCATGAGCAGTATTGTATGTGCAGCTCTACCCATCTGGGTACAAAATCTGCACTTGCTATATTTGGAGGCAGAGTAGAAAGCCAGTTGGCATCTCCCCTCCTTCCCCCCACAAGATGCCCCTTTATAGCCCAGCAATCACCAAGTATTAGACCATACCTTTAACCAGTCACTCATCTTGACTCAAGTGTTTGTAAGGGTTCCCATTAGTCCATTTTCCTGTGTTTCATACCTCCAGCATTTGAGCTCCCATTAAACTGAACCAAGGAGACATTAAAACATTACAGATCATCTCAGGATACTTTATATTTAGAAATCAGCCTCAGGCTACAACAGTTCTTGAGATTCCTAGCTCCCAAGTATATAATGTATCCCACACAAATCACTGCAATTACAAATTAATATTGCATAGTCCCCAAAAGCCACAGAGAAGAATGGGGCTTCCGTTGAGCCCAAAAAAATGTCAGGAAATGGAAGACATGGCCCTAACCACATGTAAAATCCAATCAAAGAGTTGTTCTGGTCAGTGGAAAGCTGTTTTTACAAATAATTAGATTGCCCCCCTATATATTTTATAACTAGTTGCTTGTCTTTATTTCACAAAATACTTTTCTCACGCACTGGCTTAAAGGTTACCCTACTCTGGTTTAACGTGAGCTGGCAAAAGATAAACATGAGCTGCCTACAAGATAAATCTAGAGAGGAACACACTCCATAGTACAATCCTCCATTGCATCTGCTCACTTTATATGAACAACTGCTGCAATCCGGTATTTCTGTTCCAACATATTTATGTGTTTCATACATCAGTGGTAAGTGATTAGGCAAAGCAGTCCCAACACTGCAAAGAGCTCACCAGCTGAACTGTGCGTGTGTGGGACGATCAGCTGCCAGTCTGAATCCTCATGGATTTTGTTACCTGTTGCCCCTGTGCAACACAGTAATCAATATTAAGGGATTACACTCCAAGAACATGAGTGGGGTTCAGTTTTCTCTAAGTGACCCAAGCACATGCTCAACGTGTTTGTATGAGGAGATCAAGTGAAAGATCCATTAGACAATAAAGCAGCACAAACCCACGTTCCTGTGGGCTGAAATCAAGGGCACATTTTCAAGCTCTGAGTAGGCTACAGAAACCTGATGCCATCTGAAACAGCCCTCAGTCAGTGTGTGCCAGCTGGTTAGAAAATTCTCATTATCTTCTTATCCTTCTTTGTACCTTGCTGGGTTTTTGCAGTGTCTCAATAATAAAAAAAGCTAAGTAGCATCCCAGAAAGAGAAACTGAAGTGCCACACAATGTTTTCTTTATGAAATGCTTCATGTATGTGCCTCCAATAGCCTTTTCATAGAAGCTAAGGATATTCATGGGGAGAGGCACAGTGAAATCAATCTGTGTCTGGAAAAGTTGATATGCTCCTTACTTGTTGTAACCTGAAGCTGTTGCCTTCTTTTTTCTCCCATTTTTTTCTTTCTTTTCTTTTTTTTTTTTTTTTTTAATTACTGGTACATATTTGAGACCTGAGCCAAAATGATATTAGAAGGAATCCTGCTGTGGCTTTGCTGAGTCTTTGAACAGGTCCTTTGACAGCAACAAACACCCATGCTGATAGCAGAGTATAAGGCTATTTCAAATCAGCCCATGCTGACAGAGTATAAGGCTATTTCAAATCAGGCCATAAAGCAGCAAAAACAGATGAGTGCTGAAAGAATCATAGAATCATAGAATCATTGAGGTTGGAAAAGACCTCTAAGATCATCGAGTCCAACCGTCAACCCAACACCACCATGCCCACTAAACCATGTCCCTAAGCGCCTCATCTACACGTCTTTTAAATACCTCCAGGGATGGGGACTCCACCACACTGGTACATATTTGAGACCTGAGCCAAAATGATATTAGAAGGAATCCTGCTGTGGCTTTGCTGAGTCTTTGAACAGGTCCTTTGACAGCAACAAACACCCATGCTGATAGCAGAGTATAAGGCTATTTCAAATCAGGCCATAAAGCAGCAAAAACAGATGAGTGCTGAAAGAATCATAGAATCATAGAATCATTGAGGTTGGAAAAGACCTCTAAGATCATCGAGTCCAACCGTCAACCCAACACCAACAT